>NW_023425592.1:600000-921817 GCF_014108245.1 Pipistrellus kuhlii | reverse complement strand
CAGCCCCTCACCCAGTTTGAGATTAATATGTGTGCATTGGCGTCATTCATTGATAGCCACCTGAACTGCTGCAGGTACGAAACAGGCTTTAAAAATAGGTCCTGGCCAGCTAACAGTGCTCGCCTGTCGATACAACCACAAAAGCATGTCCTTTTGTCAGTCCTCCAGCAAGCCACACTGATCCATGCTCCTCTCCCTGCCAGACAACAGAAGAACGGCTGGTACCTCCTGATGGAGACGGGACCAAGCTCTCAGGTGAGGAACGCCGGCCCCCTGCATCCAGCCCAGCCCAGCCCAAGTGCCGAACCCCAGAGGACAGCACCACCAGGAGCTCGTTTGGAGCAGGAGGGGAAGGAGCTGATGCCCAGGAGCTGAGCATGTGTCCATGGGAAGTGGGCCGAAGAGGGGCTGTGCCCTGGGGAAGTCCATCGGATAGGACTGGCACTGTGTCCACTGTGGAATGACTGAAAGTGCTGACTTTGAGGGATGGTGGGAGAGAGTGGCAAGTCCACTTGAACCACAAGACACATGGGAGCCCATGTGGCAGCAGGTGCCTATAACCCACTCTCTCAGATGCCCTTCTGTGTCTGGAGGGTTTCAGAGGGTTCCGGAGTAGGACAGGAAGGTGGGGTGAGCCTGTAGCGCACCCCGGGGCTGGCACAGGGCCTTGGCAGGAGGGCTGTAAGCTGGTTCAGAGCCCAGGCCTCTCAGGCTATGGCCACACCCCCTCATGAGTCCTTGTCCACGTGCTGTAATGGTGTGGGGTCAAAGGACACACACCAATACACAAGATGTATCTTACTAGAGGCCGGATGCATTAAAATTCATGCATTGGAACAGGGGTACCTCAGTCTGGCCTGCCTTCTCTCACAGTCCCAAGAAGCCTCAGGGATGGGAGGCAACCTGGTGATCAAGTATAGGTGATGCCTCCATCACACCTTTGCTTCTGCCACTGCTAGCAGCATCTGCCTCGGCCAGCCCTGTTTACCTCGGCCTGCCCCGGGAAGCTGGGCAGCTGACATCCGAGGCCTGCCATTGACTTGACTCAGTCATCCACTGCCCTCCCTTGCCATCCTGCCCACCCCCCCCCCCAACTATCTTCCCCTACAGGACCAGTCACCCCTAACTGTCCTCCTTTGCCAGCCTGGTCCCCCCTCCCAACTGTCCTCTCCTACAGGCCTGGTCACCCCCAACTGCCCTCCCCTGCAGGCCTGGTCACCTCCAACTGCCCTCTTATGCTGACTCTGTTACCCCCAACTCCCCTCCCTTGCAGACCTGGTCCCTCTCAACTGCCCGCCCTGCTGGCCTGATCACCCACAACTGTCCTCCCTTACTGGCCATCTTGTGGCAACCATCTTGTGTCCACAAGGGGGTGGCCATCTTTGACCACATGAGGCTGACCATCTTGGGTATTGGAGTGATGGTCAATTTGCATATTATCTGTCTTTTATATAGGATAATAACAAAATTAAAAATGTCTAGATTGTGGAAGCTGAAACATGAAGCTTCCATTAATTTTGAGAGATGAAGCAAAATAAATTTAAGAGGTGCAGGCAGTGCACCAAAACCTTTCATCACAGAGGCCCAACCTCCATGGGCACCTAGAGCCTCAGGTGACAGACCCAAGAAGCTGGAAAGTGAGACTGCAATCTCTGTAGCAGCCACCAGAGGGCAATGTGATCACTTTCTAGGACTGATAATTGTGAGCCAGAGCAAAATTCCTGCCTTGGAGCAAAATAATTGCAGTTTATATTTTAATTGTTGACATCACCTTTATTTCCCTCTTCTGTTCTGCTATTTGGCTAATTCCCTGCCTTGGATGCTCTTTCCAGTGAGCCAGGCAGCCTTTAAGGACACCCAAATGCCAAGGAGATCCATTTCAGCTGAGTCTACAGGAACCACATAGGATTGTCATTTTTTTCTTTTTTAAGCATATTTTTATTGTTGACAGTATTACAGATATCTCCAATTTCCCTTCCCTCCCCCTCCCCCTTCCCAGCCCTCATGCCTCCCCACAGGTCTTCACCAGCCCATTGCCCATGTCCATGGGCCACGCAATCCTATATAATAAAAGAGTAATATGCAAATTAACCATCACTCTGCAACAAAATGGCAGAGCCCATAGCCACAAGATGGTGGCACCCAGTCCTCTCAGGCTGGCCAGAGTCCCCAGTTCCAGGGAGGTCTGCTGCTAAGAGCCAGAGGCATAAGCAGCCTGGCGGAATGCTGCCCAGAGGCCCTCCCGACCCTTTATAAAAAACAAAACCAAATCACTCCCCTTGGAGTGACCCCTCACACACACACCTGCAGCCTCAGGTCTTCCTTGGAAGCCCCCAAACCCCCACAGAGCGATCCCCTCCCAGCCGCAGCCAGTGCCTCCCTCTCACCCACCCTTCACAGCCACAGACCCCCCCTCTCGTACACCCCCTCACCATCCCCCTCACAGCCAGAACCCACCCCCTTACACCCCCTCTCCCAGGACGATCCGCTCTCAGTCACAGCCTAGGGGAGTCTGCCTTGGAACTTCCCTTGCCCCAGCTGAGTGATTGGAGATGGGGGAGCCATGTGGGCTCTCCCATTGGGTAGAAATTTCTGATCAGGTTAGGAAGGTAAATGTGTTTTGTTTAAAATCTTTAGAAACCAAAATGGAAATGTCTGAGGTAGGGTTTCACATCGGAAGTAACTTACAACTAATTTCTGAAGGCAAACGGGGACATTGCAGTTACACAGTTACATTGCTGGAGAGCACCCCTGTCCCGGAGGTTGGCTTTGCAAGGGCGATGCTGGGTGCTCCCCACCCTGGCTCCTCAGCACCTCGGGCAGGGTTTGAGCCCACCCAGGAACGCCTTTTCCCCTACAGTTTTCACCAAGGCACGAGGTTTTGTAGACGTGAATAAGAAGAGCCCACACACAAGTCCTGAAGATGCTGGGGCTGGCAGAAGTGAAAAACAAACCAGGAAAAGAGCAAAACCAAAAACACCACCAATCCCAACAGAAATCATCTTTTTCTTCAGAAGACCGTGTGTTTCCCTCTTTTTTGTCTTCTGGAAGCAAGACAGATTCAAGTACTGACGATTCTATCAATGGAAAAGTTAAGAGAAAGAGAAAATAGAAAAGGAATAAAAGGAAAGAAGAAAGAAAGGACAAAAGATGAAACATCAAGAAAAAGAAAGAGAAGGAAAAAAGGAGGATACAACCTCATGATGTCACCTTTCCAAGGTCTCATAAAACTCCTGTTTAAGAAGTTTATTTTATGACACTTTTAGTTTGGGTTTACATTTTTACTGCTTTGTCAAGACCACGGCAGGTACACTGTCCAATATGTTTTTCAAAAATCAGAAAGCAGGTCTAATTAAGCAGGTTTATTCTATATCTATTGATTTTTTTACAGAGAAGAAGGGAAAAGGATAGAGTGCTAGAAACATCTATGAGAGAGAAACATCGACCAGCTGCCTCCTGCACACTCCCCACTGGGAATGTGCCCCCAACTAAGGTACATGCCCTTGACCGTAATCGAACCTGGGACTCTTGAGTCTGCAGACCAATGCTCCATCCACTGAGCCAAGCCAGTTTGGGCTGTCCAATATATTAAAAACAAACAAACAAACAACAACAACAACAACAACAATAAAAAAAAAAAACCTTATTTAATAAAGAGGGACTATGCAGGGAAGTGCATTTGGGGGTGACCGGGCTGTGAGGGGAGGACAGTTGGGGACAATTGGGCCAGCAGGGGAGCAGTTAGGCATCAATAAGGCTGGCAGAGGAGTGGTTAGGGGGTGATCAGGCTGGCAGGCAGAAGCAGTTAGGGGCAATCAGGCAGGCAGGCAGGTGAGCAGTTGGGAGCCATCAGTCCTGGATTGTGAAAGGGTTGTTCTAGGGATCGGGCCTAAACAGGCAGTTGGACATCCCTCAAGGGGTCCCAGATTGGAGAGGGTTCAGGCTAGGCTGAGGGACACCCCTCCCCAATGCATGAATTTTGTGCACCGGGTCTCTAGTCTATATATAAAAGAGCCTAAGTGTCCATCCGACCATCTGACTTGCACCTATTATAGGCACTGAACACAAGGGGGCACACGCTCAAAGCAGAAGCTTCCATGATGCACACTGGCCAGCACTGCAGACCTGGCTCTGACAAACCAACACTTTGCTTCCTCCAAGTGTAACACAGGCCCGGCCACCACCCCAGAACAAAACCCCACCAAATCGCAGCCAACACTGCCAAGACCCCATGGCCCAAAATGCAGCCCACAGCCCAGCCCAGCCTGGAAACGGTTGCTGTGGGTGCTGGGTAATGATGCCACATAGCAATGCCCTCTCCCTAGCAACTAGCCTCCTTGCAGTTTCTTCCGCCGAGGAACATGGCTTGCCTTACATTTCTTCAGCCCAGGAACATGGCTTGTGCAAACTCTTTAACCAAATGTTTGTGAAGCATTTTCAGTTACCACATCTCATTTGATCCTCACAGAAGTCCTGGAGTGGCTACATAGGAGACTCAGTGGAATTCTATTTTCTTTACATTAGCTGGAAAATGGATATTTAGAAAGCTTAGAAACTTGGCCCAACTGCAAAGAAGTAAGAAATGGTAGACTTTGAAAATGATCTCAGGTTTTCTCACTGTGCAGGATAGTCAAACATTGCTGCAGTTAAATATTTTACCTTTGTTCTCCCTGCATGATCTACAATAATAATCTGTGTCATGTTGATATGTATTGCAGTGTTGCTGACAAATACCTGAAAGAGAAGTTGGGGTGCTTCACTGGGCTGGAAAAAGTTTAGCTAAATCAGAAAGCAGGTCTAATTAAGCAGGTTTATTCTATATCTATAAAGGGCCAAGTTGGCTCATGTATGTGTGATACATATAAACCTCTCACAGGCACTAATCACATGTGTGTGTTTCAATCTGTTGTTTATTGTGAATTTGGTTGACTCTATTATATAGAAAGGGTGAATAGAGATATTAAAAATATTTTTTCTAATTAATTCCCTTTCAGTGTGCACAAATCTGTGCACCGGGCCTCTGGTAAGTATATAACTTCTTGTTCCCCCAAACCCACATCAAGGTATGTCAGTCTGTTCCATGCCTCCTGCTTCAGGTCTTATTTTGTTGGTCAATTCATTTTGTTCATTAGATTCCACAAATAAGTGAGTCCATGTAATATTTGTGTTTTTAACATTCATTTCTCTGGTGATTAGTGACTTTGAGCATTTTTTCATGTGTCTCTTGGTCATTTTATGTCCTCTTTGGAGAAATGTCTACTCAGGTCTTCTGCCCATTTTTAAAAATAATTCTTTACTGTTGGAAGTATTTTTCCTTCCCATTATACTCCACCAGCCTGTCCCCACCCCCCTGATGTAGCCAATCAGGGTACAGTGCAGTAACATGTCAGGGATGAACAGGAGTGTAACACTGAGCTACACATATCACAGAATTCTCAGTGTTTCAACACTCTCCTACCAATTTCTCAGACCTTCACCACCCTATTGTCTGTGCCCATGGGTTATGCATATAACCCATCTTTGGTTGATAACTTTCCACACAATCACTATACCCTGCCTCTCCTCTGAGAGTCCTCACTCTGTTCCATGTTTCCATGTCTCTGGACACACTTCATTCTTCAGTTTATTTTGTTACTTAGATTCTAGATACATATGAGTGAGATCATGTGATAATTGTCTTTCCCTGACTGACTTATTTTACTCAGCATGATACTCTCCAGGTCCCTCCATACTGTCCCAAAGGGTAAGAAATCCTTCTTTTTAATTGCTGTATAGTATTCCATAGTATAAATTTATCCACTCATCTACTGATGGGCACTTAGGCTGTTTTGAGATCTTAGCTATTGTAAATTGTGCTGCTATGAACATAGGGGTGTATACATTCTTTCTGATTGGTGTTTTGGGTTTCTTAGGATATGTTCCTAGAAGTGGGGCCACTGGGTCAAATACGAGTTCTATATTTAATTTTTTGAGGAAACTCCATACTGTTTTCCATAATGGCTTCACCAGTCTGCATTCCCACTCCTGTTGTGCCACCCTCCTCAGATTAGACATTCCAGCCAGATTGCTAAACCAGGACCTTAAGCCAATCAGGGTACAGTGCAGTAACATGTCAGGGAAGAACAAGAGTCTAACACTGAGCTACACATTTCACAGCTCTTTAAACATGAATTCTCAGTGTTTCAACACTTCCCTACTGATTTCCCAGCTCTATAAATGTGAATTCTAAGTGTTTCAACCACTTTCCTACATATAATCCCAGCTGTTTCAGCAAGAATTGTTTTCAGACACTTTCCTACATATTTCGCAGAACTTTTAATACTAATCACAAGTATTCCCTATCCCTAACACTGAGAGCTAACCCTATCAGTAATCCTTATCTCTAGCCTAACTCCTAACTCTAACTCTCTACCTTCTGTCCTTAACCCTAACCTTATCCCTAATCCTAACCCTAGCCCTAACTCCTAACGCCAATTCTAACCCTAACACTATCTTACACATTTCACAGCTCTTTAAACGTGAATTCTCAGTGTTTCAATACTTCCCAACAGACTTCCCATCTCTATCAATGTGAATTTTAAGTGTTTCAAACACTTTCCTAAACATTACCCAGCTCTCTCAATGTGAATTCTAAGTGTTTTAAACACTTTTATACACATTTCCTAGCTCTTTATTTTTTTTTGAAGGGAAATTTATTCAATTTTTCCAATAAAAAATTACTTTAAATATAAAAATGTTATATGCAATAAACATTAACATTTCGAGAAAAATAATGCTATCTAATAAAAGAGTAATGTGCAAATTGACCATCACTCCAACACACAAGATGGCTGCCCCCATGTGGACACAAGATGGCTGCTACAAGATGGCCAGCAGGAGAGGGTAGTTGGGAGGGATCAAGCCTGCAAGGGAGAGCAGTTGGGGACAATAAAGCCTGCAGGGGAGGGCAATAAGGGGTGACCAGGCCAGCAGAGGAAGAAAGTTGGGGGCGACTGGGCCTGCAGGGAAGGGCAGTTGCGGGGTGGTGGATCCCAGGCCTATAGGGGAGAGCAGTTGAGGGGACCAGGCCTGAAGGGAGGGCAATTAGGGGCAAACAGGCTGGCAGGGGAGCAGTTAGGCATCCATCAGGCTGGGAAGTGAATGGTTTGGGGGTGATCAGGAAGGCAGGCAGGTGAGCAGTTGGGAGCCAGAAGTCCTGGATTGTGATCCTATTGATATTGGGCCTAAAAGGGCAATCAGACATCCCTCGAGGGGTCCCAGGTTGGAGAGGGTACAGACTGGGCTGAGGGACACACCCCCTCATGCATGAATTTCATGCACCGGACCTTTAGTCTTAAATATAATAATGTTACCAGCAGTAGATACCAATTATTCAAGAAAAAGTATCTTAAATATAGTAATATTATAGGCAATAAACATTAATATTTTAAAAACTGTATTTTAGGTATAATAATATTATCAAAACTAACATAGTATGATATCACAAAAGTTGTAGGAAATATTTAAAATCTGCAAATACCAGGATTACTTCTATTAGATTTTAAAATATTTTCCCTTCACTGGTTCTAGTTTTGTTCATCAGTTTATGTTGTTCATTATATTCCACAAATGAGTGAAATCATGTAATATTTATCTTTCCCTGACTGGCTTATTTTGCTTCATTTTCTAGCTCTTGAAACATAAATTCTAAGTTTACAACAACTTTCTTACATATACCCCAGTAGTTAATTACAAGTGTTTTCAAACACTGTCTTAGATATATCCCACCCCTTCCAACCTGATTTCTAAGTGTTTCAGACAATATCCCACACATTTTACAGCTATTTAAATGTGGTCTCAGTGTTTCAAGACTTCCCTACACATTTCCAATTCTATAAATGTTAATTATTTTTCAAACAGTTCCCTAAACATTTTCCCAGCTCTATCAATGTGAATTCTACATGTTTCAAGCACTGTTCTACACATTTTCCTAATCCTAACACTAAGTGCTAACACTAACAATAAACCCTATCTCTAGCCTAAACCTAAACTCTAACACTAACCCTAACTCCTAATCCCTAATTCCTATCCTTAACCCCTATCTTAATTCCTAACCCTAAACCTAACTCCTAACCCTAGCAATATCCACACTTCACAGCTATTTTAACATGAAGTCTCTGTGTTTCAACACTTTCCTGCATATTTTCCAGGTCTATAAACATGAATTATAAGTGTTTTAAACACTTTTGTACACTTCCAAGCTCATTAAACATGAATTCTAAGTGTTTCAACAACTTTCTTACATATATCACAGCTCTTTCAGCATGAATTATAAGTGTTTTCAAAACCTTCCTAGATATTTCCACAGGCTTTCAGTGTGAATTCTAAGTTTTTAAAACACTATCCTCTATCTCATAGCTTTTTAAATGTGAATTCTAAGTTTTTTAAAGACTTTCCTAAACATTTTCCAGTTCTTTTAGCATGAATTCTAGATCTGTCTAACACGATCCTACACATTTCATAATCCTAACACTACTAGTAAATGCTAACCCTAACAGTAAGCCCTATCTAGCCTAAACCCTAACCCCTAACCCTGACCTTAACTCATAACCCCAATCCTAACTCCCAACTTAACCTTAACCCTACATGTTTCACAGGCCTTTAAACTTGAATTCTCAGTGTTTCTAACACCTTCCTAAGCATTTTGAGCTCTATCAATGTGAGTTCTGAGTTTTAAGCATTTTCCTATACATCACACAGCTCCTTAAAAGTGAAATCTCAGTATTTCAAATTTCCTACAGATTTCCCAGCTTTATACATGTGAATAATAAACATTTCAACCACATTTTTACATATTTCCCAGCACTTTCAACATGAACTCTGTTTTTTAAAACACTATTGTACACATTTCCTCAACCCTAAAACCAATAGCTAACCCTAACAGTAAGTCCTAACTCTAGCCTAACCCATAACCCTGAAACCTTAACTCTCACCCCAACCCTAAAACCAATAGCTAACCCTAACAGTAAGTCCTAACTCTAGCCTAACCCATAACCCTGAAACCTTAACTCTCACCCTAACCCTTAACTCATAATGCTAATTCTAACTGTAAACCTAACAGTATCCTACACATTTCACAGCCCTTTGTTTGTTTGTTTTTTAAATATATTTTATTGATTTTTTACAGAGAGGAAGGGAGAAGGATGGAAAGTTAGAAACATCGATGAGAGAGAAACGTTGATCAGCTGCCTCCTGCACATCCCTCACTGAGGATGTGCCTACAACCAAGTTCCATGCCCTTGACCGGAATTGAACCTGGGACCCTTCAGTCCACAGACCAATGCTATATCCACTGAGCCAAATGGATTAGAGCAGGGGTCTGCAACCTTTAAGACATAAAGAGCCACTTGGACCAGTTTCTGAAGGAAAAAAAAAACCTGGGAGCCGCAAAACCATTGCGACATTTAAAACAAATATAACACTGCATATATTGTTTCTTACTTTAATGCTACCAATATATACCAGATCGTGCAGTTAGCTGTCAATCTGAAGAAAAAAAAGACTTTTTCACTTAACAATGTAAAATATATTTTTGCAAATTAATAGCTAATTAAAATATTTAATTTACCTGGTTAGTGGGATTTTTGCTCCTGAACCTCAGTGCACAGTGTCTGCACATCAGGGCTGTAAGACGTTACCTTCATTTTCACACAGGCTTGCAAGTTGTCATCTGTGAGGCATGACCGATGCTTGTTTTTAATATAGTTCATGTTGGAGAAGACCTGATCACATACATATGTGGAGCCGAAGATCGACAGGACTCCAAATGCATACTTTTTCATGTTTATATAAGTGTTGGGGATGGCATTCCATGTTTTGAATACAAGTTTGTCCTGTTTGGAAAGGTTTTCAATATCACTCCATTTATGATTCTGAGCCAGAATGGCCTTCTGACGGGCATCATCCTCGAGAGTAGCGGTCAAGCATTTGAACTTGGACACCCATATATCTTTGTCGGCTATATCGGACAGTTCCATCTCAAGATCAGGTTGACTTACACCTGCAAATGCAGTCATATTCAATAGGAATGGATCGATCGCCAGGGGAGTGACAGGAAAGGATAATGTGTTTTTTTCCTCTCTGAACTCACAGAATCATTTCCCAAATGAACTTTGCATTGTGGTGATTGCAGACTTCAAATATTCCAAATTTATCGTATCATGACTTTGAACTCTCTCAAAGAGGGAAAGTGAGACAGTGTACCTCTCTGTAAATCTTTGACAAACACTGTCAACTTGTGCTCGAATTCCAAATCCTCCTTCAGCATGTGCAGGGCTGTGCCTCCTTTCCCCTGAAGGGTTGCATTTAGTGTGTTTAGATGTGCTGTCATGTCTACCATAAAATGTAATTTTTCCAGCCACTCTGGTTGTTCCAGCTCAGCAAAGGTGAGCTCTTTGCTGGCCAGGAAAGTTTTTACTTCTTCCAAACATACGACAAAGCGTTTAGCACCTCGCCTCTGAACAGCCACCGGACCTTGTTGTGGAGCAGGAGGTCAGAATATATGCTTTCCACTCACTGTACAGGCCCGACTCCCAATGACAGTCACACTGCAAGCCCTCTCTTACTCTTTCTCCAGTCCTCTCTGTCCTCTCTGTCTTCTTCTTTTTCCTTCTCCCTTTTTTCTCTTTATTGCTTTTTTTTAATTATTATTTTTCAGTGTCCCCTCTGTCAGTACCTCTTTTTCCCCTCACGCTGTGATGTGAGGGAGGAGGCTGGGCCAGGACAGGGACGCTGTGGTTGCCTAGAGATGCTAAGTCGCTGGCAACCTGTCACACAGAGCACCAAGAGCGCTGGGAGCACCTAGGCTGCGGAGGTAAGTAATACAGCTCCCGCCCGCCCCGCCCCGCCCCTGCTATCAGCCCTGCTGTTGGGAGCCGCAGCAATGCTTCAAAAGAGCCTCATGCGGCTCTGGAGCCGCAGGTTGCCGACACCTGGGTTAGGGCATCACAGCCCTTTAAATGTGACCCTGTGTTTTAACATTTCCCTACAGATATCGCAGCTCTATAAATGGGAACTCCTAGTGTTCCAGTCATTTTCCCATATATTTCCCAGTGCTTTCAATGTGAATTCTAAGTTTTTAAAACACTAGCCTACACATTTCACAGCTTTTTAATGTTTATTGATAGTGTTTCAATACTTCCCTACAGATTGCACAGCTCTATAAGCTTGAATTCTAAGTGCTTTGAACAATTTCTTTCATATATCCCAACTCTTTCAGCATGAATTATAAGGGTTTTCCAAAATTTTCTTACATATTTCCAAGCACTTTCAATAAGAATTCTAAGTATTTTAAAAATGATCCTATACATTCCACAGCTCTTTAAACATGAATTATGTGTTTCAACACTTTCCTGCATATTTCCCTAAAATATGCCCTAACCCTAAACCTAACCATAACTGTAATCCTAACACCTAAACCTAACCTTAACCCTAACCCTAAAGTTAATCTAACCCTAATCCTAACACTAGCCCTAACCCTAACCTGAACCCCAAATTAAACCTAACCTTAGCCCTAACCCTAACCTGAACCCCAAATTTACCCTAACCCTAGCCCTAACCCTGACTCTTACCCTAAATCACCAGGTAATTACACTGTGCATCCAAGGACCCAGATGCTAACCCTAAACCGAAGTCTAATCCTAAAACTAAACCTAATCCTTACCGTAACATTAACCCTAAAAGTAACCCTAACCAAAACCCTAAACCCAGCCTTACCCTAACACTAGTTCTAGCCCTAAAACTACCCCTACCAATAATCCTAGCTCTAGCCCTAAATCTAATCATAACAATAATCTTGCCCCACTCCTAAACTTAAACCTAAAACTAACCAAACCCTGGCACTAACCCTAACCCTAAACCTAACCCTAACCCTATACTATTCCTAACTCTGACCCTAAACCTAAATCTAAGTATAGCACTAATCTTAAACCTAAATGTAATCTTAGCCCTAACCAGAATATTAACACTAACACTACAGCTCTAACAATAAATCTAACCCAACTTTGAAACCTAACCTTAACACAAACCTTGGCCCTAACCCTAATCCTAGATCTAGACTTAACCCTAATCCTTACCTTAACCATAAACCTAACTCCAGCCTTAACCATAACGCTAACCCTAATCCTTGCCCTAACACTAACCTTAACCCTAACCTTGGACCTAACCATAACACTAACACTAACCCCAGTTCAAACCAAAAACTCAATCCAATCAAAAAATGCAATGCTAACCCTAGACCTAGCCCTCATAGTAACATTAAACTAACACTAAACCTACTCTAAATCTAGCCCTAACCTTACCTCTTACACTAACTCTCCAGGTAATTCCAGTGTGCATTTAATGACCCAGACACAAACCCTAACACTAACCTTAGCCCTAGCACTAGTCTTAACACTAATCCTAGCCCTAACTATAATCCTAACCCTAGCCATAAGCATAAGACTAAACTTAACCCTAACTCTAGTTTTATTCCTAATCTTAGCCCTAACCCTAGCCATAAGCATAACACTAAACCTAACCCTAAACCCAGCTGTAACCCTAATACTAACCCTATACTAAATGTAACTCTAACCTGGAGACCTATCTTTAACACTAACCTAACCTTAAACCTAAAACTAGTCATAGCCTCAACCCTAATCCTAATCCTAACCATAGACATAGAACTAATCTTAACCCTAAACCTATCCCTAAGCATAGATTTAATTTAACACTAACCCTAATTCTATCCTAACCATAATGGTAACTCTACTCCTAATGAAAGATCTAACCCTAACACTCTAAACCCTAAACAACTCTAAAACCTAACCCTAACCCTAACCCTAACCCTAACCCTAACACTAAACCTGAACTAATCCTAACCCGAAACCTAGCCTGAACCCTAACTCTTACACTAACTCTTCAGGTGATTCCATTGTGCACACACGGAACCCTAACCGTAACCCTACCACTAATAGATACACTAACACTAGCCTAAACCAAACCTTGCACTAAACTGAAACCTAACCCTAATCCTAACCCTACCCCTACCCCTAAATCTTATCATTACACTCCAGGCGATTCCCATGTGAATCCCAGTACTCAGACAATAAACCTAACACTAACTCTAGCTTTGGTCCCAATTCTACCCCTAAACCTAACTCCAATCCAAACCCTAGCCCAAATCTTAATCTAGCTCTAATACTAACCCCAACTCTAACCATAGCCCTACCCCGAACCATAACACTAACTCTATCCCTACCCCTAGCTCTAACTCTAACCTGAAACCTAACACTAGCCCTAGTCTATCTATAACAGTAATCTTAAACCTAACCCTAGCTCTGGCACTGCTCATTACACTAAACTTAACCCTAACTCTAACCCTAATCTTAGCCCTTGTCCTACCCCTAAACCTAATCCTAACTCTCCAGGTGATTCCAATCCAAAAAACCTAACTCTAGCCCTAATTCTACTCCACTCTAAATCTCCAGATGTTTACACTGTACACCCAGAGAACCAGTCACTAACCATAACCATAACCAAAGCCCTAGTCCTAACCATAATACTAACCCTAAACCTAAACATAACCTTAACCTTTACTATAATCCTAGTCCTGGACCTAACCGTACCAATAACACTGACCCTAAACCTAAGCATAACATTAGCTGTAATCCTAACCATAATACAAGCTATAGCCTTAAACCTAAACCTGACCTTGACCCTAACTCTAGCCATTGTCCTAATAATAACTCTAACCCTAACACAAGAATTAGCCCTAAAACTAACGCTAACCCAAAAACAAGGCTAGCCCTGATTTTAACCCTACCCTTATAAACTAACCATAGCCCTAATGCTAGGGCTAGAGGAATCCCTAGACCAAACTATAACACTAACCCTAAATCTAATCCTAGCCTCGGCCCTAATCTTAACCTTAAACCTAATTCTAACCTGAGCCCTAACCCTAACCCTAAACTTAGCCTTAATCCTAACCCTAACCATACCCCAGCACTAAACTTAACCCTAACACTAACTCTAACCCTAGCTCTATACCTAACACTAACCCTAACCATGAACACAATCCTAACCCTAGTACTAGCCCTAACCATAACCCTAACAAAAACCTCCAGGTGATTTCAATCAAGGACCCAGACTCTAACCCTAAAACTAATACTAGCCCTACCCTTAACTCTAGCCCCCTCTGTAGCCCTAGGCTAACCCTAGCCCTAACCCTTACCCTAACGCTCCAGGTGATTCCAATGTGCATCCAAGGACCCAGACACTAAAACTAACCCTAGACTTAGCCTTAGCCTTAACCCTATCCCTAACCCTAATCATAACTTCAGTCTTAGCCCTAATTTTAACCCTAACTCTAACCCAGGCTCTAATCTTAATCATAATCCTAACCCTAACCCTTCCAATAACCCTAACTATAACCTAAACCATAACCCTAACCCTAACACAACCTTAATCCTAATGCTAACTCTCCAGGTGATTACAATGTGCAGCCAAGGACCCTCATGCTATCCCTAACCCTAACCCTAACCTATATCTAAAGCTAAAGGCCCATTCACTAACCGTAAGTCTAAAACAAGCCCTAACCCTCTGTTAACAAAAAAAAAAAAAAAAAAATTGAAACCTGTAAAGAATTTTTTTTGTGAGTTTATTTGAGCCTTACTGTCCACAGATGCTGGGAAGCAGAACCTCAAAGGATTGAGATAATGATCCAAAAAATGGTGGGTTACATTTCTCTATACACTGAAATCAAAGGAGGGACATAGGTGGGTTACATGAAATTCATTGGTGATGGAGTAAGGAGGCAGGAGAAAGCAAAGCGGTGGGAAACTCCTGGGATTGGATAAAAAGTAAAATGATGGACATGTATTCAGGTGAGTGCTGAGCAGAAACAATTAACATGATAAAGAAGGAATTTGAGGCATCAAATTTGGTTGTGCCCCAGGGGCTCTGGGAAAAGGGAAGTTACAAATTACTCAGACATCTCACAGATGGGTTACCTTATTTTCAAGCATATAAGACCACTTTTGAAACAGGGGCCGGGGGAGGAAGTCAACCGAAATTCGGGGGCAAAAGACCAAAATTGCACAAATTGACGGTAAAGTAAGTTTTTTCTTTGAAGTGGGGGGTAGTCTTATACAGCAAATATAGGCCTAAACCTATGTTTTATCTGTAAAAATAGGGGGTCCTCTTATATGCTGGAAAATACATATCTTAGAGGCAGGAAGGCAGATTGGCTCAGCAAAGTAGATCAAAATTGATCTTTGTCTGGGAAAATATCTGGGACATAACTACTGTTAACGAAAAAAAAAAACATTGAAATTTGTAAAGAATTTTAATGAGTTTATTTGAGCCAAAACTGTCGATATATGCCTCGAAGCAGAACCTCAACGGATTAAGATAATGCTCTGAAGAATGGCGGGTTACATTTCTCTATTTATACACTGAAATCAAAGGAGGGACATCGGTGGGTGACATGAAATTCATTGGTGATGGAGTAAGGAGGCAGGAGAAAGCAAAGCGGTGGGAAACTCCTGGAATTGGATAAAAAGTAAAATGATGGAGGTGTACTCAGGTGAGTACAGGAACAATTAACATGATAAAGAAGGAATTTGAGGCATCTGTCCTGGCACCCATCACATTTGGTTGTTCCCCAGGGGCTCCGGAAAAAAGGAAGTTACAAGTTACCCAGACATCTCACAGATATGTGTTTTTGTTTTTTTTAATTTATTTTTTATTTTATTTAAATCAATCTTTACTGTTCATGTTATTACAAAGGTTCCTCATTTCTTCCCCCCTCCACCAGGTTCCCACTCCACCCTCCGCCCCTTCCCCAACCCCCATTGTCCTCATCCATAGGTGCACACTTTATGTTCAGTCTCTTCCCTCATCCACCACTCCCCCTTTCACCTAGAACTGTCAGTCCACTCCCCTCCCGTATCTCTGACACTACTACAATCAACAGCTAATATTGTTCATCAGGTTTTTCAATCTCCTTTTGTTGTTGTTGTTGTTGTTGCTGCTGTTTTTTAATTAATAAACTTTTACACTTCTAAGAATAAATTTTAAAATCTAATAATTTTAAACCTTGTTTTTTCTGCCCTGGGAATTGAGAAGCAAACTTGTTTACATGTAAACTTGCCCTTAGGCTATCAAAAGGTGTAGCCATTCAAATGTAAATGAACACATTGTTTAAAGATAGCTGCTGGTTGGAATTGGATTACCTGTTCTGGGTGGGAAGGGCTTGTCCTCCCCTTTCTCCATTAAAATTAAGGTGTTAGTTTTAAAACCTCTTTTTGGCAAGAGACCTTAAACTTTCAGAACTTTAAATTTTTCAGATAGTAAATCAGTTACTTAACATTTTCTCAAATCAATAATACCTCCACATGCCCAAGGATACACTTCACACAAAAGACATTTCCAAATAGATCAACCAACCTCATCCAGACCCCACACAAGGCACTCACAGATCAACACCCCAGCACCATAATAACTCAACACATCCAGATCTAAGCCTTCATCACTTGATTAAGCAGACCCTCAAGTTCCCCCAAAAGTTTCCAGCCATGTCCGAGAGGCAGCCCTGGGGTGTGGACAGGGGAGAAGCGAGCTGTTCCAGGCCTGGCTGCTTTGGGCTTGGCCGCTGTTGCTCTGTTATGCTCCACAACCTGCTGCTCCGAGTCTGGCCACTATCACTCCTGGCCTGGCTGCTGGTGCTCTGGGCCTGGCTGCTCCCGACCCAGCTGCTCCGGGCCTGGCTGCTCCAGGCCTGGCTGCTCCGGGCCCAGCTGCTCCATGCCTGGCTGCTGCTGCTCCAAGCCTGGTTGCTCCCAACCTGGCTGCTCTGGGCCTGGCCGCTCCAGGCCCAGCTGCTCCATGCCTGGCCGCTCCCGCTTCAGGCCTGGCTGCTCCCGACCCGGCTGCTCTGGGCCCGGATTCTCCTGGCGCGGCCACTCCAGGCCTGGGTGCTCTGGGCCTGGACACCCTGGGCTTGCCCGCCTCTGCCCCAGGCCTGGCTGCCACTGTCCCAGGTCTGGCTGCTCCGAGCCTGACTGCTGCTGCTCTGGTTCTGGCTTCTGCTGCTCCTGGCCCAGCTGCCACTGCCTTGGCCCTGGCCACTCTGGCCACCTCTCCAACATTCTGTCCTTTTTTTTTTTTTTAACGCATTTATGTTGCAATATTGGCTGCTGAGATGAGTTCTGTCTTACTCTTGGATTTTTTAAGATCTTCTTTGTATTATTTCTTAAGCAATTTTACTATCTTTTGCTATAACTTGATTTCTTCACATTGTAACCTTCTTCGGTTTCTTCCTCCTCGTCCTGGAAGCTCAGCAGGCTGGCCTGCGGCACCCCTTTGTTCTCCCCAGCTTCAGCCTGTTGCCCCGTCAGTGCCACCGAGGAAGCAGCCCCCCGCCTCAGCTGCGTGGCCCGAGATCAGTGGTTGAGGGCCCAGTGGCACCTCGCCCCCGGGGGCCCCGTCGCCTGGCTTCTTGCCGGCACCCGGCTGGCCGGTGTCCAGCAGCGGCTCCTGCTCCTCATTGCGTTCCTCCCAGTCTGGAGCTTTTTTCTCCTTCCCACTTGGGGAGTCTAGCATCAGAGTCAACAGACTGTCCTCTGCGCGCAATGTGCGCGACTCCAGGGGCTCTGCTCTTCTCCGTTCCCCTGGGACTCCGCCTCACAGCCCTGTCTCCCTCTGTTTTAGCCTGGGTCCCCTGGGTCTGGCCTAGAACTGGGGTTCAGAGCAGTCGGAACTGGGGCCTGGCCAGAGCTCTTGTTTCCTTCCCGCCAGGGCATTCTAGCATCAGAGTCAACATTCCTTCCTTTGTGCGCAATGTGTGTGACTCCGGGGGCTCCGCCTTTTGGCACTCCCCCGGGATTCAGCCTCACAGCCCCGTCTCCCTCTGCTTGAGCCTGGGTCCCCAGGGATTGGCCTAGAACTGGGGCTCAGCACTGCAGGATCTGGGGTTCAGCCCAGTCTGAGGCTTTTATTTCCTTCCTGCTAGGGAACGCCAGGCAGCACCCAGCCCTCTCCTCCTCTCTGACTCCGTCCTCTCTGGGTGCGTGCGCTCACACGCACAGCATGTCTCGGTACCTTAGGCTTTTTCAGCTCCGCTGATTTTCCTTCTGGTTTTCTCTTTCCTTCTTGTTGTAGAATTTTCAGTCAGTCGACTACCTGTAGCTCTGGGCAATGTCCATTTTATATTTTAGTTGTATTCCATTGATATTGTTGTGTGTGGCTGTGGTTAGGTGTTTACCTGTGCAGCCATCTTTGATCCTCCATCTCACAGATATGTTATCTTAGAGGCAAAAAGGACATGGGCTCAGTAAAAAGATCAAAGTTGATCTTTCTCTGTGAAAATATCTGGGACATGACTACCTACTATAACCTGTTAGATATTTAATTTTCAAACCATCTTTTGTGGTTATCTTAGGTCTCTGGGTTTGCAAGATTGCCATGCAGGCCTTTTCTGAGCTTGTCAAGTTAGCATGTGGCTTTTTCTTTCGCATTTCCCCTTCTGATCATTAATCAATCCAAAGGATGCATTGATGACCAAACTTTTGGTTGCTTAATGGAGTCCCACGGTGCTAGGAAGGCTCAATCCAAGGATGTCTCAATGTCAGCATGTCTTGCTGAACCGGTGGACCACTGGGGATGTGAGCAAGACCATAACCTTAGATGGCATTTGAGGTCGAATTACAATATATATTTTTAAAAAGGCAGGTAAATGGGAGGCAACTCAGATCCTATATGTCCTTATTAAAAGTATTCTGGATCATTTCTGATTTTTGAACCACCGTGATCCAGGTTATTTTGCTGTTTGTCTTAAGTTTTTGCCTTTCTGCATCTGAAAAGGAACTGGAAGTGTTCCAGGGGGTAGGGCCCTGGGGCCCTGTGAATGTGGACCAGGGTCCCAAGTGGCCGCAAAAGCCACACATTCCTGAGCTCACTGTCCTGAGCTCCAGACTGAAAGCCAGCGAGAGGTTCCCTTGTCCTCAGGGCAGGGCGTTCCCTGCCAATGGGGCAGAAAGCCGGCCCATGGGGCCGGCAACCAGACCAGTAAGTACCTCTGGAGGGGCCCGGGCAGTGCCCCCAGAGTGTCAAGTGATTTTCTCCCCGGATGTCAAAGGCCACAGACAGGGCTGTGGGCGTCCCAGGGCACTCTGTTGTGAGCGGCCCCTTGGAGGGAGCTACGGGGGTTGGGCCGCCCCTGAGGCTCCGGAGGCCCATGGCTGTCCTGAAGGGGGGTGCTGGCTGGTCTGCCCATGCCTGGGGACCAGGGAGGCACCCTGTGAGCAGAGGGCCATGTGCAGTTGGTGGATTTAGGCACCTGACAGGCCTCCCAGAGGTGGGGGCTATTCTGTGTCTGAGGAGCAGGGCAGCCTGGCAGGTGCTGCTCGCTCATTGGTCCAATGAACAAGGGGGCGGGCTTTCAGAACAAGGAGGCGGGCCCAGGCCCACACCTGAACCAGGTCAAGTCAACGAGGGGGCGGGGCCAGGTGAGCAGCTGGAGGCGGTCCCGAGAACAAGGGGGCGGGGCCAGGTGAACAGCAAGAAGTGGTGAGGTAAGCAGGAGAAAGGCTGGTGGGCAGGGACACGGTGACCCGCAGGCGGGCCTGCTGGACAGCGGGGACCTAGGGAGGGGTTGGGGGCTCGGCGGGGAGGCCAGGAGGTCTGTGGGTAGTGGTCAAGAGAAGAGTGGGTTGGGGCGAGGGGCAACAAATGGAAGTGTCCCAGTGGGTAGGGCCCTGGGGCCCTGTGAATGTGGAGCTGGGTCGCAAGCGGACGCAAAAGCCCCACCTTCCTTAGCTCCAGACTGAAAGCCAGAGAGGTTCCCTCAGGGCGTTCCCCGCGAATGGGGCAGAAAGCCAGCCCTCGGGGCCCGGCAACCAGACCAGTAAGTACCTCTGGAGGGGCCCGGGCAGTGCCCCCAGAGTGGAAGGTGATTTTCTCCGACTTGACACAGCTCTCTCCCAGATGTCAAAGCCCAACCCTACCCCTCAACCTAACCCTAAGCCTAATCCTAACCCTAACCAGTGGGTAAGGCCCTGGGGCCCTGTGAATGGGGACTAGGGTCCCAAGTGGCCACAAAAGCCCCGCCTTCCTTAGCTCCAGACTGGAAGCCAGGGAGAGGTTCCCCTGTCCTCTGGGCGGGGCGTTCCCTGCGGAAGGGGCAGAAAACCGGCCCTCGGGCCCGGCAACCAGACCAGTAAGTACCTCTGAGGGTCCCGGTACAGTGTCGGGGGGGACAGTGTCTGGGGGGACAGTGTCTGGGGGGACTGTGCTGGGGGGGTATTGTGCTGGGGGGGACTGTGTTGGGGGGACAGTGCCGGGGGGACGGTGTCGGGGGGGGGACGGACAGTGTCGGGGGGGACTGTGCTGGGGGGGTATTGTGCTGGGGGGGACTGTGTTGGGGGGACAGTGCCGGGGGGACGGTGTCGGGGGGGGGGGGGGACAGTGTCGGGGGGGACTGTGCTGGGGGGGTATTGTGCCGGGGGGGGGGACTTGCTGGGGGGACAATGTCAGGGGGGTTTAACTGGGGCGGTACACCTGTCACACTGTAGCAGGTGTCCCAAGGCAAGCCCAGGGTGGACAGAAACCCCCGTGGAGCCGAAGGGAATGCTCACTGGACCTTAGTTTTCAGTCCGAGTGCAGACCGTGCACAGGGCCACTCGCTCCTCTGCCTCAGGGCTGTGGCGGGAGGGTCCGGAGAGTCACCAGGACCGCAGGCTTTGGCGGCCAGGCGTTCACAGCGACGGGCTTGGGGCCTCGGTGGACAGTCAGCTTAGAGGATGTGTTGTTGCCACAGTAACCCTGCTCCCCAGAGAGGAGCCGCAGGCTCCCAGAGGGCCCTGGGGCGAAGCTGCCACCTGTGGGAATATGACTGAACACCTCTAAGTCAGAACCCCGCCAGGCGGAACCACATGGCAGCCACGGAGCCTCGCTGGGCCTCGGAGAGCAGGTTCCCGGGGCCTTTCTGCCCCACCCAGAGGGGCAGGGCGGGCGGGGAACAGGGTGCGGCTGGAAAGGGAGCTGCCCTTCAGTCGGTGCAGATGACCTGCTTCTGGGTAGGGGGTCCGCATGTAGCAGAGCGGCTCCCTCGCTGTGACCTCCTGAAAGTCAGCCCTGGACACAAGGGTTCGCCTCGCTCCCGCCTCTCTTCCTTCCCCGGATGGCCGCCCACCAAAGTGGACAGGCAAGGAAGTGAAGGGAGGAGCCGCGTGTGGAGCCCAAGGCTGTCCTTCCAACGCCCGCCCCACCCCGAAAATCAACCCACCAGGGTCTTCAGCTGGGGCAGGCAAGTGGAGGTGGGTGGTGGTGGCAGACATGGCCCCTTTTCAAGGGTGACCAAGGACCAGCTCCCCCCTCCCTATTCCCCCCTCAGCACCCCGGTGAACCAGCACTCTCAAAAAATGGGCAGTCCCGGACTTAGTCTAGGGCCGCAGTGTGGACCGCCAGAGAGATGGGATTGACCAGAGCCCAGGCCAGGATTTTGTCTCCAGTGGGTCTGAGTGGTTGGGTTGACCAGTTGACTGGAGATGAGAGATTGAAGACAAGGGACTGGCTGTTGAGCAGGGGCGGGCCAGGGGCAGGGCCGTCCCAGGGACAGGGGCAGGGCCCAACAGCAAATAAATGTTGACAAGATGTTTATTTATTTATTCATTTGTTCATTCATTCACCCATTCATTCATTTTAATGTTCAGCCTGCATATAATAGTACATTCTTGTCCTGATTCCACATTTACATAGCTTACAATGCACTGGTGAAGTTGCAAGCTTATCACAGCATTATAAATTTACTAGAGGCTTGGTGCATGAAATTCATGCATGGAGGGGTCTCCCTCAGCCCAACCTGCACCCTCTCTAATCTGGGACCCTCAAGAGATGTCTGACTGCCCGTTTAGGTCCTATCCCATCAGATATCCCTCTCACAATCCAGGACTGCTGGCTCCCAACCACTTCCCTGCCTGCCTGCCTAATTGCCCCTAACTACTTCTGCCTGCCAGCCTGATAACTCCCTAACCACTCCCCTGCCAGCCTGATCAATGCCTATCTGCTCCCCTGCAGGCCTGGTCACCCCTAACTGCCCTCCGCTGCAGGCCTGGTCACCTCCAACTGCCCTCCCCTACTGGCCATCATGTGGCAGCTATCTTGTGGTGCCCATCTTGTGTCCACATGGGGGTGGCCATCTTTGACCACATGGAGGCAGCCATCTTGTATGTTGGAGTGACAGTCAATTTGCATATTTCCTCTTTATTATATAGAATAGGTCTCTAAAACAAACAAAACCCCAGAAAACACTTTTCAATACTTACTGTTCCTGTTTCTATTATATCTACCCTTTAGGGATATTTCCAGGCCTCAGTGGCACTGGCAGCAGCAGCAGTCACTGAGGGGCATGCTTCACTTCAAGGAATCGTTCATGGAGGAAATTTCAAAGTCTAACAGACAGCCCTTCATCCACCCTTCATCCACATCATGGGGCAGTCCGTCCTTGACTGCTAGGTGGAAACATCAGGGAGGGGAGGGAGGGAAGGAGGGAGGGAGGGAGGGAGGGAGGGAGGGAGGGAGGGAGGGAGGGAGGGAGGGAGAGAGAGAGAGAGAGAGAGAGAGAGAGAGAGAGAGAGAGAGAGAGAGAAAATGAATAAAACTTTCAAAGCCCTCCCTCCCCAGCCCCCCAGTTGCCATCCCTGTGTCCCCGCCACCCTGGTGATGATGTGCCCTGTCTTTGTCCGGCTCACTAGTCACGCAGCATCTCCCTGGTGACCACAAAGTGATGTCAACCAGATGGCC
The DNA here is from genome assembly GCF_014108245.1 of Pipistrellus kuhlii. Classification (NCBI taxonomy): domain Eukaryota; kingdom Metazoa; phylum Chordata; class Mammalia; order Chiroptera; family Vespertilionidae; genus Pipistrellus; species Pipistrellus kuhlii. The sequence continues at coordinate 898,999 of NW_023425592.1, read as the reverse complement.
AATTTGGTCTGTTGTCATTGTGGTCACAGGGCGGAGTAACTGGGAGCCTCAGGGATAGCCCATGTGCAGCAGCAGAGGGGAGGGAGTGGAAGGCAATGTAGAGGAGCAGCAGAGCCTGCCTATTAGCACTAACCATTCTTTGGATGGAGGCACCTCATTTATACATAACACAGAACAGTACCTGAAACGGAAACTTCTTTCTCAGACATGGACACTACAGACGGCAGTGGCCCATAGAAATGGACAGACGTGAATTAGGCATTCTGAACCTTGCCCTCCTTTGGCTTTCTCCTTGTGATCCACAGTAACTCTCCCCGGCCAAGAAAGCCATGAGGTGGACTGAAGTGGACCACGGAGGGGTTCCTGGCTGGAAACCACAAACCACACCACTGGTGGCGACCGACCCCAGACAGTCATAGTCAGGACTGAACTGAGGGCCTTCTTCTTTTTCTAATTCCCCCCCCCTTTTTTGGGAGGGGGGCCTTCCACACAGGCAAGCACCCTGCCCCTGACAGACCCCCTAAACTTGGTTGGGGAGGGAAGCAAATATGCTCCACTCATGGAACAGGCCACACACCCTCCCTCTTCTACTCCAGCTTCCCCGCTCCTCCTCTTGCCTCAGATTTGAGTCTCTGCCAAGTGCAAGCAGTAGGTGACCTACTACAGAGCCTCGCAGTCAATCCTTACCATGCGGGTGACCTGAGTTTAACCTCACACAGGTTGCTTTCTGAGTAGGTGGCATTCCAGGAAAACAGGCCCAAAAAAATCAGAATGATGCCCATGCCGGGTGTCATTAACTAATTAGGTCCTTTGACATTTTGGCATTCTCTCTTCCCCTGATTCCCTGATTCCCTCCCTCCCTTTCTCTCTCCCCATCTCTTCCATTCCACTCCAGTCCAGTCCACTCTAACCCCCTCCCCACCAGAGATTCTGTCCATCCTTGTGCTCATACACAGCATACATACATACACACACACATACACATACATACATCAGTCCTGAGTGTCAACCAAAGACTTGAAAACAACAGCCCTCTGCTGCTGCCTGAGAAGGAGGAGGAGGAGGAGGAGGAGGAGGAGGAGGAGGAGGAGGAGGCAGAGGGGGAGGAGGCAGAGGGGGAGGAGGAGGAGGAGAAAGAGGAGGAGGAGGAGGAGGAGGAGGAGGAGGAGGCAGAGGGGGAGGAGGCAGAGGGGGAGGAGGGGGAGGAGAAAGAGGAGGAGGAGGAGGAGGAGGAGGAGGAGGCAGAGAGGGAGGAGGCAGAGGGGGAGGAGGAGGAAGAGAAGGGGAGAGAGGAGGAAGAGGAGGGGGGAGGAGGAGAAGGAGGAAGAAGAGGAGGGGAAGGAGGAAGGGGAAGAGGAGGAGGAGGAGGGGCGGGGAGGAGGAGAAGAGGAGAAGGGGAAGGAGGAGGAAAAGGAGGAGGTGGAAGAGGCAGAGGGGGAGGAGGAGGAGGAGAAGGGGAGAGAGAAGGAAGAGGAGGAGGGGGGGAGGAGGAGGGGGATGAAGAGGAGGGGGAAGAGGGGAGGAGGAGGAAGAGAAGGAGGAGAGAGAGGAGGAGGAAGAGAAGGGGAAGGAGGAGGAAGAGGAAGAGGAGGAAGAAGAGAAGGAGGAGGAGGAGGAAAAGTAGGGGGGAAGAAAGGGGAAGAGGAGGAGGGGGAGGAGAGAGAAAAGGAGGGGAAAGAAGAGGAAGGGGAGGAAGAGGAGGGGGAAGAGGGGAGGAGGAGGAAGAGGAGGGGGAGGAGAGAGAGGAGGAGGAAGAGAAGGAGGAGGAGAGAGAAGAGGAGGAGGAAGAAGAGGAGGAGGCGTCGGTTTGGAGACTGAAGGGTCCCGGGTTCGATTCCGGTCAAGGGCATGAACCTTGGTTGCGGGCACATCCCCAGTAGGGGGTGTTCAAGAGGCAGCTGATCAATGATTCTCTCTCATCAGTGTTTCTAACTATCATCTCCCTTCCTCTTTGTACAAAATCAATAAAATATATTTTTTTTTAAAAAAGAAGAGGAGGAGGAGGAAGGGGCAGAGGAGGAAGAGGAGGAGGGAGGAGGAGGAGGAGGAGAGATAAAAGGAGGGGGAAGGAGAGGAGGGGGATGAAGAGGAGGGGGAAGAGGGGAGGAGGAGGAAGAGAAGGAGGAGAGAGAGGAGGAGGGGGAGGAGGAGGAAAAGGAAGAGGGGAGGAGGAGGAGGGGGAGGAGAGATAAAAGGAGGGGAAGGAGAGGAGGGGGAAGAAGGGAGGAGGAGGAATAGGGGGGAAGAGGGGAGGAGGAGGAAGAGGAGGGGGAGGAGAGAGAGGAGGAGGAAGAGAAGGAGGAGAGAGAGGAGGAGGAGGAAGAAGAAGAGGAGGAGGAGGGGGAGGAGGAGGAAGAGGAGGAGGGGAGGAGGGGAGGAGAGATAAAAGGAGGGGAAGGAGAGGAGGGGGAGGAAGAGGAGGAGGAGGTTGAGGAGAGAGAGGAAGAAGAGGAGGAGGGGGGGAGGAAGAAGAGGAGGAGGGGGGAGGAGCAGGAAAAGGAGGAGGAGGAGAGAGAGGAGGAGGAGGAAGAAGAGGGGAAAGAGGAGGAAGAGGAGGAGGGGAAGGAAGATGAGGAGGAGGGGGAGGAGCAGGAAGAGGAGGAGGAGGAGAGAGAGGAGGAGGAGGAAGAAGAGGGGGAGGAGGGAGAGGAAGAAGAAGAGGAGGAGGAGGAGGGGGAGGAGGAGAGAGAGGAGGAGGAGAGATGAGGAAGAGGAGGAGAGGGAGAAGGAAAGATAGGAGGAGGAAGATGAAGAGGCGGACGAGGAGAAGGAGGAGGAGGAGAGAGGATGAGGAAGAGGAGGAGAGAGAGGAGGAGGAGGTGGGGGAGGAGGGGGAAGGGAAGGGGGAAGGGAGGGGGGGGAGAGCGGGGACAGGGAGGAGAAGACTCAAGAAGTAATGCAGTTCCAAACTCAACATGAATTCATGTGTACATGCTGCGAAAGGAACAGTGGATAGGATATGCCTTTAAATGGCACAGCTCTCCCTGCTCGCCTAGCCTTTTCAATGACAGCACCCACCCACCCCCTTACTGTCATGGATGCTTTTCATGATCCCTGAGAGGAAGAAAATGTTACCTGTTGCCAAACCCTGGCTTTTCACACTGCAGATGACCCTCTTGGACAGATTCAGGAACTCTCTCACCCCCAGTCTAAGAGAGGGAGTTTTTGACCTTTCATCTCTTTCTTGGTTTGTTTTCTTTAAATGGTGGTTGGTAAACACAGACCTCCTTTGAACATTTTACATTCACACTCCTTTAGCTTGATTTTTTAATACAACTACCTCCCGGGGTTGGGATTACGACTTTAGAGTTATGGTTCGCCCAACGAGAGGACTCGTGTGTGTGTTGGGGGGGGTGGGGGGGAGGACAAGCTCAGGGGAGGCCATGTGTAGTGGCTTTACAGACTAAAATCAGTTCAGGGTGAGTGATCCCTGTGCCTAGGCCGGCATCTTCCCTGACAGAGCGAGCCTGCCTGCCTGCCTGCCTGTCTATCGCTCTCCTTCTTTCTGGAATCCATGATCACACATATTTGAAATGTCAAAGGAATTTTCCATCTTTCCCAGGCAGGCACGGCTGTGTGAATGTCACAGATCCCATCATGACTACTGAGTTGATGATTGACTATGAACTAGCCTGCACCCACCTAGCTATTGTACAAGAAGTCTTTGTCCAGCATTTTTGACTTTGCATCCACTCCCAGGGGGTTTCCCTGCTTTGCTTTCTCCCACCCCCCTAAAATAACACCAGTGGATTTCATGCCACCCACATGGTCTCCACTTTGGATTGCAGTGTATAAAGTAAAGGGGGGTCGACATTGCCATTCTTTGGAACATTACCTACAACCGTTGGGATTGTGCTTCCCGGCGTGCGTGCGTGCATGCGACATCTGTGCAGTGTTCGGGTCAAAGGCACAGACTTCTTCACAGGCTGGAGTATTTCTCACAGCTGTGCCCGCACTTCCCTCCAGCTGCCACCATGAGTGCCCTCAGGTTTGTCCATTTTCTTCCTGTTTCGTGGGAGGAGGCAGGAGTGGGATCGCCAGGGAGGGTGTGATTTGAGCCTAAGGACTTCCCATGGGAAGCAGGTGGGCCAGTAGGGGGAGGGAGGGAGAGAGGAAGGACACATCGTCCATATGTGGGCAGAAAAGGGGCCACAAAGGATGGTCTGAAATGAAAACTTCAGAAAAGAAAAAAACCCAGTGATGGCAGGTAGTCACGTCCTAGGCCGCGGTCTTCCCTAACAAAGGTCAATTTTTAAAAAATATTTTTATTGATTTCAGAGGAAGGGGGAGAGAAAGAGAGACAGAAACATCAATGATGAGAGAGAATCATTGATCGGCTGCCTTCTGCACGCCCCCTACTGGAGGGTAGGGGTCTGGAGATCAAGGCTGCCACCCAGGCGTGTGCCCTTGACCTGAATCTATCCTGGGACCCTTTAGTTCCTAGGCCAATGCCCTATCCACTGAGCCAAACTGGCTAGGGCATAATTTTCCTTTTTAAATCCTCTCATTGTTTTGTTATTTTTTTTTAATATATATTTTATTGATTTTGTACAGAGAGGAAGGGAGAGAGATAGAGAGCTAGAAACATCGATGAGAGAGAGTCATCTTGCACACCCCCTACTGGGGATATGCCCGCAACCAAGGTACATGCCCTTGACCAGAATCGAGCCCGGGACCTTTCAGTCCCCAGGCCGACGCTCTATCCACTGAGCCACACCGGCTTCGGCTAAATCCTCTCACTGTTATTGAGTAAATTGCTGAATGCTAACTGTCTTACATCAACCTAAGTAAAAGAACTATGAAGAAGTATGTGTCTATCATTTTATTTTAATTTTTACCCAATCCCAGAGGTTTTGTGCCCCCACTCCCAACCATGCTTTGCTTTCTCTCACCTCCCTCATCTATCACCAAGAGAATTCATGTAACCCACTTAAAACTCCTCTTTTGATTGTAATGTATACAACAAGGTTAAGACACCACACACACACACACACACACACACACACACGCACACACACTCCATTCTATGGAGTGTTTCCCAATCTGTTGAGAACCTGCTTCCTGACAATTGCCTCAAAATGAACTCACAGAGGAGAAACCAAGATGGTGGCGTAAGTAAACATCTAACTGCAGCTTCACACAACAATTTCAAAAATACAACTAAAATACAAAACGGACATTATCCAGACCACTAAAAAGCTGACTGACTGGAAATTATACAATTAGAAGGAAAGAGAAAACTAGAAGGAAACTCAGAGGGGCTATAAAAGCCTGAGGTATGGAGCTATGGTGCGCGTGTGTGGAGAGGACGGAGCTGGAGAGAAGGGGGTGGCTGAGTGCCTGGCTGGTGTTCTCTATCGGGAAGGAAATAAAAGCTCCGGACTGCGCTGAACTCTAGTTCAGACTGCACTGAACCCCAGTTCTGGGCGAGACCCTGGGGACCCAGGCTCATACAGAGGGAATCTGGGCTATAAGGCAGAAACTCAGAGAAGCGGTGAAAGGCAGAGCCCCGGAGACAAGCATGTGAATCCACACAGAGGACTGACTGTTGACTGTGCCACTGGATTGCCTAGCAGGAAAGAGATAAAAGCTCCAGTCTGTGCTGAACCCCAGTTCCGGGCTCATTGGGGGAGAGACTAGACTGTCTGGTAGTGGGTGAAACTCAAGGGCGCCTTTCTCTCAGAGGTGCTTGCAGCAAGTACCGAAGGACACTGAGGGACACTGAGACTCAGGAACCTCATAGGGTGGAGCTGACAGAAAGCCAAAGCTGTAGGCTCCATCCTGAAACTCCACCCCATCCAAGCTAAGCACAGAGGCTTTTGCAATTTTACAAGTATAGTCCAATAAGGCTGTCTCCTGACATAGACACAGCTGATCCTCACAGCCATTGGCCTGGAGGTCAGTTCTTCCCAGTGATACCAACAACAATCAAGACTTAACTACAACAAGGCTGTACACACAGTCCACAAAGGGGGCACCAAGAGTGTCTACCTCAGGTAACTGGGAGGCTGACCTACTGAACCATATAGGACACCTTTATCACACAAAGCCACCCTACCAACTCAGAGAAGCAGTGAAAATGCTGAGACAGGAAACAGATCACAAACGAAAGAAATGGAGGAAAACAAGCAACTGGATATAGAGTTCAAAACCACAATTATTAGGTTTTTCAAGAATTTCCTAGAAAAGGCCGATAAATTTAGCGAGACCCTCGAGGATATAGAAAAGGACCAACTAGAAATTAAACATACACTGACTGAAATAAAAAATATTATCCAGACACCCAACAGCAAACTAGAGGAATGCAAGAATCAAGTCAAAGATTTTAAATGCAAAGAATCAAAAATCACTCAACTGGAAAAGCTAAAAGAAAAAAGAATCCAAAAATTTGAAGATAGTGTAAGAAGCCTCTGGGACAACTTCAAGCATACCAACATCAGAATTATGGAGGTCCCAGAAGAAGAGAGAGAGCAAGATAATGAAAACTTATTTGAAGAAATAATGACTGAAAACTTCCCTCACCTGGTGAAAGAAATAGACTTACAAATCCAGGAAGCATACACAACCCCAAACGAAAGGAATCCAAAGAGGACCACACCAAGACATATAATTAAAATTCCAAGAGCAAAAGACAAGGAGAGAATATTAAAAGCAGCAAGAGAAAAACAGTTAATTACCTACAAGGGAGCAACCATACAATTGTCAGCTGATTTCTCAACAGAAACTATTGCAGGCCAGACAGGAGTAGCAAGAAATAGTCAAAGTGATGAATAGCAAGAACCTACAACCAAGAGTACTCTACCCAACCAAGCTGACATTCAGAATTGAAGGTCAGCTAAAGACCTTCACAGATAAGAAAAACCTAAAGGAGTTAATCATCACCAAACCAGTATTATATGAAATGCTAAAAGGTATTCTCTAAGAAAAGGAGGAAGAAGAAAAAGGTAAAGATAAAAATATGAACAACAAATACATATCTATCAACAAGTGAATCTAAAAATCAAGTGAATTAAAAATCTGAGGAACAGAATAAACTGGTGAACATAATAGAATCAGGGGCATAGAAAGGGAGTGGACTAACAACTCTCTGGGAAAAAGGGTGTGCGGGGTGCGGGAAGAGACTGGACAAAAATTGTACACCTATGGATGAAGACAATGGGGGGGGGGCGGTTAAGGGAAGAGGGTGGGATGGGAACCAGGTGGAAGGGAGCCATAGGGGGGATGGGGGGAAAGAACAACTGTAATAATCTGAACAATAAAGATTTACTGAATTAAAAAAAAAATTGAACTCAGAAATTCTCCACAGATTTGAATTTTTCTAATGTTCATGCATCCATCCATCCACAGGGAAGTTAAAGATGAATGATAAAAGGCTATCTGTCGTGAGTGGCACAGTTGGAGCAGTCTGGAAGTGGGGGGGAGGAGGGGGAAGGGGAGGGGTGGGAATGGATGATGATAAAAACCAGCAACTGGAGCAGAGTGTGCTGGCTGGTCCGGTGACCTGAGCTTATTGAGTCAAATCGTCCCTCACCAGGCCTCCAGGGGCCCTCATCACTCCACTCCTACCCATGTCTCTCCTCCAAGAAGATGTCTCTAATACCCTGAGATTTACTGTTTACCTTTGCCTTGGACCCTGGACTCAGGACCCTCAAACATCTCACTCTGCTCCCCACCCCACACATGATTCCCAAACGGGAGAGGGCTGGTTCCTGGAATGGCAGATGGAGGGCACTCTTTTCCACCGGGACAGGCTGGTTTCTCAAACATCCTCACTCCTGGAAGTTGGCTAGCTGGGGCCTAAGGAGTCACTGGAGAGCTTTCTGCATTTGAAAGAAGCCACTGAGTGAGATCCATGGAATGAATCGCCCTGACCACCTCTCCTCCCCCTTGCTCCCTACCCCATCTCCTACTCCCCATCCCCCACCCCAGCTCCCTTCCGCTCATCCCTCAGGTTAGGGGTTTCATTCTAATGCTGAACTGAGCCTCTGGGCCTCTGGGCGGCCACTGGGATTGGGGAATGGGGGGAAAGGGGGACAGGAGGGGGAATCACAGTGTATTTGAGCCAAATATGATCAACAATGATAATGATAATGATAATGATAAAGGAGACTGGTCGTGCCCAGAGGGGTGTGGGAGAGGGGTGTGACTATAGTTATCCTATTGGGCAAAAGACAATAGACAGGCTCAGTGAAGATAAAGGTTGACTTTTGTCAAGGCGGGGAAGATTCTAGCCTAGGAAATGGCTACCTGCCTGCCATCCACTGCTTTTAGTGACAGAGTTTTCATTTCAGACCATCTTTGGCGGTTACTTTGGGTCTCTGAGTTTGCAAGGCCACCAGGCCACATAGGCCTTCCCTGAGCTCACAGGGTTAGATAATGAAGCATCCACCTATATAAAAATTGCTGTTTGAAGTTTTAACCCTGCTATTTTGGCTTCTGTAAATGAGTGCTGGCTTAAATAATAAGGAAAATCAGACTACTTCCTATTCCAGAGAGGCCACAAACTATGCCCCAGACAGAGCTGTCAGTACTGACACCAGGCCCGGCCTGGAGATACGGTCTCAAGGCCCCTTCCCAGCAACAGGCCTTCTTTTCCAGAAGGCCCAGAAGACTCATTCCAAATTTTGGAGACAAAAGAGCTAGAAAAAGTATAAATAGAAAAAGTTTCCTCCATGTTGGTGGGCCCAGAATTTGAAAGACACATTTTTCTCTGGGCCTGCTCAGAATCCTATCTAAAAGTAACATGCAAATTGACCATACCTCCATTACACCCACCAGCCACGTCCACCAGCCAATCAGAGCAAGAATGCAGATAATCCCAACCAAGATGGCTACAGCCACAGAGAGCAGGAGGGAGGCTTGGGTTTCCCCGGCAATGGAGAAATCCAAGCCTGTCCTTGCCAACCTAGGCCTCCACTTAAGGCTACAAAGTTTCAATTATAGAAGGTAAACAAATCCAAACAGAAATGGCTGCAGCCACAGAGCGAGCAAGAGGCTTGGTTCCACTCTAGGCTACAAAGTTTCAATTGTAGAAGGTAAATAAATTCCAGATACCCGGGCCTCTGCTTGGGTCACCAAGGGGCGTGGCTGGCCTACAAACCACCACAGGCCCCTTGCCCTGGCCACCCCATACCCCAAAGGAACCCCCACCCTGATCCAGGACACCCTTCAGGGCAAACCAGCCAGCCCCCACCCTTGCACCAGGCCTCTATCCTATCTACAGTAATAAAAGAGTAATATGTAGATTGACCATCACTCCAACTCACAAGATGGCTGCCCCCATGTGGTCAAAGATCCTGCCCCCATATGGACACAAGATGGCCAGCAGGGGAGGGCAGTTGGGAAGCACCAGGCCTGCAAGGGAGGGCAGTTGGAGGTGATCAACCCTGTAGGGAGGGCAGTTAGGGGTGGCCAGGCAGGCAGAGGAGGGAAGTTGGGGGCAAACAGGCTGGCAGGGGAGCAGTTAGATATCAATCAGGCTGGCATGGGAGTGGTTAAGGGGTGATCAGGCTGGCTGGCAGAAGCGGTTAGGGGCAGTCAGGCAGGCAGGCAGGCGAGCAGTTGGGAGCCAGCAGTCCTGGATTGTGAGAGGGATCCCAGATTGGAGGGTGCAGGCTGGACACCTACCTCCCCACCCCTCCCGCCACCCCTGTGCACAAATTTCGTGCACCAGGCCTCTAGTTTAATAATAAAATGTAACTAATTCCCTTTCTCTAAGTGTGACTTGGTTTTTCTCCAGTCTTCTGCAACAATAGCATGTGGTCCCCTTCCGCCCACACGTCATTTGGATTTTTCTGGTCGATGGACTAGTTAGGCTTGCGTCCTGACAGACCTCCCTGCAGCAATACCTCCACACGATGAGCTCTTCCCCTTTGTCCAGTAAACACATGCACACACATATGCACAAGCACAAGCATATGCATGCATGCAAACAGGCTCCTGCCAAAATACAGCTGTGAGATGACGGGAGGGAAGCCTAGAGTGAGAGGATTCCTTCTGTAGGAATGAAGGCCAGTCTGCTCTCCTGTAGCACCCCCACCCCCATCTAATGAGTTGCTTTTCCACAATCCTCTCTCTCTGCTCAGCCCAGCATGGGAAGCATTGAGGCAGTAAGAGATGTAGTGTGCTTTGATATTCTGGAGCCACACACCTCCAATCCTGGACAATGTTGTTTTAATCCCTCTTTCCTGATGTTTAGAAGTGACTGCCAGGTGTTTTCCGTCTAGTTGCTATAGTTTATATCTGCTTTTCAGTGAATTCCTAGTGGTTGCAAACACTTTGCTATAGTGAGCTTACTGCTCTTTAGTTAGGGCTTCCCCCCAGTTGTCAAACACATTTCTACCCTCTTTCCTGATGTTAGATGTTATTTCCAGGTGTTTGCTAATGATTGTGTAGTTTACTGCTCTTTTTTCCAGTGAATTCCAAGTGGTTTCAAACACTGTGCTATAGTTGAGAAGGCTAAAAAGGCTATATTCCAACGTGACCCTGATATTTGGGGGGGCCAGCAATCTGAATTTGTGCCAAGCCCAGTGTACATTCCTGATAACCTATCATTAAGTCACTGCCTCTTTCCCAGAAACTGGTCTTGCAGAACCTGCTATCTACATGCTCCCGGCCGCTTCCCCAGGAACAATCACTCCAGGCCTTTGTCAGGGCAGAAGCGCAGCAAGTTTTTAGGTCCCTTGAGGCTAATGCTTCCTGAGGTCTCACCTGCCCGGAGCTTCCTGGTGGCTCCAAGTAGAGCCCAAGCCCTTCCGGGCAGGGCCTGAGGACAGCGCAGAGCCCGCTTTGGCCCCTCCGCCTGCCGCTGTGCAGCTTCAGCCAGAGGCATGGAGCCTCGGCCGGCCCTGTCAGACGGGACACCGCTCCCTCTGGGTGGCGGGGGCGATGCCGTGCAGTGGTGCCCTTGGCTGCTGCCCAGCGTGCGACCAGCACTCCTCCTCCCTTCTTACTCCTTCCTTCCTTCCATGGCCAATAAACCTAGAGGTCAGCAAAGAGTCTCCTTTCAGCAGAATGAGCTCTCCTATTGAGGTCCGAATGGCCAGTCCTCCTAGGCACCAGCTCCCACACCTCGCTGGTCCTCACACCCTGCTCCTCCGCCAATCCGTCCTGCCTCAGCGTGGCCAGCACCAGGCTCAACAGCCATCCCACTGCCCAGCTTCCTGTTCCCTCTCGTCCTACCCAACTTCCACACTCAGCAGCTGCATCTTTCCAAATTAGGGATCTAATCTTGTCCCGTGTCATGTATAAACACTGCCAGGGCTTCCCCCCAGGCTAGAGTGAAGTCTCCATCGTTGGCACAGTGCCAGGAGCCCCAGGATCTGCACTGATCTTTCTGGCTGGAAGGTCGAGGAGGACTGTAACTGGCTTTTGAATCTGGGACAACTTAAAATAGACATTAGGGAGGAGAAATCAAAAGTCAATTAAGAGAAACCTGGCAAACTAGAAAAATGGGCGACTTCCTAGTAAAAATAGACATTAATAAAATGGACCCTAAAATAAGGAAAGTACAAGTGGATAAATTACCCATCGATGCATCTCTACTCCCTGTGGCTGCTCTCTCATTGTTCTGGGGTTTCCCTCTCCAGGTCACAGAAGGAGCCAGACACACCCTAAGACTGGCTCCACCCAAGGCCTGATAAAAAAACAAAAAACAAAAACAAAAACACTGAAACCTGTAAAGAATTTTTGTGAGTTTATTTGAGCCAAACTGTTGATATATGCCGGAAAGCAGAACCTCCACAAATTGAGATAATGCTGCGGAGAATGGTTACATTTGTATTTATACATTGCCATCAGAGGGACATAGGTGGGTTACACGAAATTCGTTGGTGATGGAGTAAGGAGGTGGGAGAAAGCAAAGCTGGGAAAAACCCTGGGATTGGACAAAAAGTGAAATGATGGACACATATCTAGGTGGGTGCAGGAACAATTAACATGACACTGAAGGAATTTATGGTCTCTGTCCTGGCATCCACCACATTTGGTTGTGCCCCAGGGGCTCCAGAAAAAAGGAAGTTACAAGTTACCCTGACATTTCTAAAGGTGTGTTATCACAGAGGCAAAAAGACACATGGGCTTTTTGTTAAGGTAAAGGTTGACCTTATCAGTGAAGATACTGGCCCACCATAACTGCGTTTAGTTAAAGTTTAATTTCAGACCATCCTTTGTGGTTACTTTAGGTCTATGAGTTTGCAAGACCGCTATGCAGACCTCCCCTGAGTTTGTCAGGTCAGCATATGGCCCCATTCGTCCACACATCCCTCTTTTAGTCATAAATCAATCCAAAGGATGCATTGATGACTAACCTTTTGGTTGGATAATGGAGTCCCACGGTGCTAGGAAGGCTCATTCCTAGGATGTCTCAACGTCAGCATGTCTTGCTGAACCGGTGGACCACTGGGGATGGGGCAAGTCCATCACCTTAGATGGCATTTAAGGTCAAATTATTATTATTTAAAAAGGCAAGTAAATGGGAGGCAGTCAGATCCTATATGTCCTTGTTAAAAAAAGTACTCTGAATCATTTCTAATTGTTGAGCCACCAAGATCCGAATCTTTTTGCTGTTTATGAAGTTTTCTTTTTCTGCATCTAATATAACATTTACATATCGGGAACAAAAGTAACAATACTAAACCAATAACACTGATTAGGAACAGAAAATGTCTAATACTAGATAAGGAAAAGTATGAGGGGAACAAGCATCCAGGCCAACTGAAAAACACTTTACATGCATTATTATAGTTTTTTTACTAAGCTAATTACATGTTTTCCTCCTTCATCCACTGTCAGTTGTACCTTATGATATGTTTGGCCAGATGAATTAAGGCTCTCTATTATTTAATTACCTAGAAGCTCTAATTTTCTTCTGGCAGGTTAGTTTCCACAGAATTGACTTCATGGGGAAGAGTCCAGTTTCCCAATACATTGGTTTTTCAATATCAATATTACCACAGATTTTATGATCATCAGGCAAAGTCATTCTGCCTATAATTTCAGTATTACACCATATTCTATTGGGTCGGCAGCTAAGTAATTGCGGGTTTCACACATATATGGCTTCAGTTGAATTTTTAGGTTTGCAGACGTAGTACAAATGTAAAACACATTTTGTTATTTGATAGTTGGCTATTCAGCTGTTAATCAGTAAAAAAAGTTTTTTGATCTGTTTTGTAGTTTTTGTTTGGCGTTCGTTGAAAAATGGAAAATCAAAAGGAACATTTTCGTCATATTTTGCTTTTTTATTTCCGCAAAGGGAAAAACGCATCGCAAGCTCATAAAAAGTTATGTGCTGTTTATGGTGACGAAGCCTTAAAAGAACGGCAGTGTCAAAATTGGTTTGCCAAATTTCGTTCTGGTGATTTTTCACTCAAAGATGAAAAACGCTCTGGTCGTCCAGTTGAAGTTGATGACGCCCTAATCAAAGCAATAATCAATTCGGACTGTCACAGTACAACACGTGAGATTGCAGAGAAGCTTCATGTATCACATACATGCATTGAAAATCACTTAAAACAACTTGGCTATGTTCAAAAACTCGATACATGGGTTCCTCACGAACTGAAAGAATCACAGTTAACGCAACGCATTAGCAGCTGCGATTTGCTAAAGAAACATAATGAAAATGATCCATTTTTAAAACGACTGGCGATGAAAAATGGGTTGTTTACAACAATATCAAGCGGAAAAGATCGTGGAGCAGGCCAGGTGAACCAACTCAAACAACATCAAAAGCTGATATTCATCAAAAGAAGGTTTTGTTATCAGTTTGGTGGGATTACAAAGGAATTGTCTACTTTGAACTCTTACCACCCAACCGAACGATCAATTCTGATGTCTACATTGAACAACTAACGAAATTAAACAATGCAGTTAAAGAAAAGTGGCCCGAATTGACAAATCGAAAAGGTGGTGTATTCCATCATGACAATGCAAGGCCACACACATCTTTGGTCACTCGGCAAAAATTAATGGAGCTTGGTTGGGATGTTTTGCCACATCCACCATATAGTCCTGACCTTGCACCATCTCATTACTTTTTGTTTCGATCTTTACAAAACTCCTTGAATGGTAAAAATTTCAATAATGATGATGATGTCAAATCGTACCTGATTCAGTTTTTTGCTAATAAAAACCAGAAGTTTTTTGAACGTGGGATTATGATGCTGCCTGAAAGATGGCAAAAGGTCATTGATCAAAATGGGCAATACATTACAGAATAAAGTTATTTAGTTCCATAAAAAAATTGTCTTTGATTTTCTTTTAAAAATACGCAATTACTTAGTTGCCGACCCAATAGTATTATTTAATGTAAACTTGGTGATATTACAGTAAAAAATTTCTTAGTATAACAGAAGAATTTTTAACCCTTCCCAGCAAAAACACCCCTTTCCCATATACCATATATTGTTATTCCTTGGGGCAGATACAATAGGCTAGAACTGGGTGAATTCAATGGATTGGGGGCATAACCATTCACCTCTCTGACTTTCACAATCAGACAGTGAGATGGGTTCAAATTGTTTATTATTTTTAAATATGGCCCATCAACTCACCATTAGAAGTATTCTTGTATTATTGAGGATGGTGCCTATGCTGGTCAGTTGAACTACTAGAAATTTAAGTTTAGGATTTAACTGAGGCACCTGGGCTTTTAAAACAATTTTTCAAATTCCTAGGAAACCATATGAGTCCCATAAGTGTCTGGCCTGGGCTCCTGCAGCCATTATAGTTGGCCATTGTTTCATAGCCACTTCAGATTCCATTTGCATTAGCATAGACAACAGGCCCAGTTGAGTTAGGGCACAGGCACATTCCCATTGTTGGGTTTGTGCATGCGTTTTTGTAGTCTGTCCGGTCTGTTCTATCCATGAAACTAAGGCTTTATTGTCTTTCCATGCTGCTTCCCACCTGGTCAGCATGTGGCGCCTTTCATCCACAAGCCCACCCAGAGTCTTCCTCCCCTTCCCGCTGCCATGGTGCTGCCCAGGGAGTCCCCGTGGAGTCTCAGGGACTGCTGGCTTCTGATGTGTAGCCAAACCCACTTGATTGCAATGTTCTGGACATGCTTACTAAAGTACAATAAGTTGACTTTTAAAAATATATTTTTATTGATTTCAGAGAGGAAGAGAGATGGGAGAATTATCAATGACTAGTGGCCCGGTGCACAAAGTCATTTCCCTCAGCCCAGCCTGCACTCTCTCCAATTGGGAATCCCTTGGGAGATGTCCGACTGCCAGTTTAGGCCCGATCCCTAAAACGGCAGTCAGACATCGCTCTCACAATCTGGGACCGCTGGCTCCTAACTGCTCACCTGCCTGCCTCCCTGATCGCCCCTAACTACCTCTGCCTGCCTGGTCACCCCTAACTGCCCTCCCCTGATGGCCTGATCTCGCCCCCAACTACCCTCCCCTGCCATCCTGATCTCGCACCCAATGACCCTCCCCTGCCATCCTGATCTCACCCCCAATGACCCTCCCCTGCCATCCTGATCTTGCCTTCAACTGCCTTCCCCCACCAGCCTGATTTCACCCCCAACTGCCCTCCCCTGCCAGCCTGGTTGCCCCCAACTGCCCTCCCCTGCCTGCCTGATCTCTCCCCTATGGCCCTCCCCTGATGGCCTGATCTTGCTCTAAACTGCCTTCCCTTGCCAGCCTGATTGTCTCTGCCTTGGCCCCCACCACCATGGCTTTGTCCAGAAGGAAGTCAGAATTCCGGAAGATGGCCAATTGATCCAGTCTAATTAGCATATTACCCTTTTATTAATATAGATTATATAGGATATGATTGCTTAAATGGGGGGGAAAGACTTTTTCAGCAGGAGGAGATGCTCTTAGTATACAAAAATACATATTCTCTATATCTGGACTGATAATGAGCCATATGCACTATACTGCCAAACTGAACAAAACATTGAACCGCTTTCTTACACCTTACACCAAATAGCTGTTGCCCTTGAAACCCCAACTCAGCCCCCACCTTAGGCTCTGCCTTCCCAGTTCACCCAAATTTGGTTCTGATTGGCCGATTTCTATGCCAGTCAGTGTCTCCAGGCCTATCTCTGGGCCTGATCAGAGAGCCAGGGCTGATCAGCAGCCCCCACGGAGGCCCGGAGAGAAAAAGAGGTGTAGCTGCTGGCCAGGCCTGGAGAGAAAGAGAGAGGCAAGGGCTGATCAACAGCTGCCAGGGAGGATAGTATCAGACCCTGCTTCTCTCTCCAGGCCTCTCTCCAGGCCTGATCCACAGCCCCCTCGGCAGTCAGTGCTGGGTCACCACGGTAACCCAGCACTGACTGCAGGACTTCTGTCAGTTGAGCCTTCGGTTATTTTGGACATTAGGGACCCTGGGTTTTTATATATTAGAATGAGAGAGAATCATTGACCAGCTGCTTCTTGTACATCCCCCACTCGGGATGGAACCCACAACCTGGGCAAACTGGGCACATGCCTTGACTGGAATTGAACCCAGGACCCTTCAGTCTACCAGAGGCTAGGATCAGAGTGAATGAACTTCATGCACCAACTGAGCCAAACCAGCCAGGACTAAATAATTTCATTTTTAACAGCAAAAATCCATCCTTGCAAGTTTAAGAGTGTTTTGGACTGGGCAGGTGCAGGTTCTCACTGCCTCACCTGGTCGCTCTCCAACTCTGCCCTCAGGCACTGCCCCTGCTGTGAGTTGCCCCAGCGCAGTGGTCGGCAAACTCCTTAGTCAACAGGGCCAAATATCAGCAGTACAACGATTGAAATTTCTTTTGAGAGCCGAAAACCCGACTTCTGCACATGGGCCACGAAGTTTCAATCATACTGTATGTGCGCGCCCACACGTGGTATATTGTGGAAGAGCCACACTCAAGGGGCCAAAGAGCCGCATGTGGCTCACGAGCCACACCGTTTGCCGACCACTGCCCTAGAGAAAGGAAACTCGAGGCCTCTTGCCAACAGCTATGGAAGAACTGAGGTCCTCAAGCTGTCATCACCTGAGGGATAATCCTCTCAGCAACCACAGGAAGGAGCTTGAAGCACTCTCCCTGCTATGGATTGAATGCCTGTCCTCCCACATTCATATGTGGAAACCTAATGCCATGTGTAGTGTTAGGAAGTGATGCTATTGGGAGGGCATTCGTTCACAAAGTGAACTCAGTGCCCAGGGAGACCTGAGAAAGCTCCATCGTGGACCTGAGTGCGTGCACAGACGGTGTGAGCCAGCCAGCTGGTGCAGATCAGACAGGCAGCTGCATCTCCGCCAACAGGCGGGTCATTCCGTCACAGTACAACCCTCGGCAATCCCAGGAGCAGAAGGCGCTTGCTCTGCCCCAGGTTCCAGGACAGAACCTGAGGTCGGGGTATGCGTGGCCCTGACCCTTCATCCCTCCCACCCATCACCACACACAGCAACAACAGCTGTTTCCCAAACAACTTTTATTTTCTCCAAGTCTCCCCTAACCCTATAGGATAACAACTCCACTGCCCTTCTGTTGTGTGGGGTGGAGGGGAAGAGTCAAGCTGCAATCAGACAGACTCGCCTGGAGCCTTCCCACCTCTAGCTGGGGAGAAACACATCCCTGTTGCTGATCAGCCAAGTCTCTGGCGGCTGCAGCTGCCCATGCTACCGGACACGCCTGCAGGCAAGCCTCAGGTGAGTGCACAGCTGGGCCAACAGCATGGCCAGACACACCTCACCTTAAAGCGCTGTGTGATGGTGTTAGGAGGTGGGGCCTCAAGCCATGAAGATGAAGTCTGCATGAAGCGTCTGTGTTGTCCGAGACCCAGCCCCTTCCTCCCTGAGAGGGTAAGCTGGACCCCAGGGACCGGAGAGAGGCCCTCTCCTACCAGCTCAGACTTTTAGCCTCCAGAATGTGAAAAATAACTTGTTTAGAAGCCACCCAAAATACCAAAATGGTGTTTTATTATAGCAGCCCAGATGGACTAAAATGTACAGGAAAAACTGGAATTTGAAATGAAAAAAATTTTTTTGCAATACCACCTCAAAAATTGAAGTCCTGATCCTAACCTCCAACCCTGCTCTGACCCTGACCATAAACCCCAATCCTAAACTTCAGCTCTGGTCCTAGGCCCTGACCCAAACCAACCTTAAACCCTTTGCTGCTGGTAAAATCTATAGCTACCAGTAGTACCCAATTTTATTTCCATATTTCAGGTTATGGAAAAGTTGTGCCAAAAATCTAACCACAGACACTCTTCATATACCAGAATTAGTAATAAAGTGTGAAAGAAAATACATTAAACAAAAACAAAACAAACAAACAAACAAACAAACAAAAAAAAAAAATATATATATATATATATATATATATATATATATATATATATATATATTTTTTTTTTTTTTTTTTTTTTTTTTTTTAAGATCGGGGGACAAGCATATCTATCCCAGACAAGAAACAGAAGCAGTGCTAAGAAGGCTAAAATGTCTTAACTGCCTTTATTGATAGCTTGTATTTATCCAGGTATGTCAGCTTTTAAAACCAGTTTCAGATTTCTTACATTAATCCCCTGGAAGTTCCAGCCTGGCTAAAGCACGTTCACACAGTGATTTTTACATTACACACTTAATGTTATAAACTTGATCTTTGTTTTGTACATCTCAATGGCTCTCCTACTTCTAAGACAAAAGTCACATATAAAAACACAGGATGACTGACTACACAGAAGCCCACAGTCGAAGAGCGGTGTCTGCGCGGCTGGCGGGAGCACATACCGAGGAGCCGCAGGCCGCTCACGCTGCACCAGAGGCCCGGCCACAGGCGGCCGCTCACACCCTCCGCCATGTTTACCAGCTAGTTCATATAGATTACAGCATCAGATTTTTTAACCAAATTCTGCTTTAAAAATCACAACTGAGAACATGTAAATTAAAACTGCTAGGCATGTTTAACACATGGGAAAACGTGTTATGCATGGCCTTTTTTTGAATCCTCACCTGATGACATTTCTTCCACTGGTTTTAGAGAAAGTGAGAGGGAGGGAGGAGGGACAGAGGGAGAAACATTAACACAAGAGACGTTGATTGGCGACTCCCGCACGCACCACCCTCCTGCACGCACCACGACCAGGGCTGGGGAACCCACAACCGAGGCACACGCCCCTGCATTGCCTTTTATAAGGCAAATGTGGTTTAAAAGAAATGAAATCCATATACAATCACAGGGGAAAAGCATAATAGAACAGATTTCACAGATACACTTAAGTCCAAGAATGTCCACAAATTGGAGGCCTCTGTGTATCCACAAGACCCTGTCGCTCTGCAGGGTCCCTGGGAGTGCTCCACCCTGCTCGGAGAGTGGCCGAGTCACAGGCAGGTCACCAAGCCGTGAAGTGCTTCTTCCCAACAGCTTCAGGACACAAGCCCAGGAGGACACAACACAGTTTCCCAGTGAGGCATGCACACAGCATCCTGTGACAGAAAGGATTCAGCTACTAAACACAGCAAAAAGGTGAAAAATAACCAGGACTCAGTTAACTGGTTGAAACCAGAGACACTAAACCTCAGCAACACCCAAGACTTGAAGCGATAAAATTAAACCTCAACTCTGGGTGACTGACCAACATCAGCACTGTTTACTGGGCTATTTGTTAACATTTAATACCGTTTCTTCTGTTTGGGTAAACAAACAAACAAACAAAAAAATGAGAAAGAACCAGTGTTTTGGAATAAGCACTGTAACGTCAAACATTCTGCCACCAGACCAACAGGACCCTTCCTCCGGACCCAGAACCTAATGAGACAAAAGCTCCTGCCACACGAGGCCCCAGTCTGTGCAATGGAGCTAGCAAAATACATATATTTGTTCTTAAGAAAAATTACAAAACTAACAAATCTTTTTTCTCCAGAATTACAAAAGATAAAATCTATGAGTCAGTTCTCTAATGTGATTATAGAGGAATACCAATGGAAGCTCTGAAGGAAAGCGAAAAGCGCAAGCAGCCAGAGTCCCCACCCTTCCCGCAGCCCGAGGGCCTCCACTGGCTCCGAGGGCCACGGCCTGGGTCCCTCCTGAGGCCAACCCTAGCAAGGATCACCGCAATCCTCTCGTCGTCGTCGTCATCAGTCCGCACTGGGGTAAACGTTGTCGTTTATTACCTACACTGCATGCGCTTCATTCTTCAAGGTATTCTCGCAGGGATTACTAGACATTGGTGTTTTTTTTTTGATCGACTGATCGATAGATCGATCGATCGATTGTAGAGAAGAGAAGGGAGAGAACCACTGATTTATTGTTGCTCCACTTCTTTAAACATTCGGTGGCTGATTCTTGTGTGTGCTCTGACAAGGGATCAAAACCGAAACTTTGGTGTATCTGGACGCTCCAACCAACCGAGCTACCAGCCAGCGTGACATTAGCTCTTCTAAAGGTAAGGGAAGGTATCAGGGAAAACTCCTCGGAATTCTTGGAACTCCTAAAAGGTATCTGGCAGTTTGATACTTTTATTCCCCCTCCCCCAACACAATTAAAAATAAGCACACACACAAACTGACAACTCCCATAAGAATTTTTACAATTTTACAATAAGGGAGGGCTTGTCAAGAAAAGAGAGCTAGGTTTAGTGAAGGTCAGGGCCATGAATTAAGAGGTTGATAACGTCAAATTCAAATTTGGACAGAGGTGTGTCTCACCCAGAAGCCCCCACGCTCACAAAGGTGCGCTTGCACGCTCCACGCACGGCACAGCCCCCCGGCCTCCCTGCTTGTGCAGACGTGCCTCCCTGTGCCTCCCATGAGCTGAGGGGAGCCTTTCTCCAGGAGACTCTGTCCCTTTCAAGAAAACATTCTCCCATGCACTTACTGTTTGTCAGATTATATTTAAAGAAATCTACCATTTAATGAAAATTCTACAAGATAATCAAGATCAAACTGGAAGAACCGTGCAGACAGGGCACACTCCGCTGGCCACAGGCTTGGCGCCACCTGCATGCGCTCACTTGTCCCTGTAGTAGAGCAGGTAGTACTTCAGGGGGTCAGGCAGGGGCAGGCTCAGGACCTTCTCCCGCAGGAAGTTCACGGGGGGCTCTGGCTTTGTCTCAGCTGGGCTCTGCTCCTCTTCTTCCCGCTGCTCCTCTCCCAAGCCCTCACAGCTGTTGTCCTCAGAAGGGTTGGAAATCCGACTGGCAAAGACCTCTTTGTCTAAGAAGACAATGGTTTCCATTCGACGGCGGCGCACTCTCCTTCGCTTGAACCTGGGAGTGGCTTTCAGTCCGTCCCCATTTCTGCTCACTGCTTCCTGGTGAATGACCTTCTTAATGGCGCCCCGGATGGCAATGCGAGCCAAGTCCTGGAGGCTCCGGACCGCCAGGGGGGCTGCAGCGCAAAGGACATGAGTCAGTGTTTGTGCTGACAATCAGGCCTAACCAACTGGAAACTGCATGTGAACAAAGCACAGAGCAGGAGCTCTTTTCAGGAAATAGCTGACACATGTAGCTTGCACGGAGACGAAGGAGGGCCCCGCCGCTGGCAGAGACCAGCAGGAAAGAGCCCAGCTGCTCTGCGTCTCCCCAGCCTGGCCGGCCCCTGGTCCCTGTGTCTGCCAAGGGCTCTCACCCACCGCCATCCAGCACTCGCCCACCTACTCTGTTTTCATTGTGATTTATAAACTGAATACTTCTTGCTGTTGTTAAAGTAGAGAAAAGGAGAATCACAACAGTTTTAAGAACAAAAACTCTACAGCTTACAGAAAAAGTAAAGCTTGGTCACTGAGTTTTATGCAGGCTCTTCGATGAGGCTGTGAGGGCTTTTCTCAGAGGGAAAGGAATGAGGGGGTCAAGTGTTTCAATACAGTAAACTCAAAACCAGCACTACTCTCCCCTCCAAGACCCGAGCACTCCAAAAACTCACACCGCCCTCCGGAGGCCTCGCAGAGCCTCAGCAAGTGCCCCGTGGACCCAGGGACCTGGGAGTTCCCATGACCCCTCTGTCAGCACCAACTCTCTCTGCTCACTGTCCTCTTCCTCCAGAGGACGCGGGCCACCCTGCCACTCGCTGCTGCTCCTCAGACAGCTGGAAGGAGTCCTTCACCGGCCACCGGACCTCCCACGGACAGCACTGGCACGTGGGCCACGTGGGGCCGGTGTCGGCTCTCCCTCCTCTCAGCCCCAGTGCTGCTTCCCAAGGTTCTGACTTTACCCTTTCTCCTCTCTCCTTCATCTGACATCTAGTCTGTGGCTTCAATGAACAGAAACCGGCCAGCAACTCCCAGGGCTATCACCCGTCCTGACCACAAGCCCACATCCACAACAGTCTCTGGCATCCTCTTCAGAGAGGTCCCTGGGCCTGTCCTGGTCCTTCCCTCTTGGGCCAGTGTTTACCATCCATCTTTATCTCTAGCCTGGGAAATCCCAATCGCCTCCTAATGGTTCCTGCCTGTGCTGCCGTTGGCCTGTCCACTCTGATGACTGACCCTGCCAGCACCTACAGGACTTCACTCGGCACTGACTCCCTCAGTGTGATTTCTGGTTTACAAAGATCACATTACAAACAAGTGGACTGCTGTTCCCTTCAGGATCCCTGAACAGCATCCCATGATTACTTATCATCCAATATTCACTCTGAACCACGGGCTCAAAACCCACATATCAGGGTGCCTTCCACTTGGTCATGACCATCAGCCAGGCCCCACCAGGCCTCCTCGAGCCCCGACTGTCCCCTCACCTCCAACATGCTACCGTGGGCAGCGTCAGCTGTCACCCTCTGGGACACGGAACATGGACACACTGCATCACTCAGGAGGGTGATCCTGAGTGAGAGGCGTCACCCCCGAGGAGCTCTGCCCAGCCCAGGGGATAAACTGCAGGCCAACCGGCATCCCATTAGGGCGCCCAGCTGCCTCCTCAGAGCCCCTGGGAGCGTACACTTCAGTCACGGCCTTGGCTCCTTTCCTCCCTCTCTTCGCTCCTCTCGGCCTCAAGGACCAACACAACCTCTCAGTCCCTCTGCACAGTCTATGGTTGCTCCTTACCCCAGTTCCTCACACTTCAACGACCATGTCAATGTCATGTGACCTGCACTTAGCAGAGACCAGGAAGAACATAACATCACATTGGTAAGTGACTCCTCACATATATTAAAGGATGATTCTAGAAGGAACTCACCCACATGTATTAGTTATCTTTGGGTGCTGAAATTAAGGGTGATTTTTTTCCTCCTATATTTTTTTTCATTTTCCAAATTTCCTAAATCATCAGAAGGCAGAGTGCATGCTAAACAGTGTAAGTCTCTTGTTGAAATTATAAAACATTTGACTGAATGCTTAACTCTTTGATGGGTCTGCACCCTGACGGAGTGAGAGGCACAGGCCTGGCCGAGGAAGGCTCCACTGCAAACCTGGCCCTGCCCACCTGAGCCGAGTGGCGGACACGTGGCCCTGCAGCCGCCCCAGGCAGAGGTCCGGGGTCTGCAGGAGCCCCATGGCAGAGGTGCCAGGACACACTCTCCACAGGGCGGGTTTAATTCCCTTCTAGGGGCTCTTCTGCTTCCCAGGGCACCACCCTCAGCAGTTCTCTGAGGAGGTAAAACACAGCTAAAATCACGTACAATAAGCTGGAAATAGAGTTGTGGTTTTTAGGCATTTTTAAAAAAAAAGTTTAGCCAAGACCGGTTTGGCTCAGTGGATAGAGCGTCAGCCTAGGGACTGAAAGGTCCTGGGTTCGATTCTGGTCAAGGGCATGTGCCTTAGTTGCGGGCACATCCCCAGTAGGGGGTTCGCAGGAGGCAGCTGGTCAATGTTTCTCTCTCATCGACGTTTCTAACTCTCTATCCCTCTCAATTCCTCTCTGTGTAAAATCAATAAAATATATTTAAAATAAATAAATAAATAAAAAGTTTAAGGTTATAGTGAGTGGGAAATGCTCTTTAATATTAAAGGTTCCTTTTAATGAAATTCAAAACATCCAAATGATGGGCTAGGGACTCTGTACTCACGTAGCTGGACGAGTCTTGATTTCCCCGACTCTGAGCGGCGCGGCTGGACCAGAGGAGCGAAGGAAACAGCCAGGATCTTTTTGGTTTCCCAAGCAGAAGGTCCCGTGCGCGTTATCTTAGTCAACTATCCCAGGGACAAGACAAGACTTAATTACTGGTATGTTAGATTAAATATAGTTTTAATGCCTACACACCATCTAAAACTACACAGATACACAAATCATTAAAAACACAAGAGGGTCTGAACACAGCCAAGCATCTCACCCTAACTCCTGTTACAGGAAATGTCTATGTCAGAGGAAGAAATTAAAGGACAACAGAAGGACACAATCCAAGCAGTGTAGGGATCTGATGAGACCACTTTCAATGCTAGGGGATGTGGAGGACTCTGAAGTGACAGTCATCAGACACACACAATCTACACCACACGCTGGCCAGCCAAAACTCCTACAGCAAGTGGGGACTCAAGCACAACAGCTGCAACCACAAAGCACAGCTCCTTGCTGGGAGTCTAGCTTCCCGTCCCCTTGGGAGATGCACACACTGAAATGTCCAAGGAGCCTCCCAGTGACACTGCCCAGGGCCCCAGTGACACTGGCATGGCTCCCTGCGTGCCGTCTCACCACAGCTCCTGTGAATCACAATCCAGGGGCGCAGGGCCGATTAAAGCACGGCCATCCTGTGCTCTGTGGGCCTGCTCTGCCACCACAACACCGGAGTCACAGGACTATTTCTGATCAGCTCTGTCCTGCTAAGATTGTATGCTCCCTAACCTAAAAATATCTAAACCAGCAAACCGTCTAAAAACTAAGGTTCTATGCCATGAATCTTAGAAATAAAAGAATTCAGTAGCCATGTATTTGATGAACATCAACAAGTTACTTGCATTCTTGTATACTAGCAGAGACATTCCTTTAAAAAAAATTATTTATTAAATTGATTGGGGTGACACTGGTCAACATGAACATATAGGTTTCAGGTGTGGGTTTCTATGTTATAAGATCTATATCGTACCGTGTGCCACCACCCAAAGGAAAACATTTCTTAAAAGGAGAATTTCTAGTTATAATAAACATCAAATAGTTAAAAGTAATAATAAAAAATGGGTGAGCCCTTAAAACTATAAATGCCTATTTCATGTTCTGTATGAGCAGAATACTGAAAATATGTCTCTAATCCTCAAATTAACCAGCTGTAGCACAATTCTAATAAAATTGTATTTCTGCAAAACCATGAAGATTCCTACAGTCATCTGTAAGGAAGGACCCACCTCGCATTCTGAGACTGAAGAGCAGAGACGAGGCCTGGTCCTGTCCCTGTGAAAACAGCAGGACCAACCCGGCAGGACGACCTACTTGGCACCTCTCCAGTGGAATAAAAAGGCAAAAACCACACACCCCAAAAATCCTGAACTAGTTATAGACATCAAATAGTGATGCCACATATTGTAGACAGACATCACACTGGGCAGATGGGGACAGCGTTCCGCCTGAGAGACAGGTGGCGGGCGCTGACACCACTGGCTGAGGGCTGACACCCACTCCCCTCTCGGAGGAAAGGACCAAAAGAACATGGGAGAGAGCCCCACAGAGATATGCTGCAGGGAACTTGGTAAGACAAATGGCCTAATTTCTTCAAAAACAAATTGCAATGAAAAAGAAAGAATCTACTGATTAATGCACTTAGGAGATACTCCAATCAGATTCAACACATAAATCTTAAATGGACCTGCATTCACATAAACAAATCAAAATCACATTAAGACAATCAGGAAAAATGGAATGCTAGTAGACAGTTGAAGATATTCAGAAATTACTATTGCCCAGCTGGTGTGCTCAGTGGCTGAGCGATGACCCATGAACCAGGAGGTCACAGTTCAATTCCGTCAGGCCACATGTCCACGTTGTGGGCTTGACCCCGGAGGCAGGGGGGGTGTGCAGGAAGCAGCTGATCAACAATACTAATTTCTATCCCTCTCACCCTCTCCCTGCCTGTCTCTGAAATTAACAAAAACACATTTTAAAAAAGAAAAAAATTACTACTAATTTTTTAGGTTGATGATGGTTTTATGACTGTTTTAAAAACAGAATCCTTATCTTATCCAAATACATACTGAAATATTTATGAGTAATTGTTTTTTAATTTGGGTAGTAATTCACTGAGTCTTTATGTAACAGTAAAATAACAGTGAGTCACAACACACAGCCTCATGTCCAATCACTAACCCGATCATCAACTAGGCCCCACATGCCAGTGGCTGCCAGGCAAGAACTAAAAATAATTATGTGAACACTGACTGGCTTGAAACTATATTCACAAACTCTTCTAAGGAACCAGTGTAACTTCTAAAACATGTGCTGTCACCTTTTTAAAAACAACATCAAACTACAAACATGTACAAGGACCACACTCAGCCACCAGGAAGGCAACTGTGAGCAGTTGTGCCTGGTGTTCCTTCATTTCCTAAAATGAATGACTATTTTTCAAGCAAAATAAGTTACAAATGCAAACATTTAACAATTACAGAATTTTTTTTAAAAAAATGCACAATCTCATAATGTTTATAATTTTATTTTTCCTAGTTCTTTGTGATAGTGAGTCATCCTTCCCAATGACCAATGCATGTCTGTCTTTCCCACTGAAGCACAGTACTGAAAACATACTAAAACATGCATGACCCACCTGCCTGTTTAGGCCCAATCCTAGTAGGCCTGGGTCCCGCTCCCCCCAACTGCCCTTCCCTGAAGGCCTAGTGTCCGCCAACATCCAGTAGGATCAGGCCTAAACAGGCAATCAGAACATCCCTCTCACAATCCAAGACTGCTGGCTCCAACTGCTCGCCTGCCTGCCTTCCTGATTGCCCTAATCACTTCTACTTGCCAGTCTGATCACCTCCTAACCACTCTGCTGCCAGCTTGATTAATGCCTAACTGCTCCCCTGCCACCTTATTTGCCCCTAACTGCCCTCCCCTTCAGGCCTATTCTCCCCCAAAAGCTCTCCCTCAAGGGATGTCCACCTGCCCATTTAGGCCCAATCCTGGTAGGCCTGGATTCCCCCCCAACTATACTTTCTTGCAGGCCTGGTCGCCCCCAACTTCCCTCCTCTGCCGGCCTGGTCACCCCTAACTGCCCTCCCCTGCAGGCTTGATCAACCCCAACTGCTCTCCCTTGCAGGCCTGGTCCCTCCCAACGGCCCTCCCATGCTGGCCATCTTGTGGTGGACACCTTGTATCCACATGGGGGCAGCTATCTTGTGTGTTAGGACTGATGGTCAATTTGTATATTTCTCTTTTATTAGCTAGGATAGAGGCCTGGTACATGAGGGAGGGGCTGTGGTGGTTTGCAGGGTGGCCACGCTCCCTGGCGACCCAAGCAGAGGCCCTGGGATCTGGGATTTATTTATCTTCTATAATTGAAATTTTATAGCCTTGAGTAGAGGCCAAGGCAGGCTAGGGCTGCAGAAGCTTGAATTCCTCCATTGCTGGGGGCAACTCAAGCCTCCTGCTCTCTCCAGCTCCGTGACTGCCACCATCTTTGTTGGGATTTATTTATCTCCTATAATTGAAACTTCGTGGCCTTGAGTGGCGTCCACAGGTGGCCTGCATGTGAGGGAAGCTTGGCTTCCTCCATTGCCGGGGAAACCCAAGCCTCCTGCTCGCTCTGTGGCCGTAGCCACCTTGGTTGGGTTAATTTGCATACTTACTCCTGATTGGCTAGTGGCCGTGGATTGTGAGTGTGGTGGTGTTGTCAATTTGCATGTTACCCTTTTATTAGATAGGATAGTCCTAGTGTATGAAAATTCGTGAAGTGGGGGGGTGTCCCTCAGCCCAGCCTGCACTCTCTCCAATCTGAGACCCCTTTGGGGTATTGTCAGACTGCCAGTTTAGGCCTGATCCCTGTGGATCACCCCATAACCACTCCCCTGCGGGCCTGATTGATACCTAACTGCCCCCCAACCCCCGCTGGCCCAACTGCTCCCAACTGCCCTCCCTTGCAGACCTAGTCACCCCCAACTGCCCTCCCCTGCTGGCCATCTCGTGGCAGCCATCTTGTGATGGCATCATGCAAGGGTGTTAGGCCACTTAGACTTTTATTATATAGGATAGGATTCTAGTAACAAAATAAGCACCACAGCACAGCTGTGGGTGGAGAGTATAAAAGGAGGCTCTGAGATGCTTATTCGACCCAAGACCTGTCCTTGCCTTCTACCTCATTTGTGAACACAGGGACTTGTTACAAGGAAGAGTATGTGTCAACTACCTGGAACAGACCTTGCCAAACCGTTACGTGTGCAAAGATGTCAGTTAGGAAGGGGTCTGACCTTCTCTTCCAGCGGCATGACCAGGATGCCCCCCACCTTGAGAAGACTCTTCATGTAGTCCTCGTGCTCCTTCTGCACACCTGCACCGCAATACACCCGGTCATACTGAGAGCAATCAGGAGAAAGCTCCAGGCAATTGCCAGGAACAAAGGAAGGTTCACAGAAGTCAAACCTGAAAGGAAGAAATGTGTTCATCCCACGGCTCCAAATAACAGGGCTACAAATAAATTTACGCCAACCACAGGTGAGAGATTTTCACTTCAGAACCCTACACTATGGGGCCTGGGTAGTCCTGCTCTAAAAAAAAAAAAAAAAAAGATGCTTATAGATTGTCAGTAATCCCATCTAATAAAAGAGTAATATGCAAAAAAAAAAAAAAAAAAAAAAAAAGAAAGAAAAAAAAAAGAACCCTACACTATGTAATACAGCTTACTGAGCTGGCACTGGAATCCAGACTTCAAAAAGGATTGTGCTATTAATAATTAAACCCTAGAAATTCCAAATAAAGTATCATTAAAGTGAACATCATAAGCATGATCCAAGCTTAAAGCATTCAACCTCCAATCATCACTATCTTTGCCCTACATTTATAATAATTATCTTATTCAAAGTCATTACACAACAGTGAAATGAGGGTAAGTAAAATACATTTGGTTTTTCTAAAAATTTTAATCCCTAAAATAAGACTATCCATGCCTTGTTTAAAAATGGCAAGAACTAGTTACAAAAACTGTTTACTGTTTTAGAAACCATCAATGATAAAACATCTCTATAAGAAACATGAAAACGAAGCAAAATGAACATTCTATTTCTCTCTCTTATTGGTGAAAAACTACCTTTACCTAGGTATCACAGTGAACAAATATAAAGCCCTAAAAACCCCAATATATGTTTTAAAACTTTTTTTATTGATTTTCAGAGATAAACACATATTTGTTGTTCCACTTATTGATGCATTAATTGCTTGACTTTGTCTGTGCCTTCACCGGGGATCGAGCCTGCCACCTGTAACCCTGGAGTATCAGGAAGATGCTCTAACCAACTACCAACTAAGCTACCTGGTCATGGTGACAGGATGACAAGGGTGATGCGGGGGAAGAGAGAGAGGGGGAGGGGGATGTGTTAAGATTTTTTAAAATTTTTTTTAGAGAAAGAAACATCAATGTGAGAGTGGAACATCCATCGGCTTCTTCCTACATGCCCTCCAACAGGAATGGAGCCCAGAACCCCGGCACCTGTGCCCTGACTAGGAATCGAACCAGCAATCCTGCAGTGGCCCAATCAACTGAGCCACTCCACTTTAAACAATTAGACCACACATCCTGGTCCCCTGGCACGCCACAACCATGCCTGCTGGCCCAAGAACACTGCAGATGGATTCCCCCCGTCTCATCAAGTTACCTTACAACCCAGACCCTGACAGAGGGACAGGGCTTGGCCTTACTTGTCGAAGCTGTCGCTGGTCCTGATGAAGAAGTCTAGTTTCTGCTTTGCGTACTCAATCACATCTGGATGGAGCTCCACACCATGGTTTACCCCAAAAGGACCTGCAAGGGTTCAGAGCCAGAAAACTTTCAGAACCAGAGCGACAGCTCTTACTCTGCATTTCTCCTGTATCGGCAGCAACAGGCCTGACTTTGTGTGAGCAATTACTGTAATGCACAAGGTTTTCTTATCTTACATCACCTCAAGCTTATCTTTATATGCAAGGCAGGCTCTGCTCACATCACACTCACTCACTTGTGGTTACTGACTCCATAGCTTTCCAAAGCCTGAGCTTCCCTGCCCTCCAACTTCCAAAGAATTATTTGAAAATGTAAAAAAGCCAAGGTCTGAAACCAAGGGTTCAAGGTCTTGCCGATAACTGAAGAAGCGTATTTGCAAATGAAAGCTGACAAAGGACTGTTCCACAGAAGGTTCCACCAGACACTCAGACGTGGGCATTAGTAATCCTCACAAAACAGGTTTTAATCATCATTGAAAAAACTACAATTCCAAGTCACTGTGAAGCATTTAAATCAAAGGGAACCGCAACAGACATTACGTCCTGTTACTGCTGTCAGTGTTGCCTGCGTGGGACCTTCCTCCGGGTGAAATCTGGGGGACAACTATGGACACAAACAGCTGAGGTGAGTCTGTGGGAATCTGTTTGCATGCAGGTCAGAAGCAGGCAGCACCATCTGTGCTGATGAAGGGCCCAGCGCTCCTCTGGAGGGTGTGGGTCCTGGGGTCCTCTGGGTGTGCCTGCAAGGAAGTGGATGCACGTGTGCCAGTTCTCCAGGCTCCACACTCCCTCTCACGTCCTCCTACCAGACCCAACTCGAATTCTCTCATAACTGACCCCTTTCTTCTCCGGAGTCACCGTCTTAAAAAGGCCCCTCGGGCAGGACGGAGGTGTCTTTTCCATCCTGTGAGGCCGCCAGTGTTCAGCCTGGATGCCAGGACCTGCTCCCTTTTCTGCCTTGATGCATTTTTTTCCCAGAAAAGCTCTGGCCATGAGAGTTGTTAAGATGTCTCTACCCTCCACCAATCACATTTTACATAAGATAGGAATTAAATGAATCCTCAGTTATCAGATACCGTTACTAAATGGCTTTAAGAAAGTTAACTTGTGAAATCTCTCTCACCTGGAAATTATCTAAAAATAACATTACAGGCATTAATTCTCCCAGTGTTCAAATCACAAGACAAACAAAAAACTGTTTGAGAGAACTTTGAATCCCAGGCACTTGGACGTTAATTGTTCTGTTTAGAGCAGTGGTTCTCAACCTTTCTATCGCCGCGACCCTTTAATACAGCTAGCAGGGTCGCCTAAGACCATCGGAAAACACACATATTTACATTGCTATTCATAACAGAAGCAAAATTACGGTTATGAAGTAGCAACGAAATAACTTTATGGTTGGGGGTCACCACAGCATGAGGAGCTGTATTAGAGGGCCGCGGCACCAGGAAGGGTGAGAACCACTGGTTTAGAGCAAATGGCAGGGCAAGCTGGCCGAGGTCCAGTCAAGAGCCAGGGAAGACCAGAGTGACGCCGCTGTCCAGGTGCTCCACTGTCGGGAGGAGGACGTGTTACACCTGCTGGAGGCACAAGTGGCAGGGCACAGGGATCGGGAGCGGTGCCCCAGGGCCCTCCCCTCACCAGCCCACCCAGGGACTATTGGTAAATGATACCAGATAATGCAGGGAAGGCCAAGGGCAATTAGACAGACCCCTCCAAAGGACACTGCCAGCAGTCTCTTTGGTACTGCAAACTCCCCCCATTACCTAAAATGAGCCCCACCATGGAGCTGAGGTAGCCGGTGCCACTGCCCAGATTCAGGAACGAGAGCCCAGGCTGCAGGTCCAGGGCTTCCATCACCTCTGAGTAGATGCACGGAGCCGACAGGTGGATGTTCCCATGCTTCCATGCCAAATCTTTGTACGCATTTTCTTTAAACTCTTCAAGATAATAATCTGCGCGGTCAATCGCTCGGAAAGCCTGCTCCACCAGTTCGGTCCGGATGTACTGTGCTTCCTTCAAATTGTCTATCAGTTCATCGTTGTCCTCACCGGCACTCACAGCACCTCCCATCTTTGAGATCACACTCGGGCAACACTGCAATGAAAGATTAAATTTTAAAGAGCCATTTGCATTAAAGGTAAGAGCGGGACAATGAAAGTACTAAACGCATACCAATTTCAAATTCTGAATTCTGAAATACAGATGGAATACATTTTGTCAACCCCTGCCTGCATCATAGCAAGAATGCCAGCTTCAGAAGGAAATAAACTCGGTGGTACCCATCTAGAAGGAAGTCTATCACTTATAGTATCAACTGAATTAAATCTTAATTTGAACTTGAGATACCTAAACATATTTAATTTTAAACCTTAATTAAACTGTGAATCCCATGCTTTACTTCCATCAACAATCCACAAAGTCAAGATTTTAGGATTAAATCTATCTTGAATACAGATCTGCCTCAAAGGTACATACCCACCCATGGCAAAATCACTGGATGTAATACAACAGGAGGGCAGTCTAAAAACTCATTCTAACAGCAACTGTTCTTTGAATATTTTCAAGTGCTACAGATCTTTTTTTGTAAACCTGTAACACACACCAAAAATGGCTCCAAACTACAAGTACTAAAATATATTGGCCACTTGAAATTCTACTATACATGGGTGTCCTACATGCTATCTGGCAACTCTGCACCCTTCATACACATAGATGCCACTCCCAGCAACCCATGCATTCATCTCATTTGGATGTTCTAACGTACACAGTTCAGTTGAAAACATCCACAAAACTCTCTTCCACAACAGAACATATTGTAACAAACACAAAATCCAGTTTAGAGGTAGGCAGAGCTGCAACTCCAACCCCTGCCCCCCCTGGAGTCTAGCTATGCCCTTCCAGCTCTTTTATAGTATAAACTACACCTTCCCACCTGCCTTCAAGAATACAAAGAAAGAGAAACCAAGATGGTGGCATAGGTAAACGCCTAACTGTAGCCTTACACAACAATTTCAAAAAATACAACTAAAATATAAAGTGGACATTATTCAGAGCTACAGGAAAGTTGACTGACTAGAAATTCTACAACTAGAAGGAAAGAGAAAACCAGAAGGAAAATCAGAGGAGCTGTAAAAGCCTAAGGTACGGAGACACATGGGGAGAGGATGGAGCTGGAGAGGAGAGGTGGCCGAGTGCCTGGTTGGCGTTCCCTAGCGGGAAGGAGATAAAAGCTCCGGACTGTGCTGAGCCCCAGTTCCGACTGCACTGAACCCCAGTTCTGGGCGAGACCCTGGGGAACCAGGCTCATACAGAGGGATTCTAAGCTGTAAGGCGGAAACTCAGGGGAGCGGCAAAAAGCAGAGCCCTGGAGTCGCGCACATTTCGCGAGGACTGACTGTTGACTGTGCTGCTGGATTGCCCTAGCGGGAAGGAGACAAAAGCTCCAAAGTGTGCTGAGCCCCAGTTCCTACTGCACTGAACCCCAGTTCTAGACCAGACCCTGGGGACCCAGGCTCATTCGGAGGGAGTCTGGGCTGTGAGGCGGAAACTCAGGGAAGATGCAAAAGACAGAGCCGCAGAGTTGTGCACGCTGCGCGCAGAGGACGGACTGTTGACTGTGCTGCTGGACTGCCCTAGCAGGAAGGAGACAAAAGCTCCGGACTGCACTGAACCCCACTTCCAACTCCACTGAACCCCAGTTCCGGGCTCATTGGGGGAGAGACTAGACTGTCTGGTAGCAAGCGAAACTCGAGGGCACCTTTCTCTCAGAGGTGCTTGCAGCCAGTACCAAAGGACACTGAGGAACACTGAGACTCAGGAACCTCACAGGGCAGGGCTGACAGGAAGAGAAGGTTGTAGGCTCCTGAAACTCCGCCCCATCCAAGCTAAGCACAGAGGCTTTTGAATAAGCCTGTCTCCTGGCATAGACACAGCTGATCCTCACAGCCAACTGGCCTGGAGGTCAGTTCCTCCCAGTGATACCAACAATAATTAAGACTTAACTACAATAAGGCTGTACACACAGTCCACAAAGGGGTGCACAAAGAGTGTCCACTTCAGATAAGCTGACCCACTGAACAATATAGGACACCTCAACACACAAAGCCACCCTACCAACTCAGGGAAGCAGCGAAAATGATCACAAGCGAAAGAAATGGAGGACAAAAAGCGACTGGATATAGAATTCAAAACCACGCTTATAAGATTTTTCAAGAATTTCCTAGAAAAGGCCAATAAAATAAATGAGACCTATGAGGATATGAAAAGGGATCAACTAGAAATAAAGAATACATTGTCTGAAATAAAAAATATTATACAGAGTCCTAAAAACAGAATGGAAGATCGCAAGAATCAAGTCAAAGATTTGGAACACAAAAAGCCAGAGGACACTCCTCCGCAGAAGCAAGAAGACAAGAGAATCCAGAAAGTTGAAGATAGTGTAAGAAACCTCTGGGACAACTTCAAGCAAACCAACATCAGAATTATGGGGGACCCAGAAGATGAGAGAGAGCAAGATATCGAAAACATACTGAAAGAAATAGTGACAGAAAACTTCCCCCACCTGGTGAAAGAAATAGACTTACAAGTCCAGGAAGCACACAGAACCCCAAACAAAAGGAATCCAAAGAGGAACACACCAAGACACACCATAATTAAAATTCCAAGAGCAAAAGACAGAGAATATTAAAAGCAGCAAGAGAAAAGCAGGTAGTTACCTATAAAGAAGCACCCATACGACTGTTAGCTGATTTCTTAACAGAAACCATGCAGGCCAGACGGGAATGGCAAGAAATATTCAAGGTGATGAATAACAAGAACCTACAGCCCAAATTACTCTACCCAGCAAAGCTATCACTCAGAATCGAAGGCCAGTTGAAGAGCTTTACAAATAAAAAAATCACCACCAAACCAGAATTATATGAATTGCTAAACAATTATATGAATTGTTTAGGAAGAGGAAGAAATAAAGACAAAATTATGAATAAATACGTAACTATCAACAAGTGAATCTAAAAACCAAGGGAATTAAAAAACCTGATGAAGAATATTAACTGGTGAATATAATAGAATCAGAAGTATGGAAGGGGAGTGGACTGACGATTCTTGGGGAAAAGGGGAGTGCGGGGTGCGGGAAGAGACTGAACATAAACTGTATCTATGGATGAGGACAATGGGGGCTGAGGAAAGGGCAGAGGATGGAGTAGGAACCTGGTAGAGGGGAGCAATGGAGGGGAAAAAATGAACATTTGTAATAATATAAACAATAAAGTTTATTTTTTTTTAAAAGAATACAAAGAAATTATGGCCAGCTGCTCAGTAATTAGAGCATTAGTCTGAGGAATGAATGGGTTTGGGTTCGATTCTGGTCAAGAGCACGTACCTTCACTTGCAGGCTTGATCCCTCACCCTGGTTGGGATGTGTGTGTGTGAGGCAACCAATCAATGTGTCTCACATTGAGGTGCCTTCCCCCCCTTTTCCCCCTCCCGCCCCCTCTCTAAAAATCAAAGAAATTCTTGGGTGAGTATTAATAGCAACAAGAATACAAAGTAACACCCTGTGTTCCCCTCTGGCTCAACTAACAGCCTAATGTACCTTCATCTAATTAATAGGGGAAATGCTCTGTTAGATGTCTTACTCTTTCAAAAACTAAAAAAAAAAAAAAAAAAAAATCATTCTTCACCCATGTAACCCTCACAATTCTCTGGCTTTCTAACAGAAAGAGAATCCTAAGGAAATACTGGGCAGAGAGATTCCACACACACTTCCCGCCCACACAGCTGGAAGCTGGTTGGGAGAGGTTTACCCAAGAAAGAAAATACATGAGCACATGGATGAACTCCATCTTCTTTCAAGGACACAAACATGTGAGAGCCTGGGCTTCCACGTCACAGCCGGGACAGCTCCTCTTCTTCACTGGGGTTTCCGAGCTGAGTCCGAGGCCGATGACTCGACCTCCACCCCGCTTTGCTTCAGAGCCTTGTGAAGTTTGGGTCCATGGCCAGTTTAGCTGGTTGGGATCCTGGGCTACGAGGTCGAATTTAATCTTAGATAAGCCACTTAGTTTTGAAGCTAAAGTCCATACCCCGAGTCTAGGACAATCATCTTAAAATGTGGGTCACTGGTTAAAAGTGGAGCTGTGTGTGGCCGCTTCAGAGTTTAGTTAAAAGCATGGAACCATGCACACCCCGCCATGGTCTGAGCCACGTGTCAAACACAAGGCCCGCGGGCCAAATCCGTCCCGCCAGGCCTTGCAATGTGGCCCGCACCGCGCTGTCATCACTGCACTCCACTGCGTTTCCATCACAATGACAGTTTATGACTGTTCAGTAAACCATTCGGCCCGAGATTTAGGCTGGATTTTAGATTTTGGCCCCTTCTCTGATTGAGTTCGACACCCCTAGTCTGAGCCTACCCAGGATGTCGACATCATTCCATCCCACAAGGCAAACAGACTGTATGTCGGTAGGTTTTATTTTGTACTAAGTACTATCACTGTCTCCAACTTTGCCTCACTTTGAAAATTTATTCCATACCCAAAGGCTACTTTTTTGGTTTGTTTGATTAATCCTCAACCCAAGGAAATTTTCCCCATTGCTTTTTAGAGTTGGGGGGAGTGGGGGGGAGAAACATCAATGTCGCATGAACCTGGACCAGGGCCAGGAACCAGGCATAGAGCCCGAGACACCCTAAGTGCTCCAGCTGACACTCTAACCACTGAGCCACTGGCCAGGGCGCAAAAGCTAGTTTTTTAGTAAATACAGCTACAACCTTTTCACAGGCACCACCTGCCAGTCACGACCTCATTTTGGCTTCACACCTTATAAGAGGCTTGGCATTCAAACCCAAGACTGGTCAAAAGCCTATGTTCTTTGCCCCAAAACAAATGCCACTTTTAACAATTCTCAAGGGGGCAACATCCTTTAAGGCAGAGCAAGTGGGTGGTCTTTGTACAAAATGACAGACTAAGTAACTCTGGGGTAACCCTACCCCCTGCCACTGGTGAGATGCGGGGTCTGCATATTTATTAACTTTGCAGTAATCTAACTCTCCCTTATTTCTGACCCCAGATGTGATCAGTCCCCAAGCCTCCAAACCTGGATCTACCATCCATTCATACCCAACCTGTCAAAGGAACGCTGGGTGGTACTTCGCAGCCTCTGGCCTAACCGGCCACAGCCCGGCGGGCAAGCCCCCTCTGGGGCTGCTCCCCCGAAAACCCGTGGGGCGCAGGCATGAAGCCGTGAGTGTGGGGTCACGGTCCGTCCTAGGTGGTTGTCACTATACGGGGGGCATGTTCCATCGTGAATATCACTTAAGAGAAATGTGGACAGAGTCTGTCAGGTGGAAATGAGCTGGAAGGGACCCAAATGGAAGCAACAGAGACGCCTCTTCCCAGCACCCAGGCTGTCGAGCGCACTCCCGGGCCGAGGCGAGCGGACCGGGCCCGGCACGGAGCGCAGACCGAGTCCGAGGCACCGGGCGCTCTCGGGCGTCACCGAGTGGCTCCGGGCTCGGCCGGTGCCCGGCGGCTCGTGGGGACCGGGCTGCGCTAGTGCCCGAAGGGCAGGCTGCGCGGACGACCGCGGCCACCGGCCACTCCCTCGGCGAGAAGGTCCACCGGCGACCAGGGCCGCCCACCGCCGGCCCTGCGCCCTCGGGCGAAGACCCTCGGCTCTAACCCGCGGAGACGCCGGACCTGCCCGACCGCCAGCTGCGAACGCTGCCCCGTAACTTGGGGCCGGACGCGGGGCGTGGGGGCGGGGAGACCCGGCGCGGCGGCGGGCCAGGGAGGGAGGAGGTGGGCCTCAGGGCAGGGCCCGGGGCAGCGACGGCAGAGGCTCTACCTCCAGGGCCGGCCGGCCCGCGACCTGCGGCTCCTCGGGCGCCGCTCGCCCGTCCGTCCGCGGCCACCGACCTCCGCCGCCGCCGTAAACACCGCCGGCCCAGGGCGCCTGCGCGGCCAACGGCCCCACCGCGCGTGCGTCCCGCCGGCGCCGGAAAGGGCGGGCGGCGTCCTTGCCCCGCCCCCTCCGGCGCGCCACGAGGTCGTGGCGGCGGGGTGACGCGAGGCCGGCCTCGCACCGTGCGGGACGGGAGTTCCAAGGGCAGCGGCCCGGGGCGGGGAAGAGTGTCCCCTTCGCGCCCCCCGCGAGCCGGGGCCCCGGGGAGCACGACAGGCCGGCGCAGGGGATGGACAGCCGGGGCGGCGGCGGCGGCCTGGGCCCGGGGCCCCGGGGAGCACGACAGGCCGGCGCAGGGGATGGACAGCCGGGGCGGCGGCGGCGGCGGCGGCGGCCTGGGCCCGGGGGCCCCGAGGACCCAGCCCAGAGCGGGCCGGCGGCCTACAGCCAGGCCGGGCGCCACCCGCCGCGCCCCGCCGCGGTCCCCGGCAGCCGCCTCGCCTGCGTGGGGCAGAACCTGCCCCTCCCGGCCGCGCAGAGAAGCCCCGCAGTTGGAACAGGCCGCCCAGCTCCAGCAAAGCCCGCTGCTTTGTCCATCAGGGACCGTTGAGGACGTCCCAATGACACCTGGTCCAAATGCGCGTTAATGTCACAACGCTTCGGGTCCTGGGTATTGACAGCAAACAAAAAGGATTGGGAGGTGAGGGCTGCAAGTGTGCCGTGGGGGAAGGTGGGGGAGAGGACAGAGCGCTGTGCAGGGCGGGAAGAGGCCTGCGGGTAAGCGGGGCTTTTCCATCCACGGGGCTGACAGCGCCTCCTTGCGGGATTCCTGTCTCAGGTGATGTGGGGGAGGGTGGAGGTGGGGCCTATTGGGTCCTACCAGGCAAAGAGGAGGGGTCTGAATAATTATGAGAGGGAGTAATAGGCAGGTGTGAACTGAAAAGCTGCCCTGGGGGAGGCAGCAGCCTCTGGGACAGCGTTGGGGGTGGGCGTGAGCTGCCAGTGTGCGGGAGGGTGTGCCCCCCACACGGAAGGGTGTGGTCACTTTGTTCCTCTCAAGGTAGTGGGACTCCTGGTGAAGCTGACAACCCACGGCGGTGGCCGGCAGATGAGCCCTGCACAGGCTGTCTGATAAGCGCACTAAGGCTTCCTTTGCTTCAGGTAACCCCATTTTTTAGTTGTTTTTGTGAAAATATATAGAAAACGTAAATTTACCATTTTAACCATTACTAAGTGTCCGGTTCAGTGGCATTAGGAACATTCACATTGTTGTGTAACCATCATCACCATCATCTCTGGAACTTCTTTTATCATCTGCAACTATTGTAAAACTCTGCCCAAGATGCCTGAGACAACCAGGAGGTGGACGCCGTGTGTGAGCGGCAGTATTTGGGGTGTTGTGACTCCCGAGAGGTCAGAAGCCAGTGGGCCAAGCCTTACAATCACCTCTCCCTCCTGTCGTCAGTCTCCAGGCCACAGTGCAGAAGGAAGGCCAAGCAGGTCCTGCAGTTGAGGAAAAAACAGAATGAAGGGAGACAAGGCAGCTAGCATCCCAAAGCACGGCCTGTTCCAACTGCGGAGCTTCTCTGCGGGCGGGGAAAGGGGGGAGGTTCTGCCCAACGCAGGCGAGGCGGTTGGACAGGACCGTGGCGGCTTGGGAGGGTGGCGCCGGCCTGGCTGTAGCTCCCATAGTCGCACCAGGCAGGGAGCAGTACCTCCCAGCAGCACACTGAGAGCCTTGTGTCCAGTACATAGATCTTGCTTCATCCTTAAGGAGTAACTAGCTTCTGACCCCAGCTAACAGATCAAAGAAAGCTTTGGAGAGATCAAACTGTTCCTAATAACTGTGTCCTAGAATAAAGCTTAACAATATTTAATATAAGAATACAGAGTTTTCAGCACTCAAGGTAAAATTCAGTGTCTGCCATCCGATCTAAAATTGTCAGGCATACAAAGAAGGAGGAAAATACAGCTCACAATGAGAAAGACAAGTCATTGAAAGTGACCCAGAGCCCTCACTGGTGTGGCTCAGTGAGTAGAGCATTGGCCTGCAGATTAAATGGTCCCAACTTCAATTCTGGTCAAGGGCACATGCCTGGGCTGTGGGCTTGATCCCAGTAAGTATAGGAGGCAGCCAATCAATAATTCTCATCATTGACTTTTTTTGTCTCCCTCTCTTTTCCTCTCTGAAATCAATAAAAATATTTTTTTAAAAGAAAGTGACCCAGAGCTGACATAGATCTTAACATCAGTAGACACAGACATTAAACCTGTACAGCATGTTACCATACTGAATGCTTTAGGCAACCATAACACAATGGTAAATATTTATGTGCCTAAACATAGAAGAGAGGCAGTAAAAACATGGCCTAAAAGGTAAAAGTGGTGCACCTGCATGGGGCGTGGCAGGATGGAGTTTGCAGGCTAGACATTGCTCTGGATGAGCCAGAGGTGGATGGGGTGATGTGAGGCGTCACACCTCAGGGCACTTTATAAATGCCGTGCACTTAGGCTACTTATTTTTTTTAATTCTTAAGTTGTGCCCTAGCTGATTTGGCTCAATGGAGAGAATGTCAGCCTGCGTACCGAAAGGTCTCAGGTTCAATTCCTATCTAGAGCATGTACCTTGGTTGCCCAGTAGGGGGTGTGCAGGAGGCAGCTGACCAATGTTTCTCATCGATGTTTCTAACTCTGTTCCTCTCCCTCTCTGTAAAAAAATCAATAAATTATATTTTAAAAAATTCTTAAGTCAAAGTAATCTTACCTTTAACTTTTTTACTTCAGAACCTTAACTCTTTTATAATAACACTTAGCTTAAAACATTGTGTAGCTGTACAAAAAGATACTTTAATTACTACTTTAAAATTTTTAATTTATCTCTTCGTTTTAAACTTTTTTGGTAAAAACTAAGATACAAACACACACATTAGCCGAGACCTGCACAGGGTCAGGATCAACACCATCACCGCCACCCACACCACTTCCTATCCCTCTGGGGTCTTCGGGGCAGTAACACGCCTTCTGCTGGAGCACTTCCTGAGCGTCCCTCTTCAGAAGTCTGTTCATGGTGGTCAGCTTAGTTTCTTTTTTTCCAGCAGAGACTTGCTTATATGATAAGCACAGGAGTACGCCTCCTTAGGAACGAAACCTTTCCGTGTTGTAGCTCGTGTGTTAAGGAGCTGGCTGAGGTCTAAAAGCTGCTGTGAAACCTTCACTGAGTTTCTTGGTGGTTCTTTTTCTTCCCATGTGGCATCCTTTTCTCTCGCTTCTGCTGCTTTGCCCTGCTGTCTCAGGCCCAGCGGCTCCTCAGTAGTGCACCGTCTGCCACCAGCTTGGAGGTGCTGGCGTCTGCACCAGGGCTGTTGGTTTTTGCGACCTCCTCATCCTTGGCAAATCATTTGAAGTCAGGCTACAACGTCACTAAGTGATAGAGATTTTCAGTTCAATTTTAGTCTCGTGAGACCACATTGTACATGTGGCCATCATTGTCCAAAACATAACTATATGGTATGTGATCATAAGCCAGCAATGAACAATTCGAATTTGACATTAAAAAAAAAACACATTTTACATTATAGCATTTACATTAGCACCAAAAAGGAAATATTTCGGCATAAGTCTAATGAAGTACTAGATCTATATAAGAAAAACTACAAAATCCTGATGAAAGAAATCAAAGATCTAATTAAATGCCCAAATATTCCATGTCCACAAATAGGAACAGTCAACATAATTAAAATGTCAATTCTTCCCAATTTGATCTATAGACTCAATGCAGTCCATTAAAATTCCAGCGAGTTATTTTATGGATATCAGCAAAATGATTCTAAAGTAACATGAAGAAGAAAAAACAGTGGCCAACACAACATTGAAGAAGAACAAAGTTGGAAGACTGATACAACCCATAAAATTATGGTGATCAAGACAGTGTTGTATTGGTGACAACAACAGACAAAAGACCGATAGGGAGAAACCAAGATTGTGACATAGGTAAGTACCTAAACTGCTGCCTCGCACAACAGTTTCAAAACTACAACTAAAAGACAGAACAGGCATCATCCAGAACCACAGGAAAGCTGGCTGAGTGGAAATTCTACAAGTAGAAGGAAAGAGAAAAGCTCACGGAGAATCAGAGGAGCTGCAAAAGGCTGAGTTTATGGAGACACACATGCGGAGAGCAAGGGCAGCTGAGTGCCTGGCTGGCTTTGTCTGGTAGGAGGGAGGAGGAGGCTCCCGACTGCACTGAACCCCAGTTCCGGGAGAAACCCTGTGGACCTAGGCTCATAGCGGGGAGTATGACTGCTGAGGTTGCCGCTGGCTTTCCCTAGTGGGAAGGAGTTAGAAGCTCCCAACTGCACTGAACCCTAGTTCCAACTGCACTGAACCCCAGTTCTGGTTTAGCCTTGGGGACCCATGCTCTTACAGGGGGAACCTGGACTATCAGGCAGAAACGCAGGGGAGCCACAGAAGGCAGAGGTCT
The DNA here is from genome assembly GCF_014108245.1 of Pipistrellus kuhlii. Classification (NCBI taxonomy): domain Eukaryota; kingdom Metazoa; phylum Chordata; class Mammalia; order Chiroptera; family Vespertilionidae; genus Pipistrellus; species Pipistrellus kuhlii. The sequence goes on along the minus strand of NW_023425592.1, from coordinate 856,855 downwards.
GGAGGCACGCGTGCAAGTGCATGCTGAGAGGACTAACTGCTGAATGTGCCGCTGGCTTTCTCTAGCTGGAGGAAACCAAAAACTCCTAGCTGCGCTGAACTCCAGTTCTGGGCAAGAATCTGGGAATTCAGATTCATTGGGGGAGAAACTGGGCTGTCTGGCCGCAGACAAAACTCAAGGGCAGCTTTCTCTCAGAGGTGCTTGCAGCAATTACTGAGGGACACTGAGACCCAGGGGCCTTATATGGCAGGGCTGATGGAAAGACAAGACTGTCTGCTTAGCCTTGAGTCTCCGCCCCATCCAAGCTGAGCACAGAGGCTTTTGCAATTTTGCAAGTCTGTTCCCATAAGGCTGTCTCCAGCACAGAAGTTCTCCCGGTGTAGACACAGCTGATCCTCACAGCCAATTGGCCTGGCAGTCAATTCCTCCCAGTGATACCAACAACAATCAAGACTTAACTACAATAAGGCTGTACACATAGTCCACACAGGGGAGTGCCTCGAGGATATGAAAAAGGACCAACTAAAAATTAAATATACACTGACTGAAATAAAAAATATTATACAGAGATCCAACAGAAGACTAGAGGATCCCAATAATTAAGTCAAAGATTTGAAATACAAAGAAGCAAAAAACACTTCTCCAGAAAAGAAAAAAGAAAAAAGAATCCAAAAATATGAAGATAGCGTAAGGAGCCTCTGGGACAACTTTAAGTGTACCAACATCTGAATTATGGGGGTGCCAGAAGAAGAGCAAGATACTGAAAACCTATTTGAAGAAATAATAACAGAAAACTTCCCTCACCTGGTGAAAGAAATAGAATTACAAATCCAGGAAGTACACACAACCCCAAACAAAAGGAATCCAAAGAGGTCCACACCAAGACACATCATAATTAAAATTCCAAGAACAAAAGACAAAGAGAGAATCTTACAAGCAGCAAGAGAAAAACAGTTAGTTACCTACAAGGGAGCAACCATACAATTATCAGCTGATTTCTCAACAGAAACTATGCAGGCCAGAAGGCCAGAAGGCAAGAAATATTCAAAGTGATGAATAGCAAGAACCTACAACCAAGAGTACTCTATCATTCAGAATTGAAGATCAGATAAAGAGCTTCATTGACAAGAAGAAGCTAAAGGAGTTCATCAACACCAAACCAATATTATATGAAATGCTGAAAGGTATTCTTTAAGAAGAGGAAGAAGAAGAAAGTAAAGATAAAAATTATGTACAATAAATACATATCTATCAACAAATGAACCCAAAAATCAAGTGAATTAAAAATCTGAGGAACAGAATAAACTGGTGCATATAATATTATAGAATCAGGGGCATAGAAAAGGGGTAGACTGATAATTCTCAGGGGGAAAGGGGCATGGAAGTGCAGGAAGAGACTGGACAAAAATTGTATACCTATGGATGAGGACGATAGGAGGGGGGAGGTAAGGACAGAGAGAGGGGGAACGGGTGGAGGGGAGCTATGGGGAGGAAAAGGAGAAACAAGGGTAACAATCTGAACAATAAAGATTTTTTAAATAAAAAAAAAGACCAATAGGACAGAACAGAGCCCAGAAATAGACCCAACAAAACAGTTAACTGCTCAGTGACAAAGAAGCAAAGGCAACACAATGGAGAAAGAACAGTCGGCGCTTACACAAGTGGACATCCACACATGCAAAAACCTCCCAGTAGTCACATGAAAGTTCTAGAAAACAACATAGAAGAGAATGTAACTGACCTTGGGCATGGCAATGATATTTTACATACAACACCAAACATGATCCATGAAAAAAGAAAGAAAAAGGATGGGCTTTAGTTAGTAATGCATCAGTCAGGACAGGAATGATAACAGCGGGCCACACTGATGCACATCGCTGATAACAGGGCTGCGCGATCACTGCAGCTTTTCTGCCACCTCCAACCTCAGACGATTCCGTCTGAGCTCACCTAAGGGCATCTTTCTCATTGCTTTTTCAGGAAGTGGAAGGGAGGCTGGGAGGGGGACAGAGAGAGAAGCATTGACGAGAGAGATACCAACTGACTGTGCCCTGGCAGAAATGGAGACCCTTCCATGTGCACCAGCACTCTGCCGTTGATGAACCCAGCCAGGCCAGACTGACTTCTCTGAAATGATCAAATAAAAGCTAGAAGAAGCAGCAGACGCACACAACGTGACATGGCAAAGGGAGTTTCCAGGCAGGAAGCAAATGATACCAGATGGAAATGGAGGCCTACACAAAAGTCTGACGAGCATTGGCAAGGATGGCCACGTGGGGAATGAACATATAAGCTATATGTCTGCACAGTAAATGTTTTCCTTCGTGCGCCTGTCCTGGCTGAGGACACCACTTGTTTTATTTGCCACAGAGCTGCCGTCTTACTGTGGGCAGACTGCCTTGGCAGTGACCGTCGCGCGATGTTTGTGAGCTCGGAGCCTCCTGTTCTGAGGAGTAGCCGCTGTTCCCAAGCCTCAGACAGTGAGGGGGAAGCTGAGCCGGGGCTGCCGATGGAGGCTCCTTTGGCTGGTGGAGTGGAGTTAGACACAGGGCGGGAGGGGGTCTTCCCCTGCTCCCCTGTCAGCCGGGAAGCACTGCTGAGGAAGGCCACCCTCACTGCCTTTGCAGAGGACGTGGGAGGTGGTGGCGCCGCCCCGCCCCCTTTCTGACATCTCATGCTCTTGGTGTCCTGGGCCTCTGAGTGAGAAACACCATTAGGCGGGAAGCGGGAGGGGGCGGGGGCCTCCCGGTGTGGCCTGGGCTCTGAGCCTCTTCTCCTGCCTCTGACTGTGCTGCGGGAAGGGAGCTGGAGGGTGTGTGCCTCAGCAGCTTGAGGCCACAGTCATAACAAGACTCCAGCTTCACCACAAGGGGTCGCCACAGCACAGCTTTTGTGATGGGAACAGCCACACGAGTCTCTGAACAGGGAAAGGTATTTCTTCCTCTTTTCAAGGCATTTGCAGCCAGAGCGGAGTCTTCGCGCAGCTCAGTCCTGTCCCAGCCTCTCTGCTCTTGCTGTGCAGGCAACAGGGGCGTGATGTTGACCTGAAAATACTGGTGAACTCTAATCTTTTTATTTGTGCATGTAAATGACTCGTAAGATAAAAATAACTTATCTTAAGACAAACCACCTTAATAAAAATTCCCATGCATGGGCCCAGGGAAAGGGGAAGGGCCCATTGGCTAGGCCGTGGGCCCAGGTGGTTGGTCAAACATCAGTCTAGATCACATGTGTCAAACACAAGGCCCGAGGGCCAAATCCGTCCCACCAGGCCTTGCAATGTGGCCCGCACCGCGCTGTCATCACTGCACTCCGCTGCGTTTCCATCACAATGACAGTTTATGACTGTTCAGTAAACCATTCGGCCCGCGATTTAGGCTGGATTTTAGATTTTGGCCCCTTCTCTGATTGAGTTCGACACCCCTAGTCTAGATGTTGCTGTGAAGGTTGTTGTTGTTTTTTAATGTTTTTGTGTGTGTTTTAAAGTGACTGACATGTAAATCGGTAAACTTTGAGTACTACAAATTCTTCTCCACCGTCCACACAGCTGAGGCCCTGAAGCAGACCGAGACCCCAGGGAAGACTGCATTCAGCCCAGCCAGCCTTCCGGTGCGAAGCTCCGGCGTTAGCACTTCCTGGGTCTCCAGCCTCTGGCCTGGGGCCTGCAGAGTTCAGCCTGAGCCCCAACAATCACATGAGCGATTTGTTAGACTAAATCTATGATATACCTAATCTATCTCCCATTGGTTCTGTCTTCCTGGAGAAACCTGACTGATGCAGGGTCCTTACAAAGAAAACGCACCAGACCCCGGTCCAAAGGTCCGTCCACAGGACACCACACTTACTAGGATGTAGTCCCAAGGTTAGGGTCCCCTCTCCTCTGCCAGCTCCCCACCACTCACCACTCTCTCTGTGGCTGAGAGGAGGAGTGGGGGGTTGGGGTAACCGCCTCAGTGAGGGGCCAGTTTGGGAAGAGTGGGCTCCGGTAGACCGAAGCTGTTGGTGGCAGGTGTCACTGAAGGTGGTGGGAGCAGATGCGGGTGCTCGGAAGGTGCCAGGTGAGACTGTGGGTGCTTACGGGTGGCCTGCGTGGCAGCTATGTGCAGACATCCAGTGGCTGCCACCCGCCAGGGCAGCTTGGAACCAGGAGTGGCAGCTGGTACAGATGGGAAGGGGGGTGGGTTCGAGGGTGTCCTCAGGGTGAGTGAGCTGGGGTCTAGGCTCCCCCTCCTTCAGCACATGTAGTGGGGGCCCCTCACTGAGAGGCTGGACATGACCTGCAGAAGGTGGGGGGAGGGGGGGCATAGAGCCGTCACCTGTGCTTGTGCATCGGAAGCCAGAGCCCCCAGGACGAGCCTCGCCCAGCACTCCTGACGGCCGCTGCACATGCCTCAGGCCTGTGGCTGCCCCTGCGGGCACACTGCCCCCCGCCCGCCTGCAGAGCGTACGTCCCTGCGCGGCTGTGGCCCCGCCAAAGCTCTGTGCCGGACCGAGGAGTGGCAGCCAGAGACCCTCTGGGAAGGGTCTGTCTGGGCAGCTCCATGGTGCTGAGCTCTGACCCTCCATCTCGGCCGGGTCAGGGTCTGTGCAGCCTCCCACTTAAAGGGTTTAGGGGCTTGAACAATATTCAAAGGTCACAGTCCTGGCTCGTCTCCCACTCGCAGGGTGGCAGCAGCTTGTGGGGAGGGTACTGGGCTGCATGCTTCACCCTGCCCATGCCCCCTGCTCCCAGGAGCCATTCAAATGCCCAACCAAACTGGGTGCCTTTGGCAAACACCCACATTCCCAGCTTACCAACACATCCACGGGCTCCCCTGTTCAGATCTGCTGGGGCCCCACTCATTGGGGCCACGTGCCAGGCCTCTTCACATGCGCACCCACACAGCCATACAGCTGCCTCGTGAGTCCTGGCCCTCCCCCCACTCTGGCCTGACTATGGGGGCCCCTGCTCAGCTCCATCGGCGGGGGACCAGAGGAGCTCCAGGGGGTGTGCCTCTGCCTCAAGGAGTCCTGAGGGCCTCTGAGCAGGGCCACCCACCTGGGAGGGTCGGAGCATCCTAGCAGGCCATGGCATCTACCTGGACCAACTGTTCCAAGAGGGGGCAACCCTGTTCCTCCACTCCCTGCCCCCTCCACTCCCCAGCGAACTCTCGGCCTGCAGAGCAGACACTTCAGAATCAGCCTTGCTGACATCCAAGCACCTGAGTGCTGATGAGCGGGGCTCAGTGGGCACAGTCCAGGCCTCAGGCACCCCTGTACCAGTGGAGCTTCAGCAACGGGACCCCAGGACACAGGCTTGTGGTGTGCCCTCTGTCCTACAGGGGCACTGGCACCTCTCACCCCACGTGCCCGGCCTGGGCTTGAAAATGAAACCCGGGGTTTCTACAGTCGCTCCTTTGTTCACATGGTCACCCTGCAGGGCCACATTCCCAGGGAGGTCAAAGTGTGCCCCTAGCCTAGCCTGACCCTGGGGAGCTAGAGCCCCGCGCAGGAGCAGGAGACAGTGAGGTGCTGCTGCAAGGCCAGGGCTGAAGCCAACAAGAGGGACTCTGTTGCTCTGTGGCCTCCTGTAACTGGGAATTGCAAGGGTATGGCCTTCAGGTCTGGCTGGATCCAGGAGCTCTGAAAAGGTCCTTACAGAGCTCTCTCCCCCCTTCTCAGCCCGCCTCCCCGAGGCCCAGGCTCTCTCCTCCTGCAGGCTCTCTCCTTGGGGCCGGGAAGAGAGACGGCTGACGCAGCCACCCTACCACTTACACGCGCGGCGGGAGGCTCCCTGGGCCACGAGAACACAGTCTGCACAGGCCCGGCGTGCGGGCCGGCGGGAAGGCAGGCCCTCTAGAACCACAGCTCGGGAAGTTGCAGGTTCCCTGGGTGGCAGCAGGAAGAGGCCTGAGATGAAAGCCCGCCCCGCTCCCACTCCCCCGCAAGGTGAGCCAGGGCTGCCACGGAGGTGACGGCATAGCACGGGGGCAGCGTGCACACAACACACTCCCGTCACAGTCAGAGTGGGCTTTTATTAGGAAATCCCCGCCAGCACACCGGGAAGGGCTGTGCTGCGGGCTCCACGCGTTTCCTGAGGAAGGAGGGTCACAGTATGAGCTCAGGGAGCGAGGCCAGTGGGCGGGTGACTGCTCGGCGCCATGGCCAGCACCCCGGAGACAGGACTCGCCATCACGATCTGCACACGGACATCGCACGACACACAGCTGCGCTACACACACCAACACAAACACAGAGCGGCCGGCCTGCAGCAGAGGGACCGAGAGGGAGGGAGAGCCACGTCTTCCCGCGGGACCAGCTCCTCCGCTACAAACACCTTTAACTCCATCATTAAAAGAATAAATAACAAATATATTAAAAATAATTTGATTGCATCAAAATTATAACTAGAAGTTAGAGCAAGATTTCCTGTATGTGTGGCCTACCTCATAGTCAAATCGTTAATTTTGCTTTGATTTCATTCATTTCTCTCTCATGGTATCCTGGCATGTGGGGGGCTACTTCAAACAGTATAAAATTAATAAATAAAAATGTCAAATAAATAGCGAACATTAACATAAAAGAGGCTGTGAATATAAATACTTACATCTTGACAAATTTAAATAATTTACAGAATAATTAAACTAACTACTTTTTTTATTTCTTCCAGAAAGAGCAATTTCTCTACTTGTAAATACTAACTTGGAATTGCAGTTACAACTGATTTGGGCTCTATTTACATGTAGGAACATTGTGTTTTTAACACATTAAATTAAAATTTACCTTTTTCCAAATCTTTCGATCTAACAAGGAGTGAGACCTTGGTGTGTCCAATTAGAATTTGTCCCCTGACCTCACAGACACTGCCCCTCAGTCGAGCTGAGCGGACCCTGCGGTGACAGGCTAGGCCGGGGTCAGGCACCGAGTCCAGGCCCAGCCCTGAGCCAGGCCTGTGCCGAGCTGACGGGGGGCTGCAGGCTGCTCCTGACTTACCCTCCGGAGCGGTGCTTTGTTCCGTCTCAACACAAAACTGAATGAACTGAAAACAGAAACACACTCCCACACGCCTCGCAGAGCAGGCGCCGGCTGGGCCCAGGCTCACGGGCCACCCAGCACCACAGACACGGGGCACCGTGGTCACAAACTCCAAAACTTCCCTGAGAACCACTGGAGACCTCGAGCTGAACTTGAGATTATTTTCAGAAAACAAAAATAAACCCCTTTGTAATACTTCACACTCTGCCCTTGCTCAGGGAGGCTGTGGCCTCGGCCTGACCAGCATCGGAGGGAGCCCAACCTCAGGCACCCCTCTGATCCACCGCGAGGCGGCTGCCCCCCAGAAGTCACTGTGACTCGGGGACCTCTGGGAGGGCAATGCGGGGAGGTAAACAGGGAGCCCGGCTGGGGTCCTGGCACCCCATCCAGGTGGGGCCTAGACCTGGATGCCCCGCACGGCCTGCTTGATGCTCTCCAGGAGGGCCCTGTGCTCGGGGTTCTGGTAGCTCTCCCGGCTGGAGCACATGTTGGTGAGGGTGCTCACGTAGGCGTCGAAATTCTGTTCACATATTGGCTCCTGGAGGACAGAACCAGGCTAGCAAGTGCTGCCCGTGGCGCCCCTGCCCGTGGCAGCCCGGGGGTTCAGAGGCTGTGGAGCCACAGGGCCGAGGCCACACCACCCAGCACCCACTGCCCCTCCGCTCCGTCACCCGGAGGCTGGCTGTGGATCTCCAGCAACTCGGGGACCAGGAGCATGTGGCAGCAGCCCGCCCGGCGCCCTCAGCACTGCCTGCTGCTCACCATGTGCGGAAGGCGGATGTTGGCGAGACTTTGGATGAGGGCCTGGCTCAGGCCCGACAGCTCCAGGAACAGGGCTTCGTTCTGCTCCTCGATGAGCTTGTTCTCCTGCTCGATGGTCCGAAGGCTCTTCTCCATGGAGGAGATCTGCACAGACAGAGACGGGAGCCGCGCCCTCACGTCCTCCTGGCCCATCTCCTGCCTCGAGGGAGGGCCCTGCCCCAGGGAGGGGCTGGCAGCGCCCTGGTCCCTGGGTCAGGGCACACAGAGACTAGCAGGGCAATGTGGGCCATGGCTTGTGGGGGGCTACTCCTCAGGGTAAAGGAAGGAGCCCAGGCGAGCTCAGTCCTGGGCAGCTTCATGGTCCTCGCCGGTGATGGGCAATCTGCACCCAGCGGTGTCTGCTGCCTTTGGTTTCCACCCGCAAAGACCAGCCATGTGTCTAACACTGCTGGGGGGGGGGGGGGGCGCGAGATACCCACTGTCCCGGCAGCCCATCGCCAAGGGGAGCGGCTGATGGCTTCTCCGGGCACCCTGAAAGGGCCCGGGGTTTCCAGCAGGAACCAGAGGAGACTCCCAGGCAGAGCCCAAGGGGCTCCTGGCTCTGCAGTGGAATGCCAGAGACAGCGGTGCCTGGGCTGGCGGCCACAGGCCCTGCTGTCTGCTCTGGGTGGCTCAGGCCACCTGCACAGCCGTGCAGAGGCGTGTGGCCAGCACAGGAAGGTGGGGAGCCTGCCTGAGGCCTGGCCTGGAGAAGACACGCTTGGGGGCACCCCCTGCCTGACTGGATTTCGCAGGAGCCTGGGTCCGGCAAGTTCAGTGTTGGTGGTGACACACCGTTGTGGGGGAAGGGGTCAGGGGGTGTTTTCCTCCAGTCAGGTGGCTCTGTGACCAGTGGCTGGGAGCATCCTGAGCAGCACCTGGTGGCAGCTTGGACTGAGGATGAGCTGGGCATCTGCCTCTGCCCAGCACTAGCGGAAACGCCCTGGAGGGGGCAGGGAGTCCTCCCTACAGGACGCTGAGCATGCTCCTATGGGTGGGCGTGGCGCCCTGGCCTTTGACTCAGTGGTGGAGCATTGGTCCTCGGACTGAAGGCTCCCAGGTTTGACCCAGTCAAGGGCACGCCCCTCGGTTGCAGGCAAGGTCCCTGGCCTGGTCAGGACATGCTGAGAAGCAGCCAATCAATGCGTCTCTCTCACATCAATGTTTCTCTCCCTCCCTCCTTCCCGCTCTCCCACTCTCTCTAAAAAAAGAGAGAAAGGAGCCCAGGTGAGCTCAACGGAAAAATATCCTCAGGTGAGGATAAACAACAAAAAAGATGGGTGTTGGCAAATGAAGAGAAATTAGAGGTGCTACCTGCTGGTTACTGGTGCCAGAGGGCCCACGGTCTTTGAGAAGCCAAGGGCCAGGGCGGGACAGACACGGCACAAAGATGTGTCTTGGAGCCCAGAGACGGCCTGAGGCCCTCTCTCCTTCCACTGCCCACGAACCTGGGGAAGATGCCGCTGGCATAGCGAACCCTCCCTGCCCTCCGGCCAGCGCTGTGTGTGCATGGCCTCTGAGTGACTGGCGGCCCACAGAGCCCTTGCCTGGGAGGAAGGAGGGGAGTTAGACACGTCACGGGCCAGCTTCGGGTCAGGAGCCCCATCTCTGTGCCGTCCTCACTGCCCTCACTCCCCTCCTCGTCCCTCTGGCCCGTCAGCCACAGGCACACGACTCTGTGTGGCCCACCTCCGTAGGCCCAGCTCTGCTCCAGCCCACTCAACATCCGAGGGCAGGCCATGGTCTCCTTTTCAAGATGAGATCTTACTGCTATTTTTCTGATCGCAAGCATTCACTGGGGGGAAGTCCGAGGGATGTGGCACTCGTGGAGTCCTTGGCAATGCCACCGCTCGGAGGCAGCACTGCTTTCTCGCAGAAACACGCTCCTCTGACAACCCGTGGAGCTGACGGCTATATCCGCCCACAAGGACAGGAAGCTGCGCCCAGCCTGTGTGGCCACACGGCGTGAGACCAGCTCTGTCCAGGCTCTTCCAGCCCACACTTTGGTGTGCGCCTCCCGGCACTGACTCTACCGGGGCCACCACCCACCAGCGCCAAGGACCAACGCTGACCGGCAGAGCGGGCCGAGGCAGCCATGAGCACCATGCTCATCTGCCCAGCCCAGCAGTGACCCTGATGTGGGGCTCGGCTCTCCTCCCTTCAGAGAGGAGGCCAAGGACCAAGGACAACAGGACTTTGTTGAATTGGGAGCCAGAGGCAGGTGGGCGGAGCCACCCACCTGGGACTGCAGCTGCACCATGGCGGCCTCCATCTCTGAGTTGGACTCGTTCAGGTCTCGAATCTCCTGGTTCAGCTGCTTGATCTCCTCGTCGTTCTCCAGCACTGCCCGGAGAGAAAGCCTGGTAGCGGCTCTCGGCCTCACACCCAGGCCAGCGAGTGGGGGCGTGGCAGAGGTCTGCTCACTGGATGGAACTGGGGCCCCTTTCCACGCAGAGGCGCCTGGCCTGCTTTCTGAGCTCTTTGGTAAGGGGCTCACCTCCACATTCCGTGCTGGGAAGGCTGGTCTGGGGCACTGGCTGTGGCTGTGCTCTGCCTCCTGGCCCTGGGCCACAGGCACTAATTGCCAAGAACAACATGGAAGTGTTTTCAGATGATACTGAGTTTCCTCAGCTGCCTTCTCCACGGAGACTGAGCTCTCTGCTCCATAAGCCCGCAGGGCGGCCAGCAGGCTGCTCTGATGCCAGGACTCATGGATGCCCAGGTCAGAGCTGGAGTGCTGGGGGCCCAGGCACAGGCCTCGCTCCCACTGGCTCAGGTCAAGGGGTCTGTCTCCACCATGATGGGTTCTGCATGCCTAACTCCCTCCCTACGCCAAGGCTCCCTCACCCCGGTGCCAAGGTCCCACGCTGCCCGAAGGGCATCCTTACCATCACTAGTCTTAAACTTCGTGCCAAGAACATCATCCCCTGAGAGTTTTCCCTTCTTTCCAGCAAAGCTTGCTCTGGGACAGCCGGACAGACTGGAAGCAAAAGTCACACCTCAAAAACCAGCCCAAGGTCACACATCCCAGTGGTGGCTTGGGAGGGTCCTGGTGGAACTTTCTAGCTCATGACCTATTACCCCCTCACCCAGGACAGTCAGTCCCCCAGCCCCCTCCCTCCTCATCTAGGACCCCAGTCACTGCCCTGAAGACTTGTCTCCCAGATGTCCTGGGAAGCTGGCACCTCCCTCAGCACCCTCCCCGCTACGCCTCCCCAGCGGGGACACAGCTGACCGCTCCGGGCGTTTCACGTGTTTGTTTGCAGCCATCTTCCCTCCCGCCCTGCCCTCAGCGCCTCCAGGAGGGCCAGCCGGCAATCTCATCTCTGCTGTCTCTCCAGAGCCTAGCACTCCGTGGACTCCCGGAGAGCTGTGAGACAGTGAGTTAATCGACCACATGGTGGACCGACGAGGGAAATACGAGAAGGAAGACAGGACCCTGTAGTGGCACCCAGCCACCACCGGGCACAGAGGAGTGGGCTGGAGAGAAAGGTTCACTCGCCCTGGGGCGGGGTGGGGGAGCCCCCAGGACTGCTGACAGGACGAGGCCCCAAACTTCAAAGAGGCCCCAGCAGGAAGGCAGTGCCTGTAGCAACCAACGCTGCGCCTGAGACGCTGGCAGCTGGGGCGAGAGGGACCCGGGCAGGTGGAGGGAGGCGGTGACAGCCACCTCAGGACAGGCCGCAGGCGCATCACCTGGACCACACGCTTCCTCTCGCCCTGCCAGGGGCTGCCAGTCCTGACCTCGATCTTCCCCCAAGACAGCGCCCGTCACCCCTGAGCCCAGCCAGCCCCAGACCCCGAGGCTCCCAGGGCAGGGCGGTTACCTCCGGTGCGTGAGGAAGCCCCCGTTGGCGTGGCCCGAGCCGTCGCAGCCCGGGGTGGGGCAGGTGGGCCCCTCGTTCCTCGGGGACTTCCAGAAGGAGGGGCCGTTGAGGGAGCCCTCCTTCTGCCTGCGGGCGGCCAGCGGGCAGCCCGACGCGCTTCGGTGCGAGGCGTACTTGCCGCTGACGTGGCCAAGCCCCACGCAGCCTGGAACTGGGCACCTGGCACAGACGTTTCCGAGGTGAGCAAGGGGAGCTGGAGGAAGGCCCGGAGACCCTCCCACAGGGCCCCGCCATGGCCGCAGCCCCAGGGAGGTGACAGCAGCAGGGGTCACAGCCCCTTGCCAGCCAGAGGGTCCCCGGCAGGCTCCAGCATGACCCCCTGGCCCCAAGGTGGCTCGCAGCGTCCTGGATCCACACCTACGGTTAGACCGGCTGCCAATGCCGCCTTGTAACTCGCCAGCAGGGAGGTGCCCGCTGGGTCCTTCCAGAGACCACTAGCTGGGAGCCTGCACCACGCACAGGCCCGAGTGGCTGAGGAGTCACAGAGGTCAGAGGGCACCCTGAGCCCAGCAGCTTGGGGACAGCAGGAGCCTGCCACCCCACACCACCCATAATGAGGCATGATGCCCATGGGTGTCCCAGCTTCGGCACATCTGAAATGTGTGCCTGGAAGGACAGATGGAGGCCACAGCTCTGTGGGAAACGGGCTCAGACCCCACAGGAACCCAGCCTGGTGCTGGCCTTCCCTTTGCTCAGGTTGTTCAAGGAGAGGAGGGGGTCCCTACAGAAATCATAGTGCCCCAGGACGGGAGACATGACCTGAGGGGGGCTCAGAGTGCCTGCCTGCCCCTGCGGTCACAAACAGCAGGGCGAGGCGGCGAGTTCTGGGGCCTCAGGGGCCGTTTCTTCCGAGCACCGTTCCGGGCTGTGGGGCCAACGGGGACAGAGGACAAGCTCCTTCCCCCAGTCCTATCTTCTCCCTCCAACGAGCGAGCCTCCTCTAATGCGGTGCTGTCCCACCCCTTGGTGCTGCAGAGCCGCCCGCACAGGCCCAGGTTACAGAGAGGTCCCTGGGCTCAGAGAAATCAGGGCAGGAAACCCTACAGGGCCAGGCTGTCCCAGGACTCCTGCAGCACCGGGTGGGGGTGGGGTGTGTGTGTGCACTGCCCAGTGAAAAGGCCATCTGGGCTCCTGGCTCCGGCCTCGGTCGGAGCAGCCGCCACAGTTTCCCGGCCTTGATTGTCCCCCTCTGCCAGCTCCCTCTCCTTAGTCATCCCACCCCCATGGACCTTGGCCTGCAGTGTCCGCTGACCCCATCCAAGGTCACCTCAGCCCATAATTCAGAGCGGACACGCTGCCAGGGCTCACAGGGGGTTGGGAGGTTCCGTTTTACACCCATCCCCAAACCCGGACACCTCCCAGCTGAGGGCGTCTGCAGGGGGCCTGGCCCGGTGCCATGAAGCCCGGACATGACAAGACCCAAAGGCCCATGGGCGGTGGGACCCAGAGTCTCGGTGGCTCTCCGAGCAGCCTGCCGCAGCGACTGCACGCACGCGGGGCCCTCTTCCCACCCACCAGGCCACGCCGCCGCGGCTGCCGGTGACCGTGAGCGTGTGCAGTGCCGGCGCGGTGCTCCGCGCTGCCGAGAGCCGTGCTGGAGCAGGCGTGACGGCCGCGGGGACCCCAGATGCCGCTGAAGCCGAGGCCAGAGGCATCCCGCCCTGACCCATGAGCCTCCCAGACCCGGATGGCCAGTTACTCAGCTGTGGCCAAAGGGATTCCCACAAAGCGCTGACGGGACTTAACCGCAAGCGGAGCAGACACCGACACCATGGAGTCTCCTGCCATGCGGGAGACTCCTCGCCAGCCCGTCCAGAGGCTCAGCGAGGGCATGCCAGGACGCCCCGTGCCAAAGCAGGGCGCCCGCATGGGAACACACCGCCCCCCCAACCCCCCCCCCCCCCGCCCCCCGAAGGTTGAGCGTTTCTGAAAGTCACCTTCTCAGCCGGCTGCAGAAAGCTTGCTGTTTGTTTTATTTTTTTAAACAAAGTTCACAGCACACGGGGAGAGGAGCCGGTTCCCGGGAGCCTGCTCGGCCTGGTGCTGGTGTGAACCATGGGCCAGGACAGCAAGTGCGCCCACGCCCCAGCAGCACCAGGCAAGCCCCAGGCCCTCGCAGTCCGCGGGCAGCATTCCAACAAAAGCCTGCTTTGCATCTTTGATTTAGCTTCCATTACATTGTTATCTCGAAATGTAAGTGGAGAAAAAGGTCTCAGCCTATTACACAGCGGGCTGTGGGCCCCTGGGAAGCCGTGATGCTGACCAGGGTGGCTCCCCTCAGCGGAGACGGGAATGGCTGTTCTTGACCACCAGGCAACACGGTCAAGTCAGACCTGCTCCCCGCTTGGATCAGCCTGGCGATCTGAGGCCCAGCCCGCCCCGCTGCCCAGGTGCGGCCGCACGGGGCCACGGCCACTCCCTCCCACTCCCCAGCTGCCAGGAGGGCCCACTCTTGCTTTGCCACATGACCTCTCAAAGTCCTGGGCGCGCTGCATGGCGGGGGACCCTGTTTGTCCCTGTGGCCTTGCCCCCACCTGCTGGTAGAGGTTCAGGTGGGCAAGTGGCCTTCTGGGAGGGACCCCGCGCAATGACACCAGCCCGCTGAGGGGGACACAGGACCAGGGCACAGGCACCCAGGAGAGGGCCGAGCACCCCAGTGAGAAGGTCGGAAAGGGCTTCAGGGACTTGGATCACGCAAGGCACAGGCTGCCTTCCTCCCACAGCCGTGCCAGGCCCCAGTCCCGGGTGAACTCCAAGGATCTCACTTGGCCCCCACGAAGATGTGTGAGCGCGCATGGCTGTGAGTCCCACACTCGTGACCGGCCTCAAGATCCTCCATCTTTCTAACCATCGCCTCCTCCCCAGCCCTGCACCACCCTTCCCCACAGACGGCAGAGGCCTCCGCTGCATGCGCCTCTCAGCCATGGCTGGGCTCTGTGTGTCCCGATACCATGAACAGGGCTCACGCCTTCGCAGGCGTCCACATACGTGGGGCGAGAACATCTGTACAAGCAGGTGCTGCCACTGCCTGGCGTGTTAGTGGGAAGCGGATCGAGAGGATCCCAGAAAGCCCCGCTCTGCAGACAAGGCCCTGACTTACTTCATCAGCTCGGGGTCTTCCTTGTCGTCCTTCGTCGGCGTCACCTTGGCTCCGCTCTTCTTGGCACGAGGGCAGCCTGATAAGCTGGTTTCGGAAACACACAACCGTGGTCCCAGAGCAGAAGCGCCTCGCCCCGGGGTCAGCAGCCCGGAAGGCCCCACAGGATCGCCCCCAAGAGCCCAGCTCTGAGGCAGAGGCAGCCCAGCCTGGCTGCCGGCACCACTATCGTCTTACTTGGACCTTCACCCCTTCACCTGAGAGAGGCCCGCCCGGCACCCCTGGCGTGGCAGGCTCACCTGCGGTGCGAAGCGTAGTTCCCTG
This sequence comes from Pipistrellus kuhlii, assembly GCF_014108245.1. Classification (NCBI taxonomy): domain Eukaryota; kingdom Metazoa; phylum Chordata; class Mammalia; order Chiroptera; family Vespertilionidae; genus Pipistrellus; species Pipistrellus kuhlii. Next base: position 841,732 of record NW_023425592.1, on the reverse strand, counting down.
TGATGTGGCCAGAGCCGTCGCAGCCGGGGGTGGGGCACCTGCAAAGCAAAGGGACAGGGAGCTGGGATGGAGCCGGTGAAGACGCCCGCCCGGGGGGCCTCGCCGTCGGGGGTGCCCATCTTGGCCAGCCTTCCACCGGGCCTCCAGCCTTCACTGCTTTGCCAGTGAGTCCCCCACGGAGTCCCAGGAAGGCCAAGAGGAGAGCACAGCCCCTCAGCAGGGATGCTGGCTCCGAACCTGAGCTCGTGCGGGGTTTGGGGCTGCAATAGAAGGCTCCAGAACACACACCGGCCTTCACGCTACACGCGGCCAGGAAGGCAAGCCTAGCACCTAGCACCTTGTCTCGTGGTGTCACTGGGAGGAGAGGGCTTCCAGAAGGAGGCACTGCGGTGTGAGCGCCACCGCCCGGGCCCAGGGCAGCTGTGCGGCATGTTCTCACCCGGGGCGGGGTGGGGAGCAGGCACAGGACCAGCTCTGCCCGCACAGGGCGTTGCAGACGCATTGCAGAGACGGTAGAAATCCCACTGTAGCGTGGCTCCCTTAAATGACTTTTCCCAAATGACCTCTGAGCACCGTGCGCGCCTGTGGGTGCGGGCCTGGCTCTGCAGGTGCCCGTGCGGGTGCCCCCGGCCGGGCGGGGGACCGGCAGGCCTGTGGGGTGCATGGGGGAACCGATACTCCCAGGACTCCCACTGCCCCCCCTCGCCCTCCCACACAGAACCCAGCGTCCACGTGGCCTGAGGGGCTGTGACTACGCTGCAGCAGGACACAGGCCTTTGCCTGCCGACCCCTTCTTCGGTGCCCCTCAGCACACACAGCGCCTGGACTGGGGGCGGGACAGGAAGCTGGTGCTGCCCACGGATGCTCCTCGGACACAGTAGCACCTTCCAGAACCCAGCAGGCGGCACTGCCTGTCCCCATGGGAACCCTCGAGGTGGGCACGCGACGGGGGGCTCCATGCCCAGCCTCCTCTGGCCTCTCCTTGCCCTCAGGACTTCCTGGGGCCCCTCCTCATCGCTGTCCACATTAGGGTCACACATCAGACACCTCCCTACATGGCAGTCAACCAACCAGTCAATCACCCCCTGACCAGGCTGTGGGGTAACTCCAACCCCATTGAGGTTATGATGGTTTCTGTCCAGTCACATGTGGTCACATGGCAACCCACCATGTCTGGGACAAGGGCATTTTAACAGGAGCCGCCACAGCCATCCAGGCAGCCTTGCCCTCCACGCCTGCTCTGCCCCATGTCTCTGCACTGCCTGAGGCCCAGCGCCAGCTGTTCGGGTCCTTCAGGCACACGGTCCTCACCTGACTCCGTGCTGAGGCCCAGCCCTGCGGCCTCTCCTCAAACGAGGGGCCTGGGAGTGCTCCCGAGGCAAGTGCAGCGCGGAGGGTGGAGGCGCTGCTCAGGCCTCTGCCTCCACCCCCGAGTGAGACTCAGAGGCCCAAGGCGGGTGGTGATCTCAGCCTTAACGGCTCCTGATGGTGGGGAAGGGCCCTGCAAGGTGCAGCCCCATGGGATCTGATTTAGGGCAGGAGCACACACGGGCGATGCCTGCCAGGCCCAACACAGGTGGGACCAGCAACCCCAGGGTCCCGTTGAGGCACACCTGACCCAGCCGCTGAGACTGTCCTCACTCCTTACTGAGACCCAATTCCACAGCTTTTCCCAGAGTCGTGTCCCAGAGAGGGTGCTGTCGTGTGGCTGGATCAGCTGGCACCAGCCCCTCTCGGGGCCCTGAGGACCCACAGGGCCAGCTGCAGGGACCTCCCACCACTTGCTTGTGAGCGGGCTGCCTGGGCAGCAGGAAGCCTGTGCCCGAGGGGCATGGCGACGCACGGGCTCTCCCCTGAGCCCCACCCCTGTCTCCACCCTGTGCAGAGCCCCCATCACACCTTTGCACCCCAATTCCCCACACAGAGGGTGCTGGGCAGCCAAGTCCCACTCTGACCGCACCGGGGCACGTGAAGGGGAAGAGCAAACGGATTTAATTAAAATACAGATGACATCGTACGAGACTCACTGCACCCAGGCGTCGCTAGGAAGGCACCGAAAGAGCCTCCCTTGCGAGGGGTTGGCAGAGTGTCTGGACTGGACAGGGCGAGGGAGAAGGATCCAGGGAAAGAGCCCGCCCGCCCCGGAGCCCCTGAGGGGAGGCTCCGGACAGCGGCACGCCTGAGGCTGGGGAGCTTGTTGCACACAGGAAGCTGCTGGTGCTGCTTCTAAATATGTTCTGGGTTAGAGTCATTTTTTCAATCCTCACCCAAGGGTATTTTTTCCATTGATTTCTAGAGAGAGTGGAAGTGGGGGAGGGGGGAGGATGGGGAGAGGGAGAGAGAGACACATTAATTGGTTGCCTCCAGCCCTGGAACTTGCAACCAAGATATTGCCCTTGACCGGGAATAGAACCTGGGACCCTTCAGTCTGCAGGCCAATGTTCTAACCACTGAGCACCAGCCGGGCTCAGTTGCAGTTCTTCACAGGCTTTTAGTCTGAAAAGGGTGCAACACTCTCAAAGCCACGTTTCTGGTGTTGTCCATCCAGTGGCCCTGAGCACACGTTGTCATGGCTCTGAAATCGCTCACACCCTCAAACCAGAAATCCATGAAAACCAATCCCAGGCCAGAAAGGCAGTTGAATTGGAAAACAGGAGGAAGGAGCGTGGGCGAGGGGAGAGAGCGGCTGGGGGCGAGGAGGGTCCCAGTGGGGCTGCATGCTCCGCTGGGCTTCCGGGCTGGACCCAGGCGGGAGTGGGGATGAGCCACGCCTTAGGAAACGCTGTCCCAGCGGGCACTCCCAGAAAGACCCTGGGCGGTAAACAGGCCAGCGCCCCTGGGAACGAGCTCCTTGCAGCAAGGGGCAGGAGGCGCTCCCCGCGGTGGCAGAGCGCTCGGGTGCCTGGAGCTTCCTGCCGTGTCTAAGCAGCTCAGGGCCTGGGAGCTTTGGCACAGCAGCTTCGCAGCTCGGCACCAGGCCCGCTCCGTCTGGCCCCGCGTGGAGCAGCCAGGGAAACTTGTCTGGACCCAGGGCCTCCCAACACAGAGGCCTGGAGGGAGGAGCAGCCGCAAAGGGTGACCCCAGGGGCCAGAGGAACACCTCGTTCCCCGTCTTGGCTCAGCCAGGACCAGCCGGTCACAGGTCAACTGAAGGCGTGAACACAAAGGCAAGGCCAGTCCCAGGCCACGCCAAGTGGACACGGAGACCTGGGAACCTCTGGGTGCATCGAGCAGGCTGCTGGGCAGGTGCCGGTGCCACCGAGTCTGCCAGGCCGTGCGTTAGGGGAAGGGAGGAGCAGAAGCAGAAAGAGGATGAGCTCGGCAGACAGAGGGAGGAGGAGGAGGAGAGGCACATCTGGGACACCATGGCCAAGACCAGCAGCTGGAGGGCTGCAGAGAGGGAGGGAAGGAGCTTTCTCTTGCACCAGCAGCAGCACTCCATTTAGCAGCCTGCAGCGCTGTTCTGGGCTGGTCCACCCACATGCAGGGGAGCAGGCCCTCGTCAGGGCCCTCAGCACAGGAGAGGTCAGGCCAGCACAGGAGCCTGCAGCGGCCCAGCGGGTGGGGACAGACAGACAGCAGCCTCAGAGCAGCAGACACAAGCACAGCGGCCCCAACCACGGAATCGGCTCCTCCACGGCCTTGCCTCTCTGCCCCTTCCTGCAGGCGGGCAGGCCAGGGACTGAAGCCTACAGTTTGGGCTGGAGCCTCATGGAAGGGGACAGCAAAGCTAGGGAGCCACCCGAGAGAGGGCGGCCAGGAGGGCAGACATACTTGAGGTCAGCAGAATGGGCAGCCATGAGGTTTCTGAGGCTCTTGTCAGCAAGAGGGCAACCAGAGAGGCTGAAAGACAAGAGAGGGGGTAAGCCAGAGGGGAGCAGAGCAGGAGAGGAGGAAGGCCCGCCACGCAGCACCCGGCCAGGCAGCCCGAGAGGGGACGAACCTGCGGTGGGAGGCATAGTTCCCGGTGATGTGGCCGCTGCCGTCACAGCCCGGGGTGGGACAGCTGGACAAAGAAAGAGAGCGTCAGAGGAGAGCGGGGCCCGCCGGAGCCTGCTGGGCCACCATCTGGGTCACCGCCTGCGTCACCGCCGGCAACACCTCCCTCAGGCCTCAGCCTCGGACGGCAGCTGCCAGAGAACTCGACTCAGAGGGAAAGGGAACCAAGGCAAAGCTCCGCACACGTGTGGGTGCTCATGAACACACAGGAGGTTCTTTCCAAAGAGCACGGCCTTCCCTGAGGACAGGGGCCAGCCAGAGCCCACGCTGGCCGTGTTGGGAGCAGCTGCGGAGCAGGGGGCTCAGGACCAGAAGAGGAGCTGGCACGGGCAGCACAGGCGCGGCCTCGCCCTGCTCTGAGAGCCGGCTCTCACGGGCCCACAGGAGGGTGTGGATTCATTTGTCTATGAATAGCTCCCAGCAGCTTTCCCGCTCTCCGATGACACCTGGTTCCTGAGGACCAGCTCAGAGGGCCAGTCCACTTCCGGAGCTGAGGGCAGTGGTCAGGCCTGGCCGCGGCTTCCCTCGGCCCCGGCCTGGTGCATGGGGAGATCAGGGCCTCTTTCTCATTCTGTCGCGTTCGAGGACCACGTGAGAGCCAGCGCAGTGCCTGGTCAAGGCCCCTCTGCGTAGAGGGCAGCGGAAGGCCAGACAGAGCAGTCCGTCCTCCCAGCCCAGCCCAGCTAAACTCCAGTCCACACTGAGGTTCCCCAGGTGAGACTTACGTGAGCAGCTCCTTCTTTATGTCCTTGGAGAGAAACTTCAGCTTAAAGTTGGTCAGGGTGACATCCCCAGGGTACTTCCGCTCCTCAAAATTCTCTTCAGACACTTCCTGGTCATCTGCTTCAGAAGAAGCAAAAGAATGGGCTGCTGGCTCTGACTGCAAAAGACCAGCAGGGAGAGGTTTTAACCGCTGGCGGGCCAGGCGCCCGCCCAGGGCTGAGGGAGAGGACCCTTCAGAGCAGTGGCCACCGAGGCGAGTCCTGGAGTCTCCCATCCTCCAGATAAGGGAGAAGAGCACCCCCAACAGACACAGAAGACAGCACCCCGAGGGGCTGGTGCCCTGCGACCTCAGCCAGAGCTGCCTGGCAGGAGACCTGACATCCTCCGCGTACCACCTCCTGAACACACACCTCGCCACCCTTCGGAGGGGGCGTTCAGCACAGCGGGCGCCAAACCGTCTTGGTGGAGAGGCTGTGACGATGAGGTGGCACAGGAGTAACCACACCAGCGCGTAACAGATCGATCACCCTGATGCGGCCAGCTGGCCTTGGCGCCCCAGCAATGCCTGCACCACAGCCGGCGCTCCCTAAGGCGGCCCACACAGGCGTCACGGCGCACCCCTCGCACTGGTCCCTGCTGTGTCCCTGCAATGTTCAGCCTCTTGGGGCTGAGCTGCCCCTTTGGATGTGGAGCTCAGGGGAGCCCCGCACAGGCCTTCGGGGGGCAAAGGAGGACCGGCCTGGAGCACCAGCCGTGGGAGGCTGCTCGAGGTCTTGTCCTGTCACTGACTCACTCGCCTGGCTGAGTTGCAAGCTATTGACCAATGTCTCCCCAATAAACTTGATTTTAGAAAAGCTGCTCTTCGGCGTGGACGGGCTCCCAGAAGCGCCGAGAAGGGAATGCGGGGCCGTGGGTGTGGGACAGTGCCGCTGGAAGGAGTGTCTGCGCTGGGAGGCAGGTGGTGGGGCAGGGACAGGGAAGGCCTGGCTCAGGGGGTGCTGCATGCCTGGGAGAGACAGCTGGGGAGAGGAAGGGACAGGGCTGAGCTGAGGCTTCTGCCTGGAGGGGCTGCTGGCCACAGGGCAGAGAGTGGGAGCAGGCTTCAGTGGCGGGAACTTGGGGTGGGGCCTCTGGGCCACCCCATCGATGACGGTCAGTCCTGGGAGGGGACGAGGATGCTCGGAGAGAAGGGCACCGGCCAGGGATGGGGGTCAGCCTGAGGAGGGCTGAGGAAGGGTCAGGGGAGGAGACAAAGGGGCCACTAGGGACAAAGTCGCGGGGGGACGGGAGGGGCAGAGGCCAGCTAAGTCCTGGGGACGAGACAGGAACAAGGACGACACAGAGGCAGAGGCCCCACCTGCACTGCAGCCCCCACAAGGAGGTCCCAAGTAAAGACGGGCCTGCCGAGCAGGGAGGAGGTGGGAGCACAGCCCACGTGGGCGGGTCTGGGCAGCCTCCCCCCACGGGGGCTGTCTCAGAGGCCACCCTCCTCGGTGCCAGACACCAAATGACAGGCGTGTGGCCTCAGCCTGGGCCGCGTCTGCGCTCTGTAAAGTGGGGGTGCGTGTGACGCATGTAGAGGGAGCCTGGCTCCCAGCAAGACAGTGCTCGGACGAGCGGTCTCCCTGCCCCCTCCTCCTCACAGTGACCTGCCCTGCCCTCCGCGGTGAGGGGCCGGCGGGGAGGAAGGGGCCAGGGGACCTGCCCACACGGCAGAGCTGCCAGGGCGGTGCGGCCCGCAGAGCTGGGCTCTGTTGTCCGGGACGCACAGCTCTCGGGGAAAGCCCTCCACCAGCCAGATCTCAGCTCGGGGGAGCGGCTGGGCAGGGACTGCCCGCCCAGCCAGACGCGTCCGGCACAGGCGCCAGCTCTTTGCTGCTCACCAGGCGGTGCTTGTCTGGGCCCAGGCCACCGCCCAGCGCGGAGGCTATGGGGCCAGTTCTCTCCCGCCTCTGTCCACGGGCCCGTGGCCTGCAGAGCCCAGGGCTGCGGCTAGGGTTCAGGTGTGTTTTTTGGGAAGCAGGTTGGTGGGAAGCCCCAAAACCAAGGAGCTCTGAAAGAAGCCCCTCTCTCCGGACTCTCTCAGGCCCCACCGTGGCTTAGAGGCAAGGAGACCTCGCGCTCGCACTGGCAGAACCCCGGCCGAGTCCTCGCTGCCGAGAGAGCAGAACCGGTGCAAAGGGACGGGACCCCTCAGGCCGCGCACCCACCTCCTCAGGCTCCTCCTCTCGCTGGCGGCTGGGCTTGGTGTAGTCCAGAGGCCGGTCCCATTCATCCTGGTGGGAGGCCTGGCTGGACTGGGGCGCCACGGAGCTGCGGGGGGCGCTGGTGCCGCTCTGGTGCTGGGAGGCCTCGGCAGCCTTCGCCCCGGGGCCGCTGCCGGGGGCCGGGCCCTCCCGCCTGCGGTGCCTGCGCATGCTCAGGTCCAGCGTCCCGTGCTCATCCACCTCGATGGCCACCGCCTACAACGCAAAGGGGCGTCTGCGTCCTGACCCACACCCTCCCCAAGGCGGCGCTGCAGAGCGCCCAGACCCACTTCCCTCGGAAGGAAATAGCCAGACAGTGACCTCCCTCCTTCAGTCCCCCTGGGCCCCAGACCGGGCCCTGAGGGCATGAGCATGGTCAGCTGAGAACATGTGCATGACCCTCAGTCTCAGGGAGACACGAGGGAACATACGTGTGCACGATAGACTCCAGAGATGTGAGAGAACACATGTGTGTGTGGCCCTCAGTCTCAAGGAGGCTCGCTGGAGCGCCCGTGTGGTCCCTCTGTGGGCTCGGCACACAGAGCTCTCAGAGGGCACCTCCGAGCTCTGCTCACCAGGAGCCACAGCGGAGGGAGAGGGAGAAAGCAGCCCCCGCCCCAGATGGACAGGTAGCCCTGAGTGCAGATTCCTCCGCGCGACGTCTGCCTCCGAAAGGGCACGCAGGGGACACACCGACCTTGCCAGGCGCTTCCTGTGGCTTCGTGCTGAGGTTCTCGGGCCTTTCCCAGCAGCGTGTGGAGAGGTTCAGGATGGCGGTGGCCGCCATGTGCGCAGCCTCCGCGTCGTGCGCGTAGTCGAAGCCTGCAGAGAGGGCGGAGAGCAGGAGCTGTGGGAGGAGGCCTTGGGGAAGGTTTGGCGGCACAGAGGGAACACCACCACGCTGCCGTACAGCCTGGGCAGCAGGTGGCGCACAGGTGCACACGGACGGGAGCGCGGGGGCGCAGGGCAGAGCTGTGGGGAAGGGGTCGGGCAGGGCCGTTCAGACTGCGCACAGGTGCCCACACCAGCTCCCGTTGCCCTCCCTTTGGGGCTGAGGAGGCTGAATCTGGCTTGACCAAAATGTGTGCAGAAAGAATAAAACCCTCAAAGACATTCCAGCAGCCCTGATATTTTAAAAAAAAAAGACAAGTTGTCTGTTGGTGAAAGAGTTCTGCCAACAGGACGGCTGTCTGGATGCCACCAGGCAGGTCTCTGATGTCAATCATCCCAAAGGCTGGTGGGGTGTGTCCATAATCGTCCCCGCTTTGGTAAAGCAGCGTGAACGTCCGCACAAACATCAGGCACAAATGGCGTCTTTCCTGGTAATGGTGCTCTCGGGCCTGAGGTGTGTGAGCGATCAGACTGAGGGCCACACAGGCGGAGCGCGTGGCGCTGGTGTTGTGTGAGGCGGGCTGCCCTGAGCTCCAGGACGCGTCTCGATCGGCATCTTCGTTGTTAACAGGTAGGAAACCGTCACTGCTGCACCCGGGGCCAGTTCCTCCCGCAGAGGCCAGTTCCATGCCGGCCGCAGGCGCTTCTCCACTTCCAATGCCCCTCCCGGCTCAGGGCTGGCAAGCAGTGTGGTGAGTCCAAGGGCAGGCAGGGTGCTCCCAAAGGTCCGTGTTTATTGTACAAACACCAGAGACTGCGTTGCTTACTGTCACAAAGAGCACCTTGCATCCACCAGGCTGCCCCAGCAGGAAGGGAAATGGCTCCTGTCAGGTACCAGGCTCAACACAGCAGTTGTCTGACCCGCCCTGGACATACACACACATGCATGCACACCAATGCACACACATGTGCACGCACTCGCACACACCCTGCCTCGCTCTGGAACGAACAGGCTGGGAGCGGTGGCCAGAAGAGGGGTCCTCTCAGGGTGGCCACAGCAGCGACGTCCTTCTCACACCTTTCGACACACACGCCCCCCAAAGGGCTTGGTTTAGTTTCAGAGCGGGGAGTCTGACGGTGAAAAGGAGGTGGACCCTGGGACACTGAGCCCTGGGTGTGCCCCATCAGCCCCAGGGCAGACGCCCTCCTGGCCGAGTCCCTCCACTGCTCCTCACTCTACACCTCCCAGGAGCAATGCTCCCCAACTTACATTTAAAGGCTTTAGGTGAGGTTTCGCTGGTCTGAATCTTTGGGGCAAGCATGCGTTTGCCAAAAACCTGAGCATCAAAACTTGCGTAGTCAAAGGTGACCTTGGAGAACTTCTCCAGCTCCTTGGCCAGGTTGGCCCTGGGCGTGGAAGGGACCACACTGGGCCGGTAGCTTCCATACGGAGGGACCTCGAGCTGCTTCACGAAGCACATGGGTCTGGGGTGCGGGACAGATGCAGACCGTGAGGGCAGGACCCAGGAACCCAGTGCTACTCATCCCCCAGCCTGTCAGGGACCCTCAGAGACCCTCCCCCATGTCCCACCACTAACAGTTGCCCGGGGCCTGGTCTGGGTGAGGAAGATGGCCTGACCCCTTGCAGACAGCATTAGCCAGAGGAGGCAGGGCCTGCGACCTCAGGAGAGTAGGTTTCAAACAGCTCAGCAACATGCGAGGGAGCCCTTGGCTGCGGGCCGCCCAGGGCAGCCTCCGGCGGGGGTATGGGCCCAGGGAGCAAGTCTGCAGCAGATGTCTGAGAACCTCAAGGAGGACCCTCACAACTGGCCCGACGCAGCTCTTCACGGCAAGGACGACTGAGATGGCCCTTGAAGGACTGGGCAGGGACTGGGCAGGGTGGGAAGGCCACGACGGGCGGGCCGTGTCTTTGTTATTGAAGCTCTTGTGAGAATGCAGGTGTTTGAATGCATGAGAGGCGGTATGAAGACCAGCCCAGAGAGCTCAGGAGCCCGGCAGGAAGACCACCAGGAGGGGACTGTCAACCACTCAGGACGAAAGAGCCTGCCCCCCACCCTCCCCGCCTCTGCAGCAGGCCAGAGAGTCCGTGCACCCTGAAACTGCTCTCCAGCTCCATGCTGGAAGGCCCGTGGCTACTAGAGGCACACACCCACACCCACACCCACACCCACACCCACAGGCCGTGCCGCCCGCAGGCAGCCCCTTCAGTGCTTGCACTCGCCTGAGAATCCGCTCTGAGTTGGAGTCCAACTTGGAAGGATCTCCTGTCTGCGGCTGTTGCTTCTCATGAGATTTGGCTAACTTTTCTGCTGCAGCAATGGGACACCCAGACAAACTAGAGAAGGACAGGGGGACAGCTGAGGCTCTCCTCTGGACCCTGTCCGCTGGCCAGGGGCGCGGCAGAAGCCTGTGGGGCCTGGGGCTGTCGCTCTGCCAGAGTTGGCCTCTTCTGCTCTGGGCTCGGGCGTCAGAGCACCCGCTGCTCAGGTGGTTTGTTTGGGGAGATTCTAACCCAGTGACACTAAGGGCTGCCCTGGCCTTATGGCTGCCCTCAGGGGCCACCACAGCCCTGTGCCCCACCCGCCCCACCACGCCCAGCTGGGCAAGTACCTTCTGTGTGTGTTCCGGTTGCTGTTCACGTGGCCCTGGCCCGTGCAGCCGGGGGTGGGGCACTTGAGCACGTTCTCGTGCATGGCCAAGACTGCAAGAGAAGGCTTGTGAGCACAGCCCTGAGGCCGGAGTCCACCGGAGGCTGCAGCTCACAGCGCAGGCACACTGCACCTTGAGCCATGGTCCAGGGCAGTTCCAGTCCCCAAGTCTCAGCCCAGTCAGGGCATGCCCCCACCTCCCCGCCCCCGCCCCCTGCTCCTGGGGCAGAAACAACTCAGCTTGGAAACTCCCAGCCGTGCAGTGCGACTGGGTCCTGTCAGCCTTCGTTTCAGTTACCGCCTTCAGCCTGGGCCGGGACAGGCTCCTGAGCCCTCAGGGTACAGACGCAGCCCCTGCCCCAGTAGGGGGGTGCTTCGTTTCCCTCAGCTGTGCCTCCCATGCCCATCTTCAGGGAGCCCTGACCCAAGCTGCCTTCTCAAGATGCACGACGGGGCACGCTCCATGTCCCCAGCCTCATAGGGCTCTCGTACGGGCATCTGGACTGAGCCAATCCAAGCGACAGGGCCCAAGTGGCCACTTAGACAGCATCCAACACCAGCTGTGTCCCGAGTTCTGAGGAGGACTCACTCTCTGGAGGGATCCTGTCCTTGTGGGGGCATCCGGACAGGCTGCGGTGGTGCGGGTACAGGCCCGTCACGTGCCCGGTGCCGTCACAGCCCGGGGTTGGGCACTTGATCTCACGTTTCTCTGCTCTGGAGGAATCTAAACACACAACACACCGGTCAGAAGGTGCCCAGGAAGCTGCGAGCTGGGTGGCGAGGACAGCTGATCCTTCTCTCTGGCGTGCAGGGAGGAGATGGCCAGTCTGCCCACAGCCCTAGAGGGACCAGGGCTGCACAGTGAGGCAACTCCAGAGGCACACGTGTATCTGCCCACAGGCCGGAGAAGCCCAGAGACTGACCGGGCACCCAAGAGCAGCTGCACTGGAGCTGAGGGACACGGGGGCAGCCAGCCCGGTCCCTCTGCCCCCGGCTTCAGAGTGAGGGCACACCTCCCAGAGCCCCACGCTCAGGGTCCGCCTCTGCAGAGAAAGGTCCCTGCCGGGACTGGCCATTTGTTTGTGACAAAATGAGGAGGACAGAGAAGTTAAGAAACTCACCCAAATGACATGCCTACTAAGTGTGGGGGCGGAAATTTAAGCTCAAGTCTCAGTCACCAGCCTCATCTGCTCTCTGCAAAGCTGGAGAGTCACTCATACGTGTGGAGGCCCAAAGTGGACTCCTGTCAGAATCTGGTGAAGCTCCTGTGCAGAGCGGCCCCTCTGGGGGAAGCTAAGAGGCCATAGCCTCGCTCACAGGGCGGCCTCGCAAAGCCTGGCACCAGCCTTCTGGGTTTGTTCCCTGGGACCCTGCCCTCAACTTTAGCCCTGAAAGCAGGCACTGCATCTGGGTCCCCTGCCGCCCAGTATAAGCCCCTGAGCACCTGGGCCTGAGCTGTCACTGCCTATAGCCCCTCTCCACTGCACTGCGGACCCCACGGCCGCCCTCAGACTGGCACCCTACACCACCCCGAAGTCCATGTCACCTTCACTCGGACCTCCTCGGGTCCACGTCCCCTCCAGGCCTGCGCAGGAGCCCGTGCTGGCCTGACTAGGAGCCCCAAACTGCTGTCCCCCAGACTGCCACCCCCAAAGGGTCTCCCCTGACAGCTCTCCTCGGGTTGAAATAACGTCCCCATCTGTGTCCCCTCGGCTATGCCCCTGCGCCGTCCCACAGGCGCGATCGTCTCCAGAAAGCATGGCCCTGTGTCTCCACAAGCGAGGAGCCCCATGACCTACAGCTCCCACAAGTCCCTCCCACCCCGTGGCTCCCAGGCTGAGGCTGAGCCACTGAGTTGGGTCACTGTTCCTCCCCTCCCCTCAGCTGCTGCCTCCGCTCAGCGCTGCCCTCTGGTGGCCCCGTGTGCGCAGCGTGAGCCGTCCTCAGTCCTCAGCTCCATGCCTCTCTCTGTGGCCTGTGACCTTTGCCCCTTGGCTACGCTGCATGGGCCCCTGCACACCTGGCGTCCCTGGAGGCGGGGGGGGGGGGGGGGGGGGGGGCGTGTAGGCCCGCGCCAGCCCTACCTTTGCTGCAGTAGGTCTTCCGCACCACATCCAGAGGCCTGGCCACCTTCGCCGGCTCGCCCAGGCCCGGCTCTGTGGGCTCGCACGCCGCCCGCACCTGCTCAGCTTTCAGGGCGATGGCCTGCTCCAGGAGGCCCAGGTTCCCCCGTGTCATCACGTCGTGCATCTCGGACTCGTCCGTGACCGCGGACTTCTGGGAGTTGGAGTCCTCATCCTTGCCGTCCTCAGACCGCAGCTCCACCAGGACCGAGTACTCTGGCTTGCGGCAGGGGGGCTCAGGGGCCTGTTCTGGGGGGGAACGAGGGGTGCTCTCCCGGCAGGTCACATCAGGAGTGACCTCCTCGTCCTCTTCATCCTCCCCGTCCTCGGTCTCCTCCTCCTCCTCCTCCTCCTCCTCCTCTTCTTCCTCTTCCTCCTCTTCTTCAGCTTCCCCCTCCTCTTTCTCCTCTTGGCCCTCAGAGCCTGTCAGCTGGCAGAGCTCCCCGCTGGCCACGCCCTCCGGGAACTGGGGCCCAGGCCCCTGGGTGCACTCACTGGTGACCTCAATGACCTCCTCGATGTCCTCGGGCTGGATAAACACCTCCTTCTCCCCTCCTTGGCCGGCAGCCCCTCCTTCCGCTTCCTCCTGCACCAGGCGCAGGACCCCGGGGCCTGCAGCCTGCCGGCTGGAGCCCTCCCTGACCAGGGGCTCCTTGGAGACGTGGCCCAGGTCTAGGAGGGAAGTGGCAATGACCTCCTGGAAGCTGCTGTAGCTGCCTTTGGAGGAGCCCGTGGCGGTGCCGATGGGATTGGAGCCGAAATGAGTCTGGACAGGGCTCCTTCCTGCACAAGAGCAGAAAAGCCACGTGAAGGGGCCGCGGGAGGCGGCGTCCAGGCCTGTCCCGCCCAGCAGTGGGCAGCATGAGGTCATTTGCATCACTGCCACGGCCCGGACCTCAGGCCAGTGAGCTTTCTTAGGGGCAGACGGGAACACCATGTGGTATTTTCTAAGTCACCTCACAAAACGGAGCTCAAAGACTACATCAGATTTTTAAAAATTGTTTCAAAATTGAAAAGTAATAGACAAATTTATACTTTTTAAAGGACCCAAATTTAAATGCTTTCAGGGCAGTGACTAAGATGTGGGGTACTCTCCGCGCCAGCCCTGCGCCCGGGCTCCAAGGGATGGAGCACCCTCAGGCGCAGCCGCAGCTCCGGACGGAGGCAGGTGCGGGGGCCCTGCGGGGCCGGCAGTAAGTTAGCCAGCCACCTCAGACCCAGGAGCTTGGGTGCGAGGGGGCTTGGACCTTGGTCCATCACACCAGCTTTTGCCAACAGCGGGGTGTCCCAGGCGAAGCCGGTGCAAGCAGGTCCCCTCAATCCTCCTCCATCTCACCAAGCGCCAAGCAGCCCCAGGCCTCCCTTCCCAAGGCCACACAGCTGTCGGGGTGTCAGCTCCCCGTGCACAGACACACACCCGTCTCACACAGCGCAGCGCGGCCCGCGGAAGCCGCCCCGGGACAGGGTGCCCTTGTTCTCAGGAAGGGCTTTCTTGGCAGGGCACTCCCGGCCCAGCCGCGGCTCCCGGCACACACTGGGCGCCTTGATTCGGGGCAGAAAGAACAAGGCACCTTCAGCTGGCGGGGGGTGCCGAGCCTCCTCCTGTCCTGACATCTCGGCCTCAGCCTCCTCCAGAGCTCCTTCCGATTCCTCTGACACAGAGGCGTCCTTCACCTCGGCGTCCTCGCTGCCGTCGCTGTCCACGCCGTAGCCCTCACCCAGAGCCAGCTTCAGGGGGGGTGACTTCCGTGTGGACGCCAGGTGCTGGGCCTCGGGGCCCTCCAGCTTCCTCTTCTTGGCCAGAGGGCAGCTCTGCAAACTGGAGGAAGGGGCCAGGCTGTGCACCCACCATGCCTCCCTGCCGCCTGCCCTTCGCCCTGTTTCCCTTGCCATCACATCTCCTCCGGCTGCTAGCGGCACCAGATTGGCTGGCGGGGTCGCATGGAGCCCCGGGGTGACCTGAGCCAGCCCCCGGGCCCCGGTCCGCCCCAAGCTCCTCGACAGAGCCCTGCGGCCTCCCAGCAGCCCCAGCGCTTCGCCTCAGCTGGGACAGCCCCTCCGTAAGGTGGTGCGGGAGGACACAGGATCAGCGCCACGGACAGACATGGAAGGTTCTAGATCCACAGAAGGCTCAGAGCGGTGGATGTGCTACAGCATCCCAGCAGCCCACCCTTCTTCCCAGGAACCAAGGTGAGGCCATGGGCCTCCTTACCTCCGGTGCCTGGAGTACTTGCCACGGGTGTGCCCTGAGCCGGAGCATCCTGGCGTGGGGCAGCTGGGGAGGCAAGCAGAGCGGTCGCTGGGGGAGGGCCCAGCCCAGACCTCCCCGGGGGCAGAAGACTGTCTCCAAGCTGTTCTCTCAGAACGGCCGCTTCCAGTTGGCAAAATCTAATGGAATCGCTCCCCACGTAAGTGCCTGTCGGGAGTGTGTCCGTGCGGAGGCAGGGCTCGGGGCGCAGCTCCCGGAAGCTCTCCCTCCCCGAGGACCAGGCTTTCAGCAGCCACGCTGCCCCGGTTGGGCAGGCTCTGAGGCACCCCCAGGACCGGGCCTGCTGCTGGCCCCTGGCACACACGGACTCTGGCGCCCTGGCCATCACAGGGGCCCGTGGCGCTGAGGCTGTGCCTGCAGCCTTACCAGCGCTGAGCCCGTGCCCGCAGGAAGGATGGGGCAAACACGAAGCTGTGGCGGCCACACGGGGTGGTGAAGCCAGGAGGACGGGTGACCCAGGAGCTGCCATGAGACCTGGGAGGGGGTGGTGGTGGGCCTCCCCCAGCTCCCTCAGGACTGGTGAACGAACGTGAATGGAGGCGAGACCCCAGGAGTCCCTCACCCTTCACCATCATCTGTCTCCCCACAGAACCAAACCATGGGAAAGTGCCTGAAACTTCTGGTCATGAGCGTGGGCCACGCCACCGAACCCGCTGCCCAGGAGCCTCTCCAGGGCCCTGCGTCGGGCCTGGGGGGCGTGCAGTGAGCACCTATGGGCTGCGGGACACATCACAGACTAAGGGTTTTAAAGAGCTGTTATCACCCCATTTTACAGAGCAGCAAACTGGCACCCAGCAAGATGGAGAGGTCACTTAAAGGAGGGGCCGAGCTCCCCCTAGAAGGGTCACCCCAAGGTGGCCTGCCCAAGGGGAGAAGACCTCATTTTTAACAGGAGTGGCCCCATGAGGCCTGCGCTCCACCCTGAACAGACTTCCCCATTCCGCGAAGGAAAGGACATTCGGGCCGACATGCGCAGGCTCCTGGGCCAGGAAAGGGGCACCTCTGTCCACGCACCCCTAAGGATGTCTAACTGGCCTGAGTGCAGACAGCTTGGGGCCCGACTGGCCACACCTGGGACAGGTCAGGGAGACACAGGACAGTGTGGAGACAAAACCCCACCCACACCGCGGCCTAGGGGAGCAGCTGGTGGGAGCCTCGAGGCTGCTCTCAGCGCTGATTTCCATTGATTTAGAAAGACCGGAAGGAGCGGGGGAGGGCGGTGGGGGGGGAGACATGCCTGTCACTGTGGGCCTCCTTTGCAGGCACAGCGGCGGCCTGTCCGGCTGGCGGTGGCAGGCTGTGCCCCACCCTCTGAGGCTCTCCACAAAAGCTCCTTGTTACTGGGCTTGGAAGCTGAGGTCCCAATTAGTCGAGTAATCGCTGAGTTAATCGGGCAATTAGGTGGCAGCTGCCCTGGAGGCCTGCGGCACTGGCGCTGCCCCCACGTCACCTGCCCTGAGACACACCTCCGCCCGCGCTCAGAGGAGGCTGTGCGGCTGGCGCGGGCCGCGCCGGAGGGCCTGGCGTGGGAGCACCGAGCGGACCTGGAGACCGCTCCCCAGGTCTCAGCACGAACAGTGTGCGTGGCAGCAGATGGGCCTGGACTGAACCGCAGGAGAGTGTCTGTCACCTCCCGCGGACCACATGTTCTCACCGACACTCAAACCCGAGGCTGCGCCCCACCTGTCCCAGCCTCCGCCGCTCAGCCCCCACAGCCCTGTGCTACCACCCGGACGCCAGGGCCACCCTGGAGCTGGAGAAGGGACAGCTGGGGCGCCGGGGAGGCGGAGCTCCGGGGCGATGGGCCCACAGCCTCCCCCACAGAGTGAGCCCGAGCTCTCTAACCTCACACACAGCTCCCCTGTGCCAGCACCCAGCGGCGTCCCTCCAGGACGGCCCTGTCCGCTTGGGGCGGGGAGCTCCCGCTGCTCCCAGTCAGCCCGTGGGGCGGCACACGGCGTGCAGCTCCCGGCCACGGCACTGTGTGAGCGCGGGGCAGGCCGCCGCTTTGCTAATGCCGTTCTCGGGGACACCGCTGCTGGAACACTGGGCCCAGCTCCCTGCGTCTCCGCAGGACACTGACGGGAGTCTGCGACCGAGCCCACAGGCACCCACCTGGCGCCACCGAGCCTCCCTCGCCTGCCGGTCTTCTCCTAGGCTGTTTCAGAGCAAATCTATCTGAGTCATTTTCTCTCCCAGAGAATACCCAGCCCTCTGTGGCTGCTTTTCTAGCTTCTCCACAGCCTCATCTACCAGCTGAACCGATCGCCGTTACCACCGCGGACGCCAGCAGGTCCCAGGTGAGGCCACACGGCCGGCCAGGAAGCGGCCTCCTCAGCGCCCCGGGGCCCCGCGGCCTCTCTCAGGAGCCTCTGGCCGGTGCTCAGCGCCCCGGGGGTCCCGCGGCCGGTGCTCAGCGCCCCGGGGCCCCGCGGCCTCTCTCAGGGCGCCGGGTCTGCCTGCCGCCCTCCCTCACCCTTCACCCTTGACCCCGGACTGTGCTGTGAGCTGCAGAGCATGTGGTGCTGCTCTTTGGGCTGGAAAGCTCGAACCCTCTCGCCCCCCGGTTCCCGCTCACAGGGGCGGCGCAGCACAGCTTCCCCGCGGCCCCTGCCGCCCCCAAGCCGCTCGGAGCCCCCTCCGCCCACGCCCCGCTCCTTCCGAACCCAGGCCGAGCCCAGAGCTCGGGGCCTCTGGGACACTGGGGGCCTCAGCAGCCGCCGAGAGAGAACGCAGTGCTCTTGGCCCATCGTCCCTCCGTCTCCTGAGCGCACGGAGGGCCAGGAGGAGGAGCGGCCTGCTGAGGGAAGGCCACAGCTTCAGGGGGGAGTCTGTCTCCAGCCGGGAGGCTGGAAGCTCACGGAGACTTCCATGGGGTGTGCCGGTCGCCCTGGCTCCTCAGCATGGCATCTGGAGGTGTAGCACCCACCTGCGCCCGCGGGGCCAGGCACGGTGCTAGAC
Organism: Pipistrellus kuhlii; assembly: GCF_014108245.1. Lineage (NCBI taxonomy): Eukaryota > Metazoa > Chordata > Mammalia > Chiroptera > Vespertilionidae > Pipistrellus > Pipistrellus kuhlii. The sequence continues at coordinate 823,911 of NW_023425592.1, read as the reverse complement.
ACACCCCCGGGGCTGTCCGAGACCAGGCCCACACCCTGGGAAGAGCCCTCTACAGGCAGTGTGGGGAGGGGCTGGGCAGGCAGTGTGGGAGGGGAGGGGCTGGGCAGGCAGTGTGGGGAGGGGAGGGGCTGGGCAGGCAGTGAGGGGAGGGGAGGGGCTGGGCAGGCAGTGTGGGGAGGGGAGGGGCTGGGCAGGCAGTGTGGGGAGGGGAGGGGCTGGGCAGGCAGTGAGGGGAGCGGAGGGGCTGGGCAGGCAGTGTGGGGAGGGGAGGGGCTGGGCAGGCAGTGAGGGGAGGAGAGGGGCTGGGCAGGCAGTGTGGGGAGGGGAGGGGCTGGGCAGGCAGTGTGGGGAGGGGAGGGGCTGGGCAGGCAGTGAGGGGAGGGGAGGGGCTGGGCAGGCAGTGAGGGGAGGGGAGGGGCTGGGCAGGCAGTGTGGGAGGGGAGGGGCTGGGCAGGCAGTGTGGGAGGGGAGGGGCTGGGCAGGCAGTGAGGGAGGGGAGGGGCTGGGCAGGCAGTGTGGGAGGGGAGGGGCTGGGCAGGCAGTGTGGGGGGGGGGGGGCTGGGCAGGCAAGTGGAGGGAGGGGAGGGGCTGGGCAGGCAGTGTGGGAGGGGAGGGGCTGGGCAGGCAGTGAGGGAGGGGAGGGCTGGGCAGGCAGTGTGGGGAGGGGAGGGGCTGGGCAGGCAGTGTGGGAGGGGAGGGCTGGGCAGGCAGTGTAGGGGAGGGGGGAGGGGCTGGGCAGGCAGTGTGGGAGGGGAGGGGCTGGGCAGGCAGTGTGGAGGGGAGGGGCTGGGCAGGCAGTGAGGGGGGGAGGGGCTGGGCAGGCAGCTGTGGGGGGGGGGGGGGCTGGGCAGGCAGTGTGGGGAGGGGAGGGGCTGGGCAGGCATGAGGGGAGGGGGGGGCTGGGGCAGGCAGTGTGTGGAGGGGAGGGGCTGGGCAGGCAGTGTGGGGAGGGGAGGGGCTGGGCAGGCAGTGTGGGGAGGGGAGGGGCTGGGCAGGCAGTGTGGGGAGGGGAGGGGCTGGGCAGGCAATGTGGGAGGGGGGGGAGGGGAGGGCTGGGCAGGCAAGTGTGGGAGGGAGGGGGAGGGGGCTGGGCAGGCAGTGTGGAGAGGGGGGGGGGGGGCTGGGCAGGCAGTGAGGGGTAGGGGAGGGCTGGGCAGGCAGTTGTGGGGAGGGGGGGAGGGGAGGGCTGGGCAGGCAGTGAGGGAGGGGAGGGTACGGGCTGGGCAGGCAGTGAGGGAGGAGAGGGGAGGGGCTGGGCAGGCAGTGAGGGGAGTGGAGGGGAGGGGGCTGGGCAGGCAGTGTGGTGAGGGGAGGGAGGGGGCTGGGCAGGCAGTGTGGAGAGGGGAGGGGCTGGGCAGGCAGTGTGGGGAGGGGGGGGGGGGGGGGGGGGGTGGGGCAGGCAGTGAGGGGGAGGAGAGGGGAGGGGCTGGGCAGGCAGTGTGGGAGGAGAGGGGAGGGGAGGTGGGCAGGCCGTGTGGGGAGGGGAGGAGGGGCTGGGCGGCAGTGTGGAGCGGGGAGGGCTGGGCAGGCAGTGTGGAGAGGGGAGGGGCTGGGCAGGCAGTGTGGGGAGGGGAGGGGAGGGGCTGGGCAGGCAGTGAGGGGAGGGGAGGGGAGGGGCTGGGCAGGCAGTGAGGGGAGGAGAGGGGAGGGGCTGGGCAGGCAGTGTGGGGAGGGGAGGGGCTGGGCAGGCAGTGTGGGGAGGGGAGGGGCTGGGCAGGCAGTGTGGGGAGGGGAGGGGAGGGGCTGGGCAGGCAGTGAGGGGAGGGGAGGGGCGGGGCAGGGCAGGGCGGGGAGGGGGGAGGGGCTGGGCAGGCAGTGTGGGGAGGGGAGGGGCTGGGCAGGCAGTGAGGGGAGGGGAGGGGAGGGGCTGGGCAGGCAGTGAGGGGAGGAGAGGGGAGGGGCTGGGCAGGCAGTGAGGGGAGGGGAGGGGAGGGGCTGGGCAGGCAGTGTGGGGAGGGGAGGGGCTGGGCAGGCAGTGTGGAGAGGGGAGGGGCTGGGCAGGCAGTGTGGGAGGGGAGGGGAGGGCTGGGCAGGCAGTGAGGGGAGGAGAGGGGAGGGGCTGGGCAGGCAGTGTGGGGAGGGGAGGGGAGGGGCTGGGCAGGCAGTGTGGGGAGGGGAGGGGAGGGGCTGGGCAGGCAGTGTGGAGAGGGGAGGGGCTGGGCAGGCAGGGAGGGGAGGGGAGGGGAGGGGCTGGGCAGGCAGGGAGGGGAGGGGAGGGGAGGGGCTGGGCAGGCGAGTGAGGGGAGGAGAGGGGAGGGGCTGGCAGGCAGTGTGGGGAGGGAGGGGAGGGGCTGGGCAGGCAGTGTGGGGAGGGAGGGTAGGGGCTGGGCAGGCAGTGAGGAGAGGGGAGGGGAGGGGCTGGGCAGGCAGTGAGGGGAGGGGAGGGGCTGGGCAGGCAGTGTGGGGAGGGGAGGGGCTGGGCAGGCAGTGAGGGGAGGGGAGGGGCTGGGCAGGCAGTGTGGGGAGGGGAGGGGAGGGGCTGGGCAGGCAGTGAGGGGAGGGGAGGGGAGGGGCTGGGCAGGCAGTGTGGGGAGGGGAGGGGAGGGGCTGGGCAGGCAGTGAGGGGAGGGGAGGGGAGGGGCTGGGCAGCAGTGAGGGGAGGGGAGGGGAGGGGCTGGGCAGGCAGTGAGGGGAGGAAGAGGGGAGGGGCTGGGCAGGCAGTGAGGAGGGGAGGGGAGGGAGAGGCTGGGCAGGCAGTGAGGGGAGGGGAGGGGAGGGGCTGGGCAGGCAGTGAGGGGAGGGGAGGGGAGGGGCTGGGCAGGCAGTGAGGGGAGGGGAGGGGAGAGGCTGGGCAGGCAGTGAGGGGAGGGGAGGGGAGGGGCTGGGCAGGCAGTGAGGGGAGGGGAGGGGCTGGGCAGGCAGTGAGGGGAGGGGAGGGGAGGGGCTGGGCAGGCAGTGTGGGGAGGGGAGGGGAGGGGCTGGGCAGGCAGTGAGGGGAGGGGAGGGGCTGGGCAGGCAGTGAGGGGAGGGGAGGGGAGGGGCTGGGCAGGCAGTGAGGGGGGGGGAGGGGAGGGGCTGGGCAGGCAGTGAGGGGAGGGGAGGGGAGGGCGTGCAGGCGTGAGGGGAGGGGAGGGGAGGGGCTGGGCAGGCAGTGAGGGGAGGGGAGGGGAGGGGCTGGGCAGGCAGTGAGGGGAGGGGAGGGGCGGGGCAGGCAGTGAGGGGAGGGGAGGGGAGGGCTGGCCAGGCGGAGGGAGGGGAGGGAGGGGCTGGAGGCAGTGCGAGGGAGGGGAGGGCTGGGCAGGCAGTGAGGGGAGGGGAGGGGAGGGGCTGGGCAGGCAAGCACATAGGCATGGGGTGTTTTCCTTCTGGCCACCCCAACCCGAAGGCCTTGGCCACACCCAGGACAGAAGCCTCAGCCTCCGGGAGGGCCTGGCCTGGGTGGCACCAGCACTCGCACTCGCTGCAGCGGGCTGTCCCTCCTCCTCGGGCTCGGCCCTGGCAGTGTGGCCTGGATCTGCAGTCACAGACTCTGCCACTGGAGACCCCAGCACACTGCCTGCGTGTCCCAGTCAGTGGCAGCCTTGGGCCCGGAAGCCTGTTCCACCTCCAGCCCAATGGGCCTCGGACCGCAGTGACCCCACCCAGACAGCCCTCAGGGCGGCGGAGACCGGTGACCGCCCTCCGGTGGTGGCCAAGGTGCTCAGGCTGTGCCCCTGCCGTGGGGTGGTAGGGCCAGGGCAGAGGTAGGGCAAGGGGTGACAGCTGACACGTGCCAAGGAGAGAGGGGCCTGGTCAGGGAGCGGGGCCAGAGGTGCAGCTGGCCCATCCCAGGAGCCCGGTGGGGGCATTAGGACCTGCAGGGTCACAGGCGCGACAGGCTCGTCGCCAGCGCGAGTCCTCTTACCTGAGCTCGGCACCGGTGGGCTCCAGGGGTGCTGGTGAGAGACAGGAAGCGCACGAGTCAGCATTAAACGGCACTCGGGCGTGGCAGCCACCCTGTGGCACCTCCTCCTGACCTGCTAGTGCGCCTTAGGTCCAGCCCGGGAAGGCTGGTGGCTTTGGAGGGGCAGGCGCCCACCTGACACAGGCTCCGGGCCCTGAGAGCCAGTGGGCACGTCTCCCTAACTGCGCCGAGAACGCCCGTGGAGCTGCGTCCGCCTGGCACCTCGCCTGGCGCTCTGTCTGGGAGCCCCGAGGCCACCAGCAGCCTTAGACCCAGGCCCGGCCGGGGGGGGCGGGTGGGGGCGCGGCAGGCGGGCGGGCATCGCCGTGGGCCGCTCTCCTGCGGGGAAGTGGCATCCACAGCCTCGGCCTGGGCCTCGGACAGAGCCAGCTGTGGAGGCGGGACAGACGGGGAGGCGGCACTCACCTCGCAGGGCCTTGGATCTGGTGCGAGCACGCATCTCCTCGTTCTCTAAGCTCATCTGCAAGGAGAAGCAGCTGTCAGGTCAGGGAAGACGGTGCCGCCCGCCCGCTTTCCCGCCCCAGCTCTGCTGCTGAAGGCGGGTCTGCGACACAGAATCCAAGGAATGGCTCCGCGGGAAAGACCTGGGACCTAGAGCAGCAGCCCCCCACCCACCTCCCACCCCCGTCCCCTGCGCCTGCCCCACCCCAACAGCAGGTTCACAGCTGAGGAAGGCAGGGCCTGCTCCACCCCCCCTCATGGGGTCAGGCTCAGGAATCAGGGCAGTTCACCCGCCCAGACCCACGCAGGTGCCCGCGCCAGCTTCCTGCGGGAGCCGACATGAGGGCGTCCATCATAAGCAGGACCTAACGGGCCGTCCAGGAAGCGCCCAGAGGTGGACGGCTCTGAGCCTCACGGTGTGCTCACCAGGAACGGCCTGAGGACAGGCAGCCTGAGCTCAGGGGCCGGCCCCCGGGGCCCGTCACCCTGCATGTGTTCCCCGAGGCCTCTCAGCACACCCTCCCCGGGGACCACAGTGGGGACCAGAGACATCTCTGTGCGCGTCCCAACAGCCACCCTGACAATGAAAAAACAGCTACAACTCACGCCAGTGATCAACTTAGCCCAATCTGCCGAACACCTTCACTTCAACAATGATCGACAGGAAGGCTGTGAATGAGACGCTGGTTCTGTGGGGGCTCAGAAGCCTGCGTGCCTCCTGGCCTCAGAGCACCTCTGTGTGAGCAGCCACTGCCACGTGCCCGTGGCCCCAGGCTGTGTGGCCTGCCCAGAGGCGGAGGCCGTGTCCGGGAGAGCCAGGCTGGGACGTGAATAAAGGCCAAAGTGTCAGCTCCCCAGACCCACAGGCCCTGCCCGGAGCCACTTCTCCCAGGAGAGGCTGAGTGGCCCCTGCGAGGGGACGAGACAGTCTAGACCGGCGGTCGCCAGCCTTCCGGACTCACAGACCCCCAGTGATCCGAGGACCACCGGTTGGCGGCCGCTGGTCTGGACCTCACTGGAGCCCATGGTGACGCCCCCAGTGCCCAGCCCTCATCCGCTTCGTGGGGGGCACGCCCCCACTGTCCCCCGGGGAGCCCCGGGGCTACAGGTCAGCAGAGACTTGGCCTATGTCACTCGTGACACATCTGGGCCGCAGGCGGCAACGAGGTAGGAGGTGGGCGCTGGGCAGGAGCCTTGACATGCCGTGTGTCTCCAAGAGAGAGCAGCCTCTGCCGGGCCCCCCCAGAAGGCCTCACGGCTCACTGTGGTCAGGAAAAGAGGGAGCAGCCCGCCTGCCTCAGGCCACCACCATGCTGCCAGGGGGACGGTGGGCAGCGGGGAAGATGTGTCAAGAGAGAGGGAGCCAAGGCAGTGGGAGCAGGTGTCCGGGTAGCCCTGGGGAGACAGGAGGGATCCCCCAAGCACTGAGATGAATTCTGCAGAAGGAAGCTCCCCCAAGCGGCACTGATATATGGTGACGCACGTGGTTTGTTAAGAGGAAAGCCCAAAGCCCGTGGCTGTGCCGGGGGGCGTGGGCCGGGCTGCGTGCAGTGCCAGCAGCAGGAGCCGGGGCTGCACTGCCCACGTGGCAGGCTCCCGGCGGCCAGCGGCTCACGTGGGGGTGAGAGGAGCAGGTGTCCAGGGCTTCGTTCCCCCACGAGCCTTCAAACGCACTGACGCTGACTCCTGGCTGCCGGGCCTGCCTGCAGCTGAACTGCAATCTACCGCTCTTTTTTGTGATGTTTCCAGGGAAGCTGGCAAGCACCCTGCCAGGCGAAGTGAGCCTGGGTCATCTGGATTTCTGCAGATAGATTATTTAAAGAGCAGAGAACAGAGAAGGTGGCAGGGTGGGTCGTGGGCCCCGCCTCAAACGGCAAGCCCTTTGCGGAGGTAACAGCTGTGGCCTCTGTATCGGATGGTCCATCAGTGAGTTCTCCTTGGGGCGCGTGGCTTTGATTTTAAAAGGGAAAAAGCTGAATGACAGGAGGAAAGGTGGGTTGGCTCTTTACCGGGGACACGGCAGCCGCAGCTGCTCGCTGAGCTTTTGGAAGTGGCCCTGGCTCCTCAGAAGCACCAGGCAGGGCAGAGGGACCCGGGGAGCTCCAGGGCTCCCGTAGCACCTCCGGCTGAGGGTGCTGCTCTGTCCCAGGAGGAGCCAGCACACCCAGCGGCCCCTGCTCTGCAAAGGCAAGTTCCCCGTTTTTCATTCATTTATTATTTAGAAACCCTCCAGTGTTCCAAGCACAAATCCATCAAGCTTCTGTTTTGGAACTACCCACATATAACTAGACAGCCTCTCCCTGCGGGGGAGGCCCCTGGCACAGCGGCGCCTGCTCAGCCTCCCTCCCAGCACAGAGCCCTCAGCACCGCCTGTGTCCGTAACTCCAGCTGGCTCTGCCACCGGAGCCGCCCACTTCCCGTGCTCCTTAAACGGCTCTAAGCGCTCATCAATATTTCACGGGTTCTGCTTTCTAAAGGAAAACTGGGGGCGGAGGGTAATTTACAGATGCAGACGCACTGGCGCTGCCACCTCTGCGAGCCAGAGAGAGTGGTCCCGTCCTGCGTCGCCTCAGGACCCACGGCATCACGTGGCTCTCCCCGCTGTCCACTCGGCCTGTGACCAGAGCACGGGTGCTCTCACGGCACACGCCAGAGAACAGCCCTCGTCCAACCGTCTGGGCATTGCCGTGGCCCAAACTGGGTTCCCTGGGTTGAATATTTACAAACTGGGAACCAAACAAGCCCATGTGGCCAGCACCCTCCAATCCTCATCTGGACTCTGGGGCCACGGAGGTGAGCAAGACGCTCAGGCCCAGCCAGTAGCAGAGGGATAGGGAAGGGCACTCTGTACCCAGGAGGGTCCAGCCACAGGCTTTTGCATCTCCATTTTGGTCCCAGAGGCCAGGTCTGTCCACCCCCCACATTCAGGGACCCTAGAGTGGTCTCTGGAAGTGCCCTTCCCCCTTCCCTCAAGCTCCCAGTCCTTCCTCTCTCCCTCTCTCACTCCTTTCTTCACCATCTTCTCAAGCCTTCACACCTCCCTGCCCTTCTGCACAGACAGCTGAGGCCCAGCCCTAAGGACCCCAGACAACCTGCCTGCCAGCCCGAGGGTCCTCCACTAGGGAAGGGGTGTCAGGGGAGACATTGCTCAGGGGCTGCTCAGACTTGGGACCTTGGTGGGGAGGAGGCTCAGGGAGTCAATGCAAACCTGAGGGCATGTAGGCTGCCTCAGGGTGGGAGGTGCTCAGAGCTGGGGAGCAAAGAGCACCCATAGGTGTCTGATCCTCTCAACAGTCAGCCCTTGCTCCCGCCCACTCTGTCCTCACAGACCTCAGTTCCATCTGAGATAAGCTCCTTCATTCCTGTTTCCAGGTCACTGTGTCCTGCAGAGCAAGGTGGTGTGGCCTCGCTCTGCTATTGTGGACAGACGGACAGACAACTGGGGAAGGCGGGCCTCGGCCGGCAGGTTCCAGGGGCCTCAGGGATGTTCACTGACCCTGGGATGCAGCAGGAGGCAAGTGAGTGTTTCGTTTTGTTTGGAATTCGCTCCAACAGCTGCAAAGCTTAGAACAATTTTTGAAGCCAAACGATCATATGCATTCTAGTGTCTCAGAACAGACCTGGAGGAAGAGACAGGTGCATCCACTGACTCCCAGACGGGTGACACGGAGTGAGGGGGCAGAGGGACATACTGGGGGTGGCCAGGAACTGCCCATCACCTGACTATGGATCCCCTTTCTCCAGGGGAGGGTGGGGTCTGGGCTGGTTCTGGCCTCAGTGATGGCCGTGCTGTGGGAGCGAGCGCTGTGGCTAGCACCACACCCATCGGCAGCTCCACCTCAGGACCAAGGACAGCCTTCAGGTACGCCCTTGTCCCTCTCCCTGGGACCCTTTGGAGCTCCCCTGCCTGCACTCCTCCCAGCTTCTCTTTTCTCTGAGTGTGCACTGCGTGGACAGGTGGCCCCGAGCAGCCTCTGCTTCACAGATGGGCAGGCCCTGGCTCCAGAGCCCTCGGAGCACATCCAGCTCCCCATCCTCTGATCGCTGAGCCTAGTCCCCTCACCCACACCCCTGCACCCTGGATGGCTGGTGTCACAGCTGCCCTGGTTCCCTGTGTGACAGCTACGTCTCCCTTGGAGAGTCCCACTGCATGTTTGACATTCTCCTGACACTCCTCCCACTGTCCAACCTCCTGGCAGCTGAAGACACCCGCCTCTGCTCCGGGTTGCAAAAAAAGACAGCCATGGAGTATTAGTGAACACATGTCTTGGGAAGATTTCTCCTGACACCTCTAAGCATGGGGTCATGGCTCACTCCAACCCCAAGTTAAAGTGTATAGCATTGTGGCTCCTTCCCAGGGAGTCATTAGCTACATAATGACGACCTGAGAAAGCAGCCACGTCTGAGTCTCTCTCTTTAAAACTCCATCATAAATGGAATTTGTTCCATTTGAGGCCAGCCCAGAGGTAGAAATCAGGTACCTCCCTCCCTCGTCAGGAGCCCCAGGCAAGGTGGCAGGGAGAAAGCCTGGCTGGGTGTCATGCAATCCACCTTCTCCATAGCATATCTCTAGTCATCCACTGAATAGCACTGTTTCATTTTTCAATGTCAAGAAGAGGTATAAGGATCTACAATCAATGCCTGCACCTTTTCTCCTTAGGTTTAGAGAGAGAAAGAGAGAGAGAGAGAGAGAGAGAGAGAGAGAGAGAGAGAGAGGATAGAGCGTTGGCCTGCAGACTGAAGTGTCCCAGGTTCAGTTCCAGTCAAGGGCACATGCCTGGGTTGTGGGCACAATCCCCAGTAGGGTACGGGCAAGAGGCAGCTGATCAATAATTCTCTTTCATCATTGATGCTTCTGTCTCTTTCTCGCCTTTCCTCTCTAAAATCAATAAAAATATATTTTTAAATAATAAATTAAATTAAATAAGCAAGTTCACACACACACACACACACACACACACACACACTAGCCAACACTTCCCCTAATGCACAACCACCTAATCTTGTCTAAGGGCCCCTGCCCAGTCCACCTGGGAGCTGTCCATACCCCTGGTGCTGAAGCTGGGTCAGACTGTGCACACCTCCCACAGAGGGTCCCGCAGCCCTCCAGGCACAGAGCTGTTCCTTGCCTCACCCACTTCCTGCCTGAGGCCAGTCCTGCTTTGCCACTTGGTGCTCTGCTGTTCCAAGGCCAGCACGTCTGTGCCGGGGCCTCCTCAGCCCACAGTGCTGGAAACCGACCCTTTCATGGCACATTCTTGGATCAGAACAGCAATTCAGGCCCTACCTGCCGAGGCAGAGGGATAAGTCTCTCTTGGAGCAGCCGATGCTGCCAGAGAACCGAGCGTGGCCCACAGGCTACTGCACGGCAAATCCCACACCATGAGCTCCTCAGGCCAGGGCCACAGTGGCAGCAGCTTCCTGCCAGCCCTCCACGCTACAACGCCCGCAGGGCACGTCCCCAGGCCCTCGGCCTCAGGTAGCCCAGGCGGGCCTCCTACGGTGCCTCACTGACCCCGTGTTCCCACACGTGGAGGCCTGGGCACCCTGCAGGGGAAAGTATGTCAGCGCCATTTCCCCGCTGCGTTTGCTCACTGCGTGTTTCTGTGCATGCTTCGGCGGTTCGCACGACGTTTCAAACTTTTCCACTGTTGATATATTTGTTATGGTGATCTGTGACTAATGATTTTTATGTTATTATTGTAATTGTCTTATTTGGGCCATGCGCTATGCCTACATAAGACAGCAAACTTAATCAATAAATGTGCGCATTCTGACAAAAAAAAACAAAGAAAGAAAAATGCGTATGACTCACTATCCTTTGATATCTGTTTTATTGTGGATGCCTGGACCATGGACCAGCAATGGCTCTGAGACTGCTGTCACTTTCCTGGTCACATGATCTCTGTTTAGCTGCTCAGGACTGGGATGGGACGATGCAAGTAAGGCCATCACTGGGTGCAAATTTAAGGGGGAAACAAAAACTCAGTGGTCAAGATTAAACAGTATTTTAATGCAGCACTTAACACATTGAAGTCAATGCAGGAACCCATGATCAAAATTTAAATGAAGGCAGGGTTGGTGTCGTCTTTTCTTTAGGCCTCGGGCTCCAGATGGCACCGGTCACCCACAGAAAGGCAGGTGTGGATGGAGGTGCGAGGACAAACCCATGGCAGTGCCCATGCCGGCCACCAGATTGGAAAGAAGAGGTTGGGCTTTGAGAGCAAACTACCAGCTCCCTCGGAGGAGGCTGTCACCCAAAGGCCATAGCCCTGGCCGCCTACACTCTGGGCAGGCGCACCCTGTGGCCGGACCTTGGGTCATGGTTTGGAGCCTCGGCAGTGTCTGTGTCAGACAATGAGGCCAGCATCTGAGACCTGGGAAGGAGGCCCACCAAGCCTGCTTGCTGTCACCTGACCCTGGGACCCTGCTTTACCTGGAGAACGTCATGGGAAGTCCTAGAATTAGAGGGTGGCGTGGCTGCCAGCACCTGGGGTGTCCTGGACGAGGGAGCAGTACCGCGGAGGCACCTGAGCCTCTGCCACCCATCTGCTTCTACCTGGGAGATGGAAATCAGCAAGGACGCACACCTCACGAGTCCCTAGGGATTCTCAGCCTGCCGGGCACGAGGAGAGAATGGCAGCAGTGGCTGAGGACATCAGGGAGCCCGATGCAGTGGGGCCTCGGAACAGGGACCTGGCCCAAGGGAGGCTATTGTCACCTGTGGGTTTGTTCTATTCGGCCACTCTTCTCCCTTTATTTAATGTGTCCCTAGCCCCACCGGTCCTTCGCCTAATCTGCTGACGACTAGACACACGTCACCTGTGCTGTTCCCGGCCTGGAGGGGAGCTCTGTCTGCCCAGACCCGGGACAGGGCAGGCCCTCTGAGTGCCTCACCTTGCCGCGTTCGTCCAGTAACCTTGAGGCCCTGTAGTTGCTGGCCTTGTCTCCGTGTGTCCACCTCTGGCTCAGCAGCTCACCCCGGAACTCATTTTCTGAGGGCCAGAGAAAGGAAACAATGAATGCGCTATACGTCTCGAGGACAGAAGCCGGGCAGTGCGGGTCACGTCTGCACAGCCGTCAACAGCCCCTGCCTAGGCCCACGGGAAGACACGCCAGGCTCGGGGAGGAACGTCACTGCTGGTGGGGACACCCTGCCCGCATCGGGGTCACAGGACACACTGGGGCTTCCAGCGGGGCTTCTGTCACTGAGGGACCCTGCTCCCGCGGCCTGGCTCCCGCTCCGGCACCTTTCCTCTGCGAGGCGCCCCGTTAGGTTTAACTCTTCACAGCAGCTCGGCTCAGCCGGACGGACAAAGAACGGCCTTGTGTGCCTGTTCCCTGCGGCACTCTGTTTCCATGACAACAGCTTTCCACACCGGCAGCAGCATTTCAAAGAAAGGCCATCAGTAACCAACAATAAAAACAGGAAATGAAAATGCCTGCGTTCTGCTCTCCGCTGCTCCCTGAAGGCAGCTTGGACTCTGCCGGAAGCGGTGGGGCCCACAGCTCTGACACCACTGCCCGCACGCTGGGCCGGCACCCCCACGTGGTCTGTCTAGTTCACGCTCCTGCCCCGGCACCCTGTGACTCCTTCCCACGGCATCCACGTGTCCGGAAATGCCTCCAGACCCTCGAAGGCTCCTGTGACCTCCAGGAGCACGACACTGAGCGGCTCAGACCAGTTGTCAAGGCGATGCCTAATGCAAGGTTTTCAAAGGACTGGTTTGGTACCTACCATGTGCCTGCCTCACTGAGCCAGGAGTCCCCTGCAGGAGACCCCGAAGGTATGGGCTGTGACTCCTGGCTCCCAGGTCCTCACCAGCGCACCCAAAATGGGGACAGGCCCACCGGCCGGCATTCAGATTTCCAAACCCGCCGCACCTGTGTGGGAGCCACACAGGCCCTGAATGAACAGGCGGAGGCTGCAAAGTGGGTGCAGACAGACTCACACCTGGCAGAGATGAAGGCCACGCGGTGAGTCAGCCGGTCATAGGACGTGTCTGATACCTGAGGGCAGAGGTGAGAGTGCACAGGGTTCGTTCTCCACACACACCTCCCGGTCAGGAGACCCACAGCCACCTGTGCTGGCTGCAGACCAGGCTCCAGGGGCAGTTCTTGTCTCCATGACAATGTAAACGTGTGAGGTGACTGGGGCGTGTCATGGCAGCTGGAGGGGCAGCAGAAGAGCCCGAGTAAGGTCTGTGCTGCAGGCAGGACTGTTTCCCCTCTTGGCCCCCCACCCTGTGCGACCCTTCGAGGTCCCTCCTGCTTCCCAGAGGAGCCTGGCCAGTGAGCAGAGCAAATCTCGGAAGGAGCTCTGTTTTTCTGTTTGATGGGAGACAGCCAGCTCACAGGTCTTCCCACACCCCCACACCTGCAAGGGAAAGCACAGGGTAGAGAGCGTTTGGACACAGGAGCAGGGTGGCACCTCAGCAACCTGGAGCTCACGGCCTGGGGCTCGGCGTCAAACCGGGCACAGCCCCGGGACCAGACCCTCATCGCGAACCAGTTCTCCCCTGATGTGAGTCCTTCCTCTTCCTGGGAAGATTTTGGAGCAAACTATGGTCACTGCTGGCAGACAGCACTCCTCCTGGGCTAGGACCCCAGAACCTGCCCGTGGCCCGGCCACCTCACAGACCGGACGCCTCCTGGCTGACGCACGGAGGCAGCACACAAAGCCCCCACCCGCCCAACTCGGAGTCCTCAGGCTGGAGGGTGGGCGTGCGAGGCCCCAGCAGGACGTGCCTTGCAAGGGTCACCTGCTCTGGACACATGGGGCAGAGGGGCAGAGGGGCAGAGCTGTTTCCCCCCCTGTCCTGTATGTCCCCTTCCCCATCCACCACGTGAGGGGGAGGGAGGTCTGGGGATTGACAGTTCGTGTGGAACATGCCCTCCCGGGGTCAGTGCACAGGGGACACGTGAGGATGGCACAGCCTGTTACGGGGAATCTGAAGGGAAGAGCAGGCAGTCCTCGGGCCGAGCGGCCTGTGAGCTCGTAAGTGTCTAATCAGCTCATTCGAATCTGTGCCCCTGGACTCAAACAGCAATCAGGCCGCTTGGGGGCAGGTGGTGAGGAGGAGGCGCTGGCCTTGACCCCTCTGGGACCAGGCACCACGTGCCCTGTCTGTTCACACTGCCCAGGTCTGTCCCCACAGAGGCCCCAAACTCACTTCTACCACGAGACTCTGGCAGGCAGACAAGCTCAGAGCAGCGACCAGGATCGGCTGCCAGGTGGTGGGTCTGTGAGCAGGGCACTTCCTGCCCGAGCCCAGCAGCCCTCTCCTGATGGCAGCCATTGCCCCGCTCAGCAGCCCCGGGGCCAGCCCGCCAGGCCCAGGACAGTTCCCGACAAACAGCAGCACAGCCCTGGGCCCCGAGCATGAGAGTCGGTCTCCGGTCTCCGGAGGCCTCAGCCCAGCCCTCCTTGGTCCCCCTGTGTTCCCAACATCCTGGCCGAGCCAATCTCTCCACGCAGGCCTGATGCCCCCGCCTTCTCAACATCGAACAAAGGGTCCCAGGGGCACCTCACGAGCTTTCAACTGGACCCTTCCTGGGGCGTTTCAATTCTTCCACCAACGTGAGGTTAAAATGACCATCTCTGTGGGCTCCACCGCCAGCAGCCTCCCCCCGCATCACAGCCACATTTCTTAAGGAACCACACTGCTCCTCACTCCCCATCGCAGCAACCTCCACCCTCAGCCTTCCACCAGAGCTCCATCCCTGAGGGTCACCAGTCACAGCCACGTCACTTCCCCTGGTGCACCCCTGACTCCGAGCCTCTCCCCCGCTGCCTGCACGTCCTTCTGGCCACTGGCCGTCCCATCGACCCCTCTTCTGACTCTGGTCCCTGCTCTTAGCATCTGCTCTTCACAGGACTGAGCTTTCCTCTCCCCCCTCCTCAGCCAGGGCACCAGCATTGCTTGGGCCCCAGATCCTGCCACAGTTACATCCTGAGTCTCCCCACAATCTGGCCACTTCTGTTTCTCCAGCTGTTTTGTTTGAGAAAATTGGCTGATTCTAAAATGTACATGGAAATTCAAGGAGCACAGGATTGTCAGCAATAAAGCTGGACATTCTCACATCACACGCAAAAGGTAACTCACGGTGGATCACAGCTCTGAATGCAAGAGCTAAAGTCTTAGAAAGCACAGGGGCATGCCTTCCTGACTGACTTAGATATGACACCAATAGGACAAGCAGTAAAAGGAAAAAGTGGATAAATTAGACTGCATGAAAATTTAAAACTTTTGCACAGCAAACACCAATAATAAGATGAAAAGACAACCCATAAACTGGGTTGCAAATCATATATCTGATAAGGGACTGGTAATCAGAACACTTAAAGAAGGCTTACAATGCCATAATCACTAGACGATCCAGTTTAAATAGACACTTGTCCAAAGACCACATATGAATGCCAATATACACATGAAAAGAAGCTCAGCATCTAGTCGTTAGGAAAATGCCACTTAAAACCACAAACTCACTAAAGTGGCTATAATTCTCTTAAAACTCACGCGATAACAAGTGTTGGAGAGAATCCGTAAAAGCTGGAATGAAAAGGGCACAGCCCGGCCAGCACGTCTCAGAGGTGGGGCAATGTCCCGCGCACCAAGAAGTCACAGTTGGATTCTCCGCCAAAGCACACGCTCAGGTGGCAGGCTCAGTCCCACTAAGGGGCGTGCAGAAGGCAGATGGATGGTTCTCTCTTATCAATGTTTCTCTCTAGCACTCTCCCTCTCTCTCTAAAAAATCAATAAAAACATTTTAAAATTAAATTTTAAAAATTAGGGTGTATCGTTTAAAAAAAAAGGTTTTTTTAAAGACAACTTTAAAAATATATACCAAACCCTAGCCAGTTTGGCTCAGTGGATAGAGCATTGGCCTGTGGACTGGAAGGTCTCAGGTTCTCTTCCAGTCAAGGGTATGTACTGTACCTTGGTTGCGGGCACATCCCAGTGTGAGGTGTGCAGGAGGCAGCAGATCAATGCTTCTCTCTCATTGATGTTTCTAACTCTCTATCCCTCTCCTTTCCTCTCTGAAAAATTTCAATAAAATATATTTTTTAATTATATATATATATATATATATATATATATATATATATATATATGTGTGTGTGTGTGTGTGTGTGTGTGTGTGTGTGTGTATATATATATATATATATATATATATATATATATATATATATATAAAGCATAGAGTCACTATATGACCCAGCAATTCCAACCCTAGGTAAAGACCCAAGAGAAATGCAAACATATGTCCACACAGAGCCTTGGACACATTGATTCTTTGCATCGTTATTCAGACCAGCCGAAAAGCAGCAACAGCTCAAACTCCCGCCAACTGCTGAATGGATGAAATGAAATACCACGGCCTCACCTCATTGGTTAGCATGTCGTTCCAACACACCGAGGTGTGGCTGCCAGGGCACGTGCGATGAGCACATAAACAAGTGGAGCAGCAAATCGATGTCTCTCTCCTTCCTGCATCTCTAGAAGCCATCCGTCAGTCATTTTTCTAAGATGCCACTGAGCTGTGCTTGGCGATGAGGAGGAATGCAGTGCTGCTAGTGGTAGGGTGTGTGAGCCTCAGGCTGAGAGCGGGGACACCAGCACGGCCATCCAGACACGGTGACCCCGAAGAAGTGTCAGGCTCGGGGCCCGTGGAGAGGACCTCGGTGGCACGGCTTTCCTTCCAGAGGATGCAATACGATGGGCGGGCGAGGCTCTGGGTTTGCCGAGACCATGAAGCACTCACTGCGGGGGGATGGGCAAAGGGCCCAGGCCACGCCAGTGGCTCCCGCCATGGTCAGGGACAATTTGCGAGTCAACTTAATGAGCCTAACCCGCTGGGTAAAACCAGTCCTGTCTACTCAGAGATCAATAAAATGAATAAATTGGCGGTTAAGTGAGGAACAAGGCATCTGCATAGTTTCAAAGCACCTTACTGCCAAATACTTATCAGGTGCAAAGAAAAAGACTGTCCCTGTGTCAGGAGCTGTAGGACAGCACCATCTGACCAGAGCAGAGGCATCAGGGCCCCATGCCTGTGGCCTAGTCTGGGGGACAGCCAAGAAGTTCTACCACAAGCTGACTAGCACTCTTCAGGAGGGTGAAGGTCACTGAAAGGTGAACGTGGTGGTACGTGGGAGCTACAGAGCACCTCGGATGGTGGATAAAGAAAATGGAATTTATCCAATGAAAGGGCTGGGCTGGGATGCCCACAGGGAAGGGCTGCACAGCCCCGAGCCAAGGGCGCACGGGGGAAGCTGGCCGCCCAGGAGCTGGCGCTCCGCCTCCTGTGCAGCCGCTGGCAGGAGCCCTGTGGTCAGAGGGTGGGCCGAGCCGGCCGGCTGGGGATCAGATGGGCGCAGGTGTGCGACTGGGTGCCCCCAGGACAGGCGCCTTCCTTATGCTCTGGCACCGGTTCCAGCAAGTCCCTCCCGGCCTGTGCCCTCCTGAGGGGGAGCGCGGACAGTCCTCCCCTGAGGGGGAGCGCGGACAGTCCCCCGGCCTGTGCCCTCCTGAGGGAAAGGGTGGACAGTCCCCCGGCCTGTGCCCTCCTGAGGGAAAGGGTGGACAGTCCCCCGGCCTGTGCCCTCCTGAGGGAAAGGGTGGACAGTCCCCCGGCCTGTGCCCTCCTGAGGGGGAGCGCGGACAGTCCCCCGGCCTGTGCCCTCCTGAGGGGGAGCGCGGACAGTCCCCCGGCCTGTGCCCTCCTGAGGGGGAGCGCGGACAGTCCTCCCCTGAGGGGGAGCGCGGACAGTCCTCCCCTGAGGGGGAGCGCGGACAGTCCTCCCCTGAGGGGGAGCGCGGACAGTCCTCTCCTGAGGGGGAGCGCGGACAGTCCTCCCGGTCTGTGCCCTCCTGAGGGGGAGCGTGGACAGTCCCCCGGCCTGTGCCCTCCTGAGGGAAAGGGTGGACAGTCCCCCGGCCTGTGCCCTCCTGAGGGAAAGGGTGGACAGTCCCCCGGCCTGTGCCCTCCTGAGGGGGAGCGCGGACAGTCCCCCGGCCTGTGCCCTCCTGGGGGGGAGCGCGGACAGTCCCCCGGCCTGTGCCCTCCTGAGGGGGAGCGCGGACAGTCCTCCCCTGAGGGGGAGCGCGGACAGTCCTCCCCTGAGGGGGAGCGCGGACAGTCCTCCCCTGAGGGGGAGCGCGGACAGTCCTCCCCTGAGGGGGAGCGCGGACAGTCCTCCCGGCCTGTGCCCTCCTGAGGGGGAGCGCGGACAGTCCCCCGGCCTGTGCCCTCCTGAGGGGGCGCGCGGACAGTCCTCCCCTGAGGGGGAGCGCGGACAGTCCTCCCCTGAGGGGGAGCGCGGACAGTCCCCCGGCCTGTGCCCTCCTGAGGGGGAGCGCGGACAGTCCTCTCCTGAGGGGGAGCGCGGACAGTCCTCCCCTGAGGGGGAGCGCGGACAGTCCTCCCGGTCTGTGCCCTCCTGAGGGAAAGGGTGGACAGTCCTCCCCTGAGGGGGAGCGCGGACAGTCCCCGGCCTGTGCCCTCCTGAGGGAAAGGGTGGACAGTCCTCCCCTGAGGGGGAGCGCGGACAGTCCCCGGCCTGTGTCCTCCTGGGGGGGAGCATGGACAGTCCTCCTGGTCTCAGTCTCCTCTGGCGGGAAGCTTACCCATGGCCTTTAATGATCATGTTGCCCCGCAGTCCTAACATTTTCCTCTTCTCTCTGTTAGAAATTATTCTTATGGAATCGGGGTGAAGGTCTCTATCTTCTGGAACCACCTCCTGCTGATTGGGGGTGTAGAGCTGTCCCTGACCCATGCTCGCATGTTGGGGACCTGGAGAGTGGTAGGGTGTCCTGTAGGCCATGGTCGGGGCTGGCTGTGTGTCTGGAATAGTTTGCATACGGTTTTGGAGCAAGGGAAGGAGGACACGGCGATGCGAGGTCTGAGAGGAGGAGACTCAGTGAGGCGAGTGGACCCAAAATAGGTAGAACCACATCCCATTAGGGCTTGCCCAATATCTTGGTTTTGTCAATTATATGTGTGTAACCATTCTGCCTCTTCATAGACTCTGTTAGTTCCAACGACACCGGAAGTGTTGATGGAGGGACAGCAAGTCTGTGACCCCTCCCCGCTCTTTGAAGGTTACAGGTTGTCAAGGACTCATCGGCTAGGGAGCCCAGGGTCCTGGGAAGTCGGCTAAGGGATCCGCAGGGCACAGAGACGTTCCTCCTGTTGGGCTGGTGAGTTCTGTTAGAGTGTGTTCATGGCAGGTGAGCCCTCCCCATGGAGCTACAGCTGAGACTGTGCAATGACCCTGCCAGGACTGGGCCGAAGGCCCTTTTTGTCCTGCATGGGCTGTGCTTTGGTTGGGTTGCCCTGAGGATAGTGATGCTGTTGGTGCGATGGCCCCAGGGTTGGGAGTGAGCGACAGCCTCGGGGGTTCTGCATGAAGGGTGAGGAAGTTGTTGGGGTTCTGCATGGACAAAGGAGTCCTAGGGGAGCTGGTAGGAGAGAAGGGTTAGAGGAGTTATACTTGTTGAGAAGATGGCAGTTGGGTAGAAAAAGACAGTTGCGGATGGACTGAGCTTGGAGGTATTGTGTGGCTTCCGTGCTGGGTCTTTGGAAATGGGGGCAATGTGGTTTGTAGCTTTCCAGCCGCCAGCTGCTGTGCTGAGCAGGGTTTGTGTCAGCTGTTCCTGAAGTAATGGCAGAGCGGCTTGTATTTGGAGTGCAATTGTTGTCCTAGTTTGGCTTCCAGATAGGCTCAGGGGTGAGCTGGGACAAGCTGCCTGCCACTGCCCACTGCTCCCCTGGTGGCAAGTCTCAGGGGTCCCTTAGAGGTTGGGGCTTTGTGCCTGTGAGGGGTGGGGGTGGAAATGGAAGGGGTGCTCCTTGAAGGGAGCAGACACACAGGATCCTTGTCCTGAGTGTATTTCTCTCTCTTGCAGGTGGGGATCTGAGGGGCGGTCTCAGGGGAGGGCTTATAGAATGTCCATCAGCTTCCAGGTGAGGGGAGCGCTTTCAGGGTCATGGTCTCCGCTGACCGGTCGGTGCCAGGGCCAGGGGCCATGATGCAGGGCAGCTCACGGGTCTGGTTTTGCTGATTTATGGGCCTGGAACTGAAATACAGCTGAGGCCTTGGTGTTGTCTTTAGAGGAAAAGATCAGGGTCCTAAACCCTGATATGAAAGATCAGGGTCCAAACTGTGTGTCCAGTGACGTGCCAGGAGGAGAGGACCCCTGGGGACAGGTCCTTGTTCTCCCAGTTTTGCTCCTTGTTAGACACCACAGCTTTCTGCCCTGCAAGTGTCTGTCCCAGGCCATCGCCCCGGCTCTGCTCATGTGTAACAGTCCAGACCGATGCAGACCGGTGAGATCAGCCACCAGGAGCTGCGGCCGAGCCCGCTGTGAGCCGCCTGCACAGGGTGTTCTGAGGGGTGGCATCGCCGGGCAAAGATGCTCTCCATGGGGTCAGGAAAAGCAGCTCTCTCACACATTGGGAATGTTCCTGTGAGTCTGAGGCTGCTTCAAAGTTATTTTGAAAAATAACAGGACATGAGGAGGAGATTTCAGTGGCGGACAGACAGTAGAGGTCTGTGAGGAGAGGTGCAGGGGCCGGCACCCTCAGGCGCAGGTGTGTGGCCTCTCAGCTGCAGGACTGTCCCTGGAGCCCAGGAGGCTGGCTCCAACCTGCCTGCTTGGCCTAATCTGGGACACGCTATTCTGCACAGCCTCCTGGGTGGTGCTGTCCCTCAGGAGTCTGACGGCACAACATGAAAAAGGAAGTGGCATTGGTGCCCTGGACACATGGGCCCAGGCAGAGGGACCCCGCATTTGCCTCCTCCCACTCCAACCCCTACCCCTCCACCCCCCCAACCTGGCTTTTCCTGCAGCCCTGGCCTCTCAGACCGGAGCCCTCCGCTCCCGGCCTCTGGGCCCCTCGGGGCTCCACCGGGGTTCACAGCGCGGGGTCCTGGGCAGCACCGGCAGCCCACCCACGCGCCAGCTTTTGGCAGGAAACACAAGCAGGGCCCAGAGGTGAATGAGGCAAGTTTTTCTCTTTTTCTTTCCTTTTTTCTTAAGCTGGGACTCGAGAATAAAATGGAGAGTTGCTGAGTAGAGCAAAGGCAGACCTGCTTTTGCTGAGTTTAGGAGGAAAGAGGGGCGGGGGGAGGCATCCCTTCGCTCTGCGAGGTTCTCTCATTATTTTGCTTCTAAATCAGCCTCCCTGGAACTTTCTGGATTCAATAAAAGCCACATGCAAGCCTGTCCCTTAATCGCAGCAGCAGCAGCTCTCTGCTGAGAAAATAATACAGACATAACTTCCAGCCTCACACTTTTCCATTTATATGCAAATAGTGACCTTTCACCCAGGCTGTCTCAAAGAAGTGGTTCCTTAAAAATGCAAATAGCACGATGCTGTCAGTTACTGTGGCTGAGTCTTTGTTACGTTATTATTATTATTTCTTTTAATCCTCACCAAGGCTGTAAAAACAGCAGTGAAGTGCCCTGCAGGAATAATGACTTTCTAAACCAAATCACAGGCTGCTCTCCAGGCATCTGCCACGGACCTGCCATGGGGAGGTGGGTCCCAGGTGGTGGGCGGAGCTGGTCAGCCCTGAGGCCTGCGCCCGTCCTGGGAGAGGCCAAGGAGCAGAGCTGCTCCGGCCCAGCCAGGTCCCAGCCAGGAGCTCCGCGCGGCTGCCACGGGCTCCACCGGGAACCGCCTGCCCCATGTGGAGTTCCACTATGACCCCAATCCCACCTACATTGGGCTGATGCCCCCCCCCCCCCATGCTCTCGGAAGCTCCTCCAGAAAGGGGGGGGGGGGTGTGACAGGAATAAGAACGCTGGAAGAACAGGCTAGGAGAACTGGGGGAGCCAAGGGGAGTGGCAGAAGGCATTGGGGTGGGGACTCCCCGTGATTCCCTCGACCCACCCCACTAGCCAAGCCAGGTGGCAGGCCAGGCAGGAGGTGGGAAGACATGTACTTGTACCCTGCATCGCCCCCAGAGCTCAGGGCCCCATCAGTGCCACCCATCCATCCTCTCTGTCTGTGGCTGCTGCTCCTTAAGCTCAGAGCTTGGGCGCTTGGGCCACCCCAAGCTTAGGAAAGGAGGGTGTGGCAGGCCAGGCTAACCTGACCTCAGAAACCTCCAGAGCAAGCAGGTCAGGTTGCCTGTCTCAATCTGGGGAACCCAGAGGAGAAGGCAGCATGGTGGCCTGGCATGGCACAGCCTCACCCTCGCGGGGAACCGGAGGGCTGGCTCAGGGCCCTTCTCACAGGTCTCTGTCGACTCCACCCCCAGGGCCTGTCAGGGAGACCAGGGCCAGCTCCAGGGCTCAGTGGCCCCACATGGCGGCTGCCGACCAGCCTCCCAGCAATGCCAGGGAACTCTGCCGCTGTCCGGTCAGTCCAAGGTGGCCTAGGAGGGACCCTGGCAGGAGGGGCCTGCAGGAGGGGCGGGCAGGGCCAGAGGGTGCACCCTGTAGCCCAGGAAGAGTTGGGAGTCCAGCTCCCCTAACAGCCTGCAAGGGCCAGGCCTGCAGCAGCAGGTTCTGAACCAGAAACCGAGGGTCGAGCCTGCAGCTGGACGGCAGGCCAGGGCCCAGAGCCAGCAGCCTGTGAGGGCCACACCCAGCCCGCCCCTCGCTCCTGGTGCTCTGAGGAAGCAGGGCCTGGCGGCGGCCTCTGGCTTCCCTGGCAGCTCGATGGCATTCCCAGGCAGGCGCTTGAGCAGAGGCCAGGCACTCACAGCTCTCAGCAGCTGTGAGACCCAGGGTGCTGGAGAGGGGAGGAGCCACACCGCAAACCTGCTCCAGGCCTCAGCACACCACCACAGCGAGGGCGGCAATGAAGTGAGGTCACACAGAAAGCTGAACACGCCGAAATCAGACCGTACGCAGGAGCAGCCGGAGGCGGTTCCGCAGGCGGATGGCACACTCACGGGACGCGGTAGGACCAACCTCAGGAAGGAGCAGAGTGGATGGAACGTTCCAAACCGAAGGGCGTGTCAGTAGCTTTTCTTCTGACTCCATCTCCTCCCCGCCTGAAGCCACCCTGGAGAAGCAGCCTCGGGGCGGCCGGCCCAGGGCCGCTGCGGCCGGGGTGGGCCTGGGCCTGCAGCTCACAGGGAGCGGGACATGTCCGAGGGTCTGTGTCCTACGGAGCCCCCGAGACCGCAGGTCAAGGACGAGACACTGAGCGCACAGAGAAGCTGCGGAGGCCCCCTCCCCCCAGCCCAGGGCCTCGGAGGAGAAGGAAACTCAGCCACAGGGAGAGGGAGGAAGCGCCACCGGGAGGCAGGTAGGAACCTTCACTGGGGGACGGAGACCAAGGCTGGAGGAAGCCGGACACAGGCACCAGTCTCCCAGGAGGGCTGTGCGGGAAGGCAGTCAGCACACCCGGCAGAGCGCTGCCTGGCCCGCCGGCCGCCAGCACCGCCAGCACCGCAGGAGCCCCGCCGTCCTCGTCCTCGGGGAAAGGGCTGAAGCCGGCTGCGCTCAGGGCTAGCAGATCCTGCAGGTGCAGAGGCGGAGGGCTGCCACACGTCAGCTCAGTAAGACCTCAGGCCTGCGGGTCTGGCGCACCGGGACCCGAGCCTCCCAAGCCACGGCCGACGTGGGTTCACGGTCTGGAAGCCCAAGGGCCCCCGTGGGCCTGGTCAGGCAGGAATCTGCCCAAAAGGGAGCGTCTGAGCCACCACAGCAGAGAGAATGTGGGAGGGCAACCCTGGGTCTGATGAGAACCAGGGGAGAGGGGGGTAGGGGGGGCGCCTCAGGCCGCTCTGCTAATGTGCAGTTTTTAGGCAACAAAATGGGAAAAAAGGAGAGGCCCCAGATGGCTTCTGCCAGAGCCTCCAGACCGCCGTCCAACACGATCAAGGTGTGAAGCCAGGCGTGAGTGTGGTGGGAGCCGCGGCGGGGCCTCAGCAGCGTGGGCCATATGGCGTGTGTGCCTACATCTAGGTCACCGCCACCACCACCACCACCGAGCAGCGCAGAATGCCAGTCCTTCAGGCCCTGTCACTGCCGCCCCCTCAGCGCAGGGCCCCAAACCCACCCGCAGCCGGGCCAGCAGCCCCTGCAGTTACCAGAACTCCCTGAAGGTGGGGCTGCAGAGGCAGCGCCCGGGTGACAGGAGGGGCCTGAGACCAGTTGCCCTCACCCCCCCTCTAACCCCCCTCCACACACACACACACACACACACACACACACACACACACACACACGCCGCCTGTGGCTGCCTCTCCCTCGGACGGCTGCTGGTCCTGACAGGGCCTGCTCACAGCCACTCCGAGTGACTAAAACAACATTGCGCTTTTGTGGGTAAATTTAAAAACGGAAACGGACGAAGCAAAGGGTAAAGCCAACCCTGGCACAGGAAAAGCACGGTGCTCCTGGCGGGGAGAGCAGCGAGGCGGACGGCGCCGGCTCCGCGTCCTCTGACAAGCCCGGCGGAGCCGAGAGCAGAGCATTTCCAGTGGAAAACGTTCCTCTCACTCTGTTCTGAGTTTGCGAAGCGGCGTTTGGAAAAGTGAAACCCAGCACTCGTGAAAACCAGGCCGTCCTCTGAAGGCCGTGAGACGCCGGCAGCAGCATCCGGCTGGCTGCCCGGAGGTCTCCGGAGAATGGCCGGGGGCTGAGCAGCAGAAGGCCGGGGCTGCTGCCTCTGGGAAATGGCATTTGGGGGCTGACTAACCTCCTAACGATGCCAGCTCCCAAAGACCATTTTTCTGTAAACTCTCACCACGGCATTCCCGTTAAAGTGGACGCTCGGCTGCTCCGTCGTTGCTGAGGGGTTCACAGGAAAGCCCAGGAGGCTGTCGGGGGCTGGGACCCGAGCGAGGCCCTTTCCGCAGCTAAGCCGACAACAAGGGGACCTGGCTGGGCCCCCGGGGCCGGGCAGGCACAGTGTTGGTCTTCCCAGCAAGCCTGTGTGACTGACTGCATCCCCCTGGGTGCCCAGCGCCCTGCGGGCCCGACCGGGTGACAGCGGCACCCACCTCCTGTCACTCCGTGGCTCCGGCCACGTGCTGAGAGGCAGTCAGTCACCCAGGTGGGTGCTCAGCTTTCTCCACGCGCTCGGCACGCCCAGCGCCTCCCGGAGGGGCCCAGCCCCACCAGCGTGCCCACTGCCATGAGGGCCGCTGCAGGAGGCCAGGAGGCCTTGCTGGCACTCTGCACAGTGTCCGTCTGCAGGCGCTCGGTCCTGCTGGGTGCCCAGGGCTGGGCCATGCAAAGCAGCACTCCCAATGGTATGGCCGTCGCCAGGCATGGACCCCATCCGGAGGGAGGTCAGCTTAGCTGTGCTGCCTACACACTCCAGCCCCCCGCGCCCCCCTCACCCCCCACCCCCCCGCCCAGCCCTCACACTCAGACTCACCAGGTCCTAGTCAGCATCTTGGGTAACTCCAGGCCAAAAGAGGGCAGTAGGAAAAGGAGGGGCCATGCTCTGGGTAGCACCAGGGAGAGTGCCCAGAGCAGCTGGGCCCAGGTCCAGCCAGAACCAGCGTCTTATGAGCCAGGGGCCAGCATGCTCGGCAGGCCCGTCTGACATCCCTGAGCACCAACAGGGTTTTTCGGTAAAAAATAATAAAAAAATAAAGTAAAAATAAAAAAACTGGGACAGAGCAAACTTTCAGCCCCAAAGGCTCTGCACCCACATAGGGGCACCTCCATCCAGGCTCTCTGCCAGCACCTCCCAAGAAAGTATACTGTCTCAGGTACTGCCTCTAGACCAGGGCGATTCTGAGGGTCCCACAGGCCCCGGCCAGAAGCGCCCTCCTGAGGCCCACACGGGGCCCTGCGGACCGAGGGAACTCGGCCCAGGTGGTTCCGGATGGGAGGGCCAGTGCTGCGCAGGGGCCCGTCTCCAGCGCCAAGGGCCCAGGGCTCCTGCACGGCCTGCTCTGCGCAGCAATCCACTCTGGGGAGCGGGCAGGTCCTGTCCGGTGGGGGACGCCCTCCCTGCTGCGCCACAAACTCCAATCCCTGCTCTCCACTCTTTTGTTTACCGTGAAGTAACAGGTCACACGAGGGAGGGGATCGTCTCAGCCCAGGACCGATGGGGGGCGGGGGGGCGGGCCCAGAGGCAAGGACCTGAGTAAGCCCCTGTCACCCCTCGCCGGGATCTGCCCAACACCCGCCTCCCTTTTGTTCACTCAACCACAGAGGCCTTCACAGGTTCTCTGACTTCTTTTTTAACCCCTACGGCAACACCTCCCACCGCCCTCTCCCTCTCCCGGAGGAATAACCATAATAGCTGCTGTCATCAGCACCGGACGGGGCCAGTCTGCTGGCCGAGACCCAGCCCTCCTCCTGCTCCAGAGCCACCTCCCGGTGTTTTGTTTCAGGAACTAAACAAACTTGACCGGCCAGTGGTGTCCACTGGTGCCATGGACGCAGAGACAAGGACAGCCATGGCACCGGGAGGGGAGGCAGGCTCCCGCTGAGGGCCCACACACAGGGCCCGGGCTCACCTACTGTCCCCGCTCACAAAGAAGGAAGTGATCCGGGGGCAGAACAGAGTCCGACCCTGACGTGTCACCACAGACAAGGCACCACGTCGCTCAACGCTCACACCAACTGCCGGCCGGCCAGCCTTCCCGTTTTAAATACACGAGCCCCGTTACACCCATACACGCTCCGTGGCCCCCAGGACCCTGTCACATCTCGAGAAGGGACCGAGGAGCAGCTACTCAGCCCTGCACGTCTCCCCACAGACATGCACCTAGGCGTCGCTCCCTAACTTTAGAGATACGTGACACGCAAAGACAAACGCTCACATGACCGTCTCCACTCCGCGTCTTGGGGGGGAGGGGGCCCAAGAAGTGCAGACTCTGAGTCCCGGTCCCAGGGAGATCTGCCGCTGACGGGCAGCGTCCTCTCCGCCACAGCACTCCCCGGCTGCAGGCAGCCCCGCTCCTCATCCAGAGTTTCTCGCCTCGCTACCAGGTGCCCAGTGTCTTTTCCGGCAGACGCACAGCGTCCGCTGGACTCAGAGGCCAGGCGCGGGAGCAAGCAGGGAGGGACCGAGAGGGGAGGAACCCAGCCCCGGCAGACCCCGGAGAGGAGAGCGCCTGGGCCCGACCTGCTCCCCCTGCCGAGAAAGCCTCCGTCCGGCAATTAGCGGCTCGCACACCCGGCCCTGTCCCCCGTCCTCCGAGGGGGAGCCAAGCACCCGGGATCTGCCTTTGTCCAAGAAAGAACGTAACATTGACTTACCTTTCCCCACAGCTATTGTCTGTCCTCTTTCAAAATGACATCACGGAAAGCAATCATGAAATTTACATGGGGGGGTGCAGGGTGGACGGGAGGAGGGGCGGGCAGCTGCCTGCCACGCATCACATGTGGGGAAGCCCGTGTGCGGGTTTCAATTAAATGTCTTCCCCCCTCAGTGTGCGGGCTCCTCAGCCGGCGAAAGGCAGCGTCTCATTTACTTAATGACCGCTCTCATTAGCAGCGGTGGCACGGCTGGCAGAGAGGCTTCTTTGTAAATACGCTACCCATGAACCCTTGGGGCTCAATATATCTGTTTACTCTCCGAGGTGAAATAAATTTACAGTATAGCATCAGCAAGATGGATCTGCTGACCTGGGAACCGAGAGGGGCTCGGCTGGCAGCGCCCTGGCTCCTGCTCCGAGCCACCTCTAGCACAAGGTGCCTGCATTTGCCCACACTGGTTTATAATTAATATGTGGCACGATCGGATTGTTTTATGCAAAATCCACAAAAGGGCAGAAAGCGTCACAACTGCCATGCTCACCCCCCTCTGCTTTCTCCGCCAGTGGTTCAGTCCAATAATTCCTAATAGCAGCAACCGGAGTGACAGATGCCCTGGGTTAGCACGGCTGCAGAGAGAGTACTTTACAATATTTATTGGTGGTTAAGAATATGACCTACCATCATAAAGAACGGACGGCAGGATTTATCGCTCAGATGAACCGGGAGGGCTACTTGGGGGTTCGTCTGCATATTCAAGTACCAGTGACTTAAAAGGATGTGTGTGTGTATATTTAAAGTGCTTAAACAATACCTGTGGCCACAGACCAAAAAATACACTCATACACATAAATAATCAGTCAAGAAAAGATACTTTTCTTTTATTGCACATTCCCTTTTTTAAATAATTATTTTAAAATAATGAAACCCTCTCCAAGAGAGGATGCATGCCTCCGGAGCACCAAGGCAGTAAGTTTATCGCATCCCTGCAAGTTCTCTGCTCCATCTTTTTGAGTCTTTTTAAAACTGCCTGCGCGGAGCTACCCAATGAATCTGAGGAGGAGGAAAATCCATAGCACACACAATAGAAGCGCCCACCCACTCCTTAGTCAGCCCGATTGTCTGCTTTCTCATCTGTCATCTTGGGGCTTTTTTATTTCCTCGGGGTACCCGGGAGCCAAGGTATGCTTGCTAACTACTCAGATTCCCTTTTCTTATGATAAATCAGGCCAACGACTGTCCGTTCTCACAGTTAGACTATTAGGAACTGTCCGGCGAATGTCAGAATCCTGCCGCAGAGCGCAGAGGCTTCTCGGCAGCAAACAGCATTTCCTGGTAAGCTATCCAAGAACACACGACCCCCAACCTAACTAGCATCAGAGGTCTCAGGTCTTCAAAAGAACGAATGAGACAGAACTAAACTTTCACATTCTTTAGGAAAGCATGTGTTGACAATCAGCTGAAACTCTCCCACAAGCAACTATTTTTAACAGGCAGTGTCCTGTCTACAGGGAAGCCAACAAGCATCGTCCTAAAAGGAGGCAAGTCGGTAAGTTCGGTTCTTAAACACACGTCATCCTCATCACATGAGAGGCACACTATACAGAGGCAATCTTTCAGATTGAGCAAAAGGCAATAAAGGCGCGCTTTCCCTGGTCAAGCTGAGGGTGAAACATTAACTATCCAACCAGGGAAGTCTGAGGCTCCCACAGTGACCACCTACCACTGTTTTCATTCTTCCGGAAACTCATGTCCATTAGCCTAGAAGGACACTCTCCTGAAAAACCACTTCCTGTCTCCTCTGGACACGCTGTGTGTGCTGGGATACTTTGCATCGAGCCTTCGGCATTCAGCAATCCTATTAAACTCTTATCAGCAGGCTGCAGGCTCCAGCAGCCCTGCGCGCCATTGTTTGCGGGGGAGATATCCTGGGAGGGCGGGAGGGGCTGAGTCAGCCGATTCCCCAACAATGTCCGCTGTCTCGGGAAAGCACTAGTTCAGATCTGTAACAGTCACGATTTGGAACAGCGACGAACAGGTAGCGACGGGGAGGGATGGAGTTGTACAACAAAAGACCTGGTGAGGCAGTTACTTCTTCAGGCAACAGGACTTCCATCACACAAACCTCAGGCTCAGCATTTCACGCGTCCCCACTGACTCACCCCGCCCCCGTCCCCAGCTGTGCAGCTCTGTTAGGAACCGGCCTTCCAATGTGCTTGCTGCCAGTTCCGGAACCGAGAGAAGCCCTGGGGCTGATTCAGAAGAAGCGGGTTTAATGAGCACAGGTTCAGACTCTTGGGCAGACTCCTCCGGAGAACAGGGGAGGTCCCAGGAGAGGCGCGGGGAAGGGCTGTGTGGCCAGCTTCTAAGGTTTGGCGGCTTCCCTTGGCCTGAAGGGTGGGGCGGCCACGGGCCTCGGTCTGATCAGCACTTTGGACAGCGCCGTCGCCCCGCGGCCTTTGTTCTCCCCTCAGCCTCGGCTGGGCTGGGGAGGATCCCGGAGCCTCCACACCCAGGCGCCAGCCGCGTGGATGACAGCCCAGGGTGCAGCCAACACCTTGCTTCCGGGTGACGAACACCAGGACGCTTTAGGGATGAGATCCTTCCTTTCCCACAGGTGAAGCGTGGAGCAGACTGGTTCCTTCACGCTTTCCAGGGAAGTCGCTGTGGCTGTTGAGGCAGAGAGGGGGAAACGGCCTCTGTTTGGCTGAAGGGTCTCCAAGCCCCACTGGGACAGGGAGCTTTGCAAAACCAAACCTGGTGAAGCCTCCGGGAGGCGTGGTGATCGCTTGTCCGAACGATGGTGTAAAATGCGTGTGATTCCTTGTGCAAATCTGCACAGATAGTCCAAGTATCTGTTCATTATTTTGCTTCATAAAAACTCTTTCAAGTAATTCTGGTCTGAACTTCCTGCATCTGTGATTGGCACCACCTTTTCCGTGGCCAGCTGGGGAGGCTCTCTTGTGTGTGTTTTCTGAAAGCGTCCCTGCAGATGGGCGCCTGCCTTAAAGCTGCAGACGACAATTAGGGCCCTTGTGTGTGGAGCCGAGGTGGTCGGCATTAATATTGTATATGAACAGCTGAGGGCGAGGGGGTGCGGCCCCAGGCAGGCGCTGGCAGATGGAGCAAACAAAACCCAGAGCCACTCACCAGCACCGGCGAACTCTGCGTCTCGCGCACTCCCACACACTCTGGGCCAGATTGTGAGACTGTTTCACGCTGAGACATCAAACACCCGCCCTCTGACACTGTGAGACACGTACGCACACAGACACACGCTGGGGGGATTCGGAGGGCTCACACACTAACTCCTGCTCCAACACAGGGTTAACGGCGCACATGGAGGAACTGCCCAGACACAGCCCTCCGTTCCCGATGAGCCTCTCTGCACACACACTGCTCCCCACCTCGCCTCCTCTCAGAGCCTGGCCGCCAGCTGCACCCACACCCTCCCTCGCTGCCCCCCACCTTCAATGCCAGGCCAGCCCAAGGACAGGTGCTGCAGGCTCTCAGCGGCCCAGGGAGGGGCAGGCTGGAGCCCTGGGCCGGCCTCTCTCAGGAGGAGCCTGTCTGTCACAGAGAGAAGGCTGGGCGCTGACGGGGACCCTTTGGCGTCTGCAGAGACCTGTGAGCAGGCCGGGAGGTACGCACCCAGAAAGGTCCCGCAGAGTGTCATCCTGGCTGAGCAGGTAAACATCCGCCCGAAGCTGGACGCGCGGTCACTGCATGCTGGGAAAAGTTGCTGCACAAACTTCTGTGTCCTAGGGCCCTGGAGAGCCCCTTCTCACCCAGCCAATCAGAGCGAAGAGCAGACAATCACAAATTAACGCTTGCCAATGAGGCTCCCTTCCCCACACAATGGGCCCAGCCGGACAAAGAGCCCCGCCTGCAGGTGGAGAAGAGGAACGGCCCCTCACAAGGCGCTTCCGAAGGACACTTCTCCCTACCCCCCACCCCTTCCTTTCCTGAGCGCCTCCTCCCCTCCCCCCCTCCTCTTCTCCCCTTCCTTTCCCTCTCACCTTATTCCCCCCACCTTCCCTCTCTACCTACTTCACCCCCCACCAAGTCAGGACAGAAACTAGGTGGGTGACCAGTGGGATGGGGGGAGGATGAGGTCTGGGGAGTCCTGGCCTGTCCCCAGCATCATCACTGGCTGCCTGGGGGGGCAGGCCCTGGGGCCCTGGAACAATGGGCTCCCCACCACTGAGCTAGGGAGCCCTGGTGGGGTGAGGGGAGGTAAAGGGAGGACCAGACCCCCTCTCAGGGACGGAGGGTTAGGAGGGAGAAACTTGAGTTTGGCCTCTGGCAGCGCAGCCCAGACCAGTGTAGGGAGGGGCAGGTGGTCTTTCTAGGACTGGCCCTCCTGCCCCATCCCCAGGCCCCATCCTCACTGCCTGCAAACAAAATTTGGCCAATCCCAGACTCGGCTGACACTCCCCGCTCGAAGCCTGGCTTTTGCTCACACTGAGACAACTCAAGCCTCACCTCTGAGAGACTCCCTCCCCCCCTCCGTCTGGCTACGCCCCTGCCTATCAGTGGGGCACAGGCTGCTGATGGTCTGGGTGTGGGGTACACACCGTAGGGGGCTGCTCAGGGTCCAGGCTGAGCCTGAGCCATTGGTGGGGCAGTGCCGCTCACTAATGGGGAGGAAGCAGGTGTGTGGGGATCCACGTGGGCTCCAGGCTGAGGCGCAGGGCCGAGGTCAGGCTGGAAATGAAAGGTGAGTCCTCTGATTGTGAGGTTAGTGAGGACCAGGGAGAGGGGCAGGTGGAGATCCCCTCCAGGCGGTCATTGTCTCTTATCTGCAACCACCTGCTAAGAGGACAGAGCTGACCCGGGAGCCGGGAGAGCCACCCCGCCCCTCTGGCCTCGCTGCCTCCTCCTCCCAGTGGGTCCCAGGCCGGCGGCACTGACTGGCTGATGCCAGCCCCCATCACACACCCCTGACTGCCCAGCCTCAGGGACCCAGGAAGCCCTCCTGGAACAGACACCAGGTCCCTGCAGTTAGCAATTTGATCCCTCCACCTCACCCCACTCCCTGACCTTGGGGAAAATGAGTTCCTTTGGATGGAGTTAATTAAGATTCATTATTTAAAGTAACAATGGGGAATCTACAAAATGCTTGTGCTGTTTCCTTTAATAAAACAAAATGACCTCCCAATCCATCAGATGACAAGTTCAGAGTCAAGTGAAACAAAGTCAGCTACCCTCTGAGGGCTGCAGGGCCCCAGCTCCGCCAGCGCACACCCCGCTCCTGAGGCGGCACTGAGTCAGAACCTGCAATCCACACGGGGACCCCCAGCGCTGCCCTGGAGCCTCGGGAGCATTTGCCTCTGGACACAGGCCCCGGGGAGGGCTGCCTGTCTGTAGGGCTCCGTTCCAGCTGAGCTGTCAAGGGCAGAGGCCACTCCAGCCCTCTCAGAGGCTGTGGCGATGGCCCCTCCCCCCGGGTCCAGAAGGACAGCACTGCGCTCGGCCACCAACCAAGGGAGCCCTTGGGACATCACCTTTCACAGCTCCATGTCCCCTCGCCACCGAGGCGCGGGCCCTCCGTGCGGCTGGCTTCTCACTGCCAGCTGAGGGCAGGCTGCCCCGGGCGGGGGCCAGGAAGCTGAGTGCCGTGTCAGGTGGCCCTGCCCCCACCAGAGAGAGTAGACCTGACCGGGAAGCCCCACTGAGACTTCGAAGTGCGTGTGGGACCTTCTGAGGGGGTGGGTGCCGGGACAGAGCAGCCCCCTGGTCGCAGGGAGGACAGACAGAGAAAAAGACCTGCAGGACAGGCAGCAGAGGGAAGGGGCAGAGATGGACACGGGCAGAGGAAGGAGACAGGTGGGGACAAAGGAGAGCAAGGCAGAGAGGGAGGAAGAAGCCAAGCAGGCTCAGACAGACAGATGGACAGAGGAGTGGAGCGGCGGAGAGGGAGGGAAGACGGGGAGCCGCCTGGTGGGGGCAGACCTGGGCGCAGCAAGCACAATAGCCTCCTGAGGGAGCCAGGGAGCCAGCGGCCGGCCTGAGGCGGAGGGAGAGGCGTCACCCATGCCTGGCACTGTGCAGCGCCCTGCAAGGCCAGCTGTGGCTCCAGACCAGCCTGTGCTCAGAGTGCCACGGCCACAGCTCCCGGACAGAGCAGGCCCTGCACCACAGCCAGTGCTTCCTGCCGGGGGCTCCCTGGGGAAGGCTCCGGCAGGGACTCCACGCCTCCGCCTGGGCAGCCGAGGGCTGTCACGGGCCAGGAGCCTGGGCCCGGCCAGGACTAGCAGCTCTGCCCAGGGCCACGGGCCTCACCTTTCCCTGCACCCACCGCCTTCACAGGTTAGAGCAGCTGGGAAACTTCCAAACCCTGTGCAACCCTCCCACCCTCACACAAACACACACACTCACACACACACTCTCTCATACAGGCACATACACACACACTCACAAACACACACACACTCACACACACACACTCTCACAAACACACACTCACACACACATACACACACACACTCACACACACACACACTCACACACACTCACACACACATACACACACACTCACAAACACACACACACTCACACACACTCACAAACACACACTCACACACACATACACACACACACTCACAAACACACACACACACACACACTCACACACACACACTCACACACACACACCCACACACACTCACACACACACACTCACAAACACACACACACACTCACACACACACACTCACACACACTCACACACTCACACACATTCACACACTCACACACACACACTCACACACACACTCACACTCACACACACTCACATACACACTCACACACACACACTCACACTCACACACATACACTCATACACACAATCACTCACACACACTCTCACACACACACACACTCACACACTCACACACATTCTCACACACACACATACTCACACACACTCACATAAACTCACACACACTCATACACACACTCACACATTCGCACCTATACATGCACATTCACATACTTGCACACACTTGCACTCATGCACATTCATACGTACATTCACACTTGCACACACTCACACACACAAACATTCATATACACTCGCACGCACTCACACACTTGCACATTCACATGCACACCTGCACACACATTCGCACACTCACATTCACACACACACTCACATGCACACACACTCACATTCACACACACACATACAGACACCCCAGAGGCCTGAACCTGCTGGATGAAACTGCAATGAGCCTGTCAGCCCTGACTTTCCATGCCCACCTCTGCCATCCATGAGTGTGTGTGTGGAAGGTGGCTGGCTGGCGGGTGGGTGAGTGGGTGAGTGGTGGGTGTGGAAGATGGTGGGTGAGTGAATGGATGGGGCGGATACATCACTTTGCTGGTTAGGTTGGTACAGGTGATGGGGCTACATTGGGCATGGACATGGGACACTGCTCATTGGGAGCGCCAGTATGCTGCTGGGGCTCAGAACCCTGCATGCCCCTCCTCCCTGGCCGGACCCCCCCCACACACACACACACACACACGGAGCAAGGCAACCGCGTGTCCAACAAGAGGCCTGAAAGACATCCAGCCAGCCCCACACATGGGGTCCTGGGTCTGGAAGGAGAGACAGGCTGACAGAACACGGAGCTCCGGCTGGGACAGGGCCTGGGGAGGCGGCTGCCAGGCGAGGGCACAGAGCTGGCCGGGGAGGGGTGCTGTGCGCCCAGAGCTTCCCCAGCTGTCACCACGTGGTCACCAGCCCCTGAGGACAACAGCACCTGAGACTCCGCTGGCCACCAGGCTCCGGCCTGAGAGGAAGCAGACTGCCTGGTGTATCTCCAAACAGTGTGGCCGCTGCTCCTGGGAAACCACCCTTTTCCGCTGGACTCGTCGGCATGTGACCACTCGATCCATCACAGACTGCGCCTGCCGAGCCTCAGCAGCCGCCTGGCCATTTGAAGGGAGCCCCGAAAGTCTTCATGGGAGACCTCTGTGATGTGCAGCCGGACCTGAGGGCCACCTCCATCAGCACAGGCCCTGCAGGCCATTGCCCAGGGCCATGTCACCCCAATTATAGAAAAAGAAGGAGGCTCAGACAGCCGCGAAGGGTGACGAGGCTCCAGGGCGAGCCCATGGCAGCCCAAGGGCTCCCCAGGGGCCCCACAGGCCAGAGCCCGCCCTCCCCCACTGGCCTGGGCAAGGAAGGCTGCAGCTCTGCGGAGGCAGCAGGAGAATGAGACTCACTCTGAGTGGCCATTGTCCCACCACCTGTGCTCCTGCTCCCCACCCCCAACCCTCAGCTGCACAGGCAGGCGCACCTGTATGCAAATCCCTCCGAGGGCACAGAGGAGGGAGGGCCCAGCAGACCAGGGCGCCGGGAGGAGGGCAGAGGGCAGGGGGGCACAGGCCCTACCCAGAAAGGATAAGCAGGATCATGGGAGGAGGGGCGTCAAGGAGGGGCTCCCCACTCTGAGCTGGGGATCCCCGTGGCTGAGAGACAGGACATCTGGGCTATGGGCTTGCGTGGACCTGGGCACAGCAGTCATTGCTTGAACTGGAAGCTGCTGGCCCTCCGGTCACTTGGCTGCAGTTTCCTTGGAAACATAACAAGGGCCTGTCTGAGTTCTCGTAAGACAATCCTGAACATCACGGTGGCAGGAGGTGGCGGTGAGTCACTAAGCGCTGGCAGCAGCCTCCTGGTGATGTCTCCGGGCTCCAGGGAAGCCTGGTTCTGCGGTCCGTCCTGCATCAGCCCAGACGGACTCGCCGGAAGCTCGAAAACCAGGGCCTGCGGCCCTCAGGGTCGCACGCAGCACAGGCAGAGCAGGGGCCAGCCCGGGGCCCACTGCACACCGGCCGTGGGATGTGGGGGCCGGACAGGCAGTCCCGAGCCCTGGGGTCAGAGGGGTCAGGTGGCAGAGACGCAGCTGGACGTCCAGGGCGCACGGAGGGCCCCCACAGAAGACCCTGTCCTGTGCCCTCACACTTGTCTGCGGCCTGACCGGGGGCCCTGGCATGCGGCACATCCTGAGCCTCGCTTCCAGCCAAGGCCCTCAGACACCACTAGGCTCCAACGGACAAGGCAACTCACTCCCGAAATTTCCTTTGTGCAACTGGACGCACATCACCAGGGCTTGCAAAGCAGACGCTAGTGCCATCCAGAAGGCGAACGTAAATGCCAGAGGCCTGGTGCCCAGCCTCCCCTGCAGGGCGGTGGGGAGCCCCTGCGGCCGGCACGCTCAGCCACCCCTCCTGCAGGAGGGGCTGCCATGTCCTCTTCTGGGATGGACTCCAAAGCCAGTTCTGGACTCAGCCTCAGCCCAGGCCACAGCCACGCCGCCTGCAGCCACCTGCCCCCTGTGGATGGTGGCCCCAGTGCCCTTGTCTCGGTGCCTCGATGGTGGTTTTCACATTTATCCTGCAGCGTGGGCCACTGTGCTGGAAACAGCTTCACAGGAAAGTTAGAACCAGCAGTGGGACAGAGAGCACCAGGAGAGAACGGGGCGTTCAGCAGCCCAGGGGTCCTTCCATCTGCCCCCCTCCTCGCGCCTCGTCCCAAGGCAGGGCTGGCGGACACAGCCTGCTCCACCCAGCGGCTCCCGCCAGGGGCCGGTGCTGTCAGGAGGAGTAGGAGTGACGGGGCGGCTGCAGGGTGAAGTGACTGGAATGGACCTGAGAGGACGCCCTGTGGGCATGAGCACGCCTCCTGTTCATACTCACCTCCTGTTCACACTCACGGGGACTGGAACCACAGTCCCCGCTCCAGATGGCCCCACCATTTCTAATGAGGCCCCCAGCCTGAGCCCAGTACCTCACACCCTCAGTGCCCTTCCTTAGAGTACCTTCTGGGTACTGGGGTGCACTCACTTGCTCAGCGGCAGCTGTAAGGACACAGGGCATGGACTTGTCCTCCTGCCTAGCAGGGGCTGCCAGCCCACATGGACATGGACAGCACAGCAGGGGCTGGACACAGGGATCCTCTCACAAGTGGAGGCAGGTTGGCTCCCTCGTGTCCTTCATTGGGAGTCCAACACCCCAGAGCCCACCCAAATCCAGTTCAGCCGTCCACCTGGCTTAGTCCTGGTCTGCGAGGGGTCTCCACGGAGGCAGACAGGCAGGCCCCTTCCCTGGCTGGAGAACAGGAAGGACCCTTCCCCCTGCCCATGCCCAGCACCGCCCTGCACCCACCTGGCAGCAGCTACTACCTGCCTGTGTGTCCCCCATTAGGCCCCATCTTTCAGGTAAGACCCAGCCTCCACCTGCCCCTGCCTCCCGGGGCTCAGCCACCGTGGGGCTTGCTCCCACCCAGCTCTTTCCACTCCTCCTGCTGCTCCCGCTCTGGGAAGCTGCCAGCTGAGGTCAGCGTGTCCTTGGAGCCTCCAGGCCCTGGCCCTCCCGCAACAGCCTTATCACAGACGGAATCTCCCATCGGTCACCGCTTGTCCAGCACCCAGCTCCTCAGGGGCCGGACGGGACACTCAGGCTGGCTCAGAGTTTCCGAGCCGAGCGGGTGGAGAGGGAGGGGGCGCGTGGGGGGACTGCTGCTTCCTGCACGTCCGAGGGCGCGGTGAGGACGCTCCCTCTCCCGAGGGAGAAAGGCCGTCTTTGAAAGCTGGGCTGGAGGGAGCTGCCGGAGGCCGGTCGGGAGTCCCACACAGAGGGCTCTGTCTGCACCTGCCCTGTGCTTTCCCATCCTCTCACCCGGAGGGGGCTAGGCCTTCCGCAGGGAGCCCGCAGTACCGCTCACCGCCCCCAGGTGGCCGGGAGCTGGCTCAGATGGGTGTTGCCACATGCAGGGCACAGGCCTTGACACTCACTCACCCTAGTGTGCAAAGTGCAGAGGCCAGAGCCCCAAACAGAGGCTGGGGGAGGGCAGAGGTGGGGAGATTCCACACCCCCCACCCCGAAACTGTAGCAAAATGCTCGTCTTCAGGCCACAGAGTGAGAGCAGCTGCTGAGAGCAGAATGTCACTGGCAGCGCACCCAGGGCCCTCAACTCCCAGCATGGGGGCAGGGCAGGGGAGGGGTGGGGGCGGGAAGGGAAGGGAAGGGAAGGGAAGGGAAGGGAAGGGAAGGGAAGGGAAGGGAAGGGAAGGGAAGGGAAGGGAAGGGAAGGGAAGGGAAGGGAAGGGAAGGGAAGGGAAGGGAAAGGAAGGGAAGGGAAGGGAAGGGAAGAGAAGGGAAGGAAAGAGAAGGGAAGGAAAGGGAAGGGAACGGGGTGCTCAGAGGGGATCTGCACCCAGCACCCAGCACCCAGCTCAGGTGCTGAGCTTCTCACCAGCATCCTGTCTTGTCTCCTCCACCACAAACCCAAGCCCAGGGGTCCCTGGGTCTCTTCCCTGGCTGCCATCCTCCCCTCCTAGGACCCAGGAGACAAGGCAAACCCTGAGCT
This sequence comes from Pipistrellus kuhlii, assembly GCF_014108245.1. Lineage (NCBI taxonomy): Eukaryota > Metazoa > Chordata > Mammalia > Chiroptera > Vespertilionidae > Pipistrellus > Pipistrellus kuhlii. The sequence goes on along the minus strand of NW_023425592.1, from coordinate 785,999 downwards.
GCATCTCTAGGCTGGGCGAGTCAGCAGCAGCTGCCGGGCTGGGGGACACAGAGGGCCAGGGCAGGTGGGGCATGAGTGCAGTCAGCAGCCTGCAGAGCCTGGTGCTGCATCTCCTAATTGCTTTAAAGTTGAACTAATTGACTTACTGAAAACAGAGTCTGGGGGGAGGTGGAACGGGGGAGGGAAGGATGTCCTGAAAGTCACAGCCCGTCCCCCAGCCAAGCTAAAGACTCCCATTCCCAGGGTCTCAGCTGGTGGCTCTCTGCTGGTGCCAGGCCTAGCCCAGGCCCCAGCCAGGTATGGAGCTGGGCTTGGTTGGGACCACACTCAAACCGAGGGCAGGATACAGGCAGGGACTGCCCAGGCCCAGGCCCAGCACCAGGGGCCACAGTCAGTCAGGAAAGGTCTGCCCCACCTGACCAGAAGACCCAAAAAGCAGACCTTCTGCCCTGGCCAGTGTTGCTCAGTGGATAGAGCGTCAGTCTGCAGACTGAAGGGTCCTGGGTTCGATTCTGGTCAAGGGCATGTACCTCGGTTGCAGGCACATCCCCGGTAGGAGGTGTGCAGGAGGCAGCTGATGGATGTTTCTCTCTCATCGATGTTTCGAACTCTCTATCCCTCTCCCTTCCTCTCTGTTAAAAAAAAATCAATAAATACATGCATATAAGTACAACCAATGGACATAAAACTCTGGGGAGGGAGGGTATGTAAGGGAAGGAGGGAGGGAGGGGGGCAAAAAAAATCAATAAAATATATTTTAAAAAATAATTTAAAAAATATATATATTTTTTTTAAAGCACACCTTCTGCTGAGACCGGTTTGGCTCAATGGATAGAGCATTGGCTTGGGGACTGGAGGGTCCCGGGTTCGATTCCGGTCAAGGGCATGTACCTTGGTTGCGGACATATCCCCAGTAGGGGGTGTGCAAGAGGCAGCTAATCGATGGCTCTCTCTCATCGACGTTTCTGGCTCTCTATCTCTCTCCCTTCCTCTCTGTACAAAATCAATAAAATATATTTAAAAAAAAAAAAAAAAAAAAAAAAAAGCACACCTTCTTCAGGACCCCAAGAGAAGGGCCAGCGAACATTTGGAAAGGGAAGTGAGTGGGTATAAAAGACCCTTCACCAGCTCAAGATATAAACATGAACATGGGTTTTTGTTCCTTCAAAAGCAAGCCTCCAACCCGCTGTTAGCACAAGTTTATGATTTCCTTCCTTTCCTTCACTCCAACCTGAGTGTCCGGTGGTCTGAAACCATGAGGGGCTCACAGGACCAAGGGGGCTGTCCTGTCCCCAGCCAGGCAGGAGCCCCAGGTGCTGTTCCAGCGGAGGCCAGGAGATGTCACTGTGGAACATGGGTCCTGCACAGCCCTGTAACTGGCCCCTGGATCTGTGATCTCTCTGCTGTCCCACCCCCATGGGCCACAGTGGGGACAGGATCATGGCTCTGGTCAGTTTAAACAAGACACAGATCCAAGCCTGGGGGCCGTCTGCGTTGCTCCCCTGGCCCCACAAGTCTCCGGCCTTGTGTTAAACCTGCTCTTCTGCTTGGGTCAGAGGGGTGGCAGCTTTCCTGTCAGGCAACTTCCCTCTGCACACTCCCAGCCCATCAGAGTGGCTCTCACAGTGTCTGACCTGAAATTGAAGGAACTGGCGGGATGGAAATGGTCTCTCCTTTTCCTCCCAAGAGCCTGCCATGCAAACATCTCCTCCTGCTTGGCCTTGCACCTGGCTGGCTCCCACGTGGAGGGACACCCTCAGAGGGATGTTGGGAGAGGCTCGTCCACGTCCTCTGCATGGAGGGGCCTGGAGAGGACCACAGACATGCCGCCCAGGGGTGGCTCAGCCTGCCGCAGGGTGTGCGAGGCCACACTCGGGCCTGCGGTGAGAAGTCTGTCCACCCAGAGGGCTCCTCTCAGGCTCACCGAGGAGGCGAGGCGGGAGAGATTTCCTGGGAGAAGGAAATCTATGCCACACCCTGTGCACAGGAGGGCATCAAGATGGGATGAATGAGAAAAGGAACAAACATATGAGCAGATACAAGGCCCTCGGGGGACACGCACGCCTCGGGGCTGAGTGTAGGAGCAGGTACGGCAAGGAGGCACCTGGGGAGCCAGGCAGGGGTGGGGAGGCCACGGACAGGCTGAGGCTGTGGCAAAGGGAGCCCAGGAGGGAGCAGGGCCATGTCAGACGGGCGCAGGGCCAGCGAGCACCGCGGGCTGGGCGGCGGGGGGAGGGTTGAGGCTCCAGGAGGCAGGTGGTCCTGGAGGGAGCGGCTCTGGGAGGCATGGCCAACTTCGGGATTGGGGTGCGGGGAGACTGGGAGCGGGACGTGAGGTAGAAGATAATAGGCTGATTGGCAGATGCGTAAACAGCAATCTCTTGATGGAAACATGTTTACGGTGCAATTAGCAGCTGCGCCATAAATAAAAATGTGGCTGCGATGGAGTTGCTGAGCCGCAGGAATAGCCCCCGTGCCTGAGCCAGGCTTTAAACCGGGGCTCCCCGCAGTGTCTGCCTGAGCGTCACTGACTGCATCCCCCTCCAGCCACATCCCCCCACTCCGCCCGGACCTGGGACCGAGGGACGGAGCGGCCCCTCCCATCCACTGCCCAGACCCTGCGGTCCACCTGAGCTGTGCCCTGACTCTCCCTCCTCTCTCGCTCTTCCTCCTACAAGATCCTGCTGGCACCGTCCCCACCACAAGGCGGGCCTCCTTGTCCCAGCCTCCTGATTTTTCTCTTTTTAAATTTTTCAAGCACAAAAATGTTCGAACACACAGACAACGATAAACACTCTGAATTCACCGTCGCCTCTGAAATTGGTCTGTATCGTCTCTGCACGTTTTCCATTCCGCCATCTACACACACATCCACGAACACCGTGTGCCAGTCTTTGCCGGTTACATTGATGTGATCGCCAGAGTAAAACCCTTCGAAACGTGCTTTTACCGCTCGGCGTGATGGCCGAGGAGTCAGAGCTGATCTGTCCCGCGCGAGCCTGCGTGTCACTACTCAGGACGACGCCAACCCGTGCGTTCCTGCCCAGGGACACGCAGGCCACGTTTTGTCGTGACAAGTACATTTCCGATGGCTCTTCCTCCGTGCTGCTGAGTGTTACAGACGCCCTGGGTGGCATGGATGCCCTGGGTGCTGCGGAGGCGGCTCCTGGTGGTGGCTCTCTGGCCGCAGCATGAAGCTCACATCTACTCCCCGCTCTCGGAGAATCGATTTCCGTTTGGCCGGCCTCTGTGTTTTCTGGGGATCAGTGAGTGAGGTTGGGTGTCTCCACACAGAATCTGGAGCAGGAAGTACCACACGCTCAAGTTCAGTCGTCAGCCAGCAGCCCAGAGCTTCGGGATGCCAGGAGCCTCTCCCAGCTGCTCCCGCAGGCTGGGCACTGACCGTCTCCGTGCCGAACCGCCCGCCGGGCGTCCTTTCTCAGACGCAGCTCAGCCGTCCGGGGCGCGGGGGACCGCCACGTCTCCAGCTCTGCTCCCTCCGGCAGCTCGTCTCTGCACAGCCCGTGGCCCCCCTCTGTGTTGCTGTAAATTCTCTGTGAAGGTGTAAACATTTCCCCACGCTGCAGAGTAAGCCTTGCTGGCTGTGTGCTTTACAAGTGTCCGTGTGCAGCTAAGCTCCTCTTTCCTCATCTATAACCTTTCTGGGACCTCAGCCCCTAACCCGGGCACAGGCCTGCCCCTGCTGTAAGTGAACGCTCTTCTCTCAGTTCCCAGGGCCACTGCCTCCCTTGCAGGTGTCCCTGGTGGGGCCAGAGTGGGGCCGGTCCCACGTGTGGGGACAGCAGCCTCCTCTCCACACAGGATTGGAGGAAGGACCACCAAGCCTGAGGATGAGGAAAAAGGTGAGCTGTCCCTTTAATTTCTTCCCAGACAAAGTCTCCAGACTACAAAAGCAAGGTTTTGATTTAAACATCCATTCCCAGAGCACAGCTTCAGCAGAGTCTCGTCAAAGGCTTTAATGGTTTAAAAAGACAGTCTTGTCGCGTGCGGAAGGGGTGGGAGGAGCCCCTGGCTGGTGGGGAGTGCAGCGGAGCGGAGGCCCAGCCTGGTGCCCGCGGGTGCTGCCACAGGAGCCAAAGGCCCAGGCGCGCAGAGGACTTGGCTCTGGGCGGGCAGCGAGGGGCCTCAGGGTGCCAAGGCCCTGCTCGCGGCCGGACCTTGCCGGGGCTCCTGGTGGAGGCAGCCCTCCCGGTGCCCACAGCTCCCATGGTTTGGGGTAAGGAAAAGCAACTTGAACTTTGACAGCTTCTTCCTTCCTCTCTCTCACAATCAGTAAATAGAACTGAGAGTGCTGGCCATTCCTGGTGGGCCACAGGGTCAGACAGGCAGCATCTGCCCGCCCCACAGGTCTCCCTGTGTCCTCCAGGCCCCGTGCAACTGGGGGCCTCATGATTCCTTCGTTCCCACTGTCACCAGAGGGCCTTCCTTCTGCCCTTCCCAGCCTCCTGGGGTTCTCCCCCCGCCCCCCCTCCCACCAGGCGCACATTCCTCAGCTCTCCTGTCCTCCCCTTCTCCTCTGTCTGGGCCATAGATTGAGGGATCACCTGATCTGCACCCCACATCCCACGATGTCCACACTCAGCTCAGGCCATCTCAGTAGTCCCGGAGGCCCCTGTCCAGCCACACCAGCAGCTCCTACGGGACAACAGCCAAGTCCCTTTCCCAGGTTGGTCTCCCTGGGACCCAAACTCCTGCTCCCCACCCCACCCCACTGTCAGGCTCCACCCACAGGGACCCCACCCAGCTGGGCACTGAGTTTCTGACAGTCAGAGCAAGTGTTAGAGAAGCATCAGAGCTGGACAACCAAAAACAATTGTTCTAAGAATTGGACTTCTCACCAATCAGAAAGTATGTGTGCGCCCCTATGTTCATAGCAGCACAATGTACAGTAGCTAAGATCTGGAGACAGCCACGTGCCCATCAGTAGGTGAGTGGATATAAAACTGTGGCACATTACACCATGGAACACTACGCTGCCATAAAAATAACCTCTTACCCTGTGAGACAGCATGGAGGGACTGGAGAGTGTCACGCTGAGTGACATAAGTCAGTCAGAGAAAGACAAGTGTCACGTGATCTCCCTCATGCGGAATCTAAGTAACAAAACAAACTGATGAACGGAGCAGACCCAGAGCCATGGAAGCAGGGAGCAGAGTGCGGCATCTGGGAGGGGAGGTGGGGAAGGTGGATGGGTGGGGGGCAATCAATCAAAGACCTTGTGTGCACATATGCATGGCCATGGGCAGGAACAATGGGTGCCTAGGGTGGGGGGTGGGGGACAGGGGCTTACTGGAGGAGTCAATGAGGGAAAAGGGAACATATGTAATACTTTCAATAAAAAGAATTTTTTTAAGCTTTTTATTTTTGCTAATTGCCAGCAAACAGCAGATAATAATAAAATGCACTCATCAAACCAAAAGAAAAAAAAGAATGGGTTTGGGGTTTTTTTCTCAAAAGAGTCCATCTGGTCATACTGAGAAAATCATCATTTGAGTCTTCGTTATACAGATTTAAGGCTTAATGTTTTTGGTTGAATTTTTATGTCAGGAAGCGTCACAACTATTTTGGCAAGGGCTCCATACACCTGTGCCGTATGGATGGATGGATGGATGGATGGATGGACGGATGGACGGATGGACGGATGGACGGACGGACGGACAGTGGTGCAGCGCGGTGCCCTCGCTCGTGGCCCTCTTAGGGAGGAGGCTGGAGCCCTATGCACACCAATGACCTCCCTGGCTCTCCCATTCCCACAGACCTGGCTCCATGAAGCTGCACTTCGTCCAGACTGGGTCAAGGTCACTCACCAGACCCAGCCCTTCTTCCCTCCCATTCCCAGCTCAGCTACCACCATCCAGCCGTCCCCAGCAGCCTCCCAAACTCAGCCCAGAGTGGAGGGGACCTACAGGTGCACCCATTCGGCCTCCCTCCTGGTTAGGATGGTCTTAGGGGAGCCCCAGAGAATGGGCATTTATTCCCCGGCCCCCTCTCTGCAGGATCCCCGACCACTGCTCTCCCCTGCTGATGGGCAGCCTCCTCCAGGTCCTCTAGGGGTCAGGGGGGATCTCGTACCCTGAGTGGCTTCTCTGCACACACCCGAAGGCCTTCATTAAATTTCCCAAACTGGCACAGATCCAGGACGCGAATCTTTTTTCTTTTTTAATCCTCACCCAAGGATATTTTTTTCATTGCTTTTCAGAAAGAGTGGAAAGGAGGGAGGAGGAGAAGAAGAGAGGGAAAGAGGGAGAGATGAAGAGAGGGTTGCCTCCTGCATGTGCTCTGACCAGCACAACCCAGGTATGTGCCCTTGACCGGGAATCAAACCCACAATCCTTCTGTGTATGGCTGATGTTCTAACCACTGGGAAACACTGGCCAAGGCTGACTTGGATCTTATACCAAAACTAGTGGCCTTGGGTACAGATTTGTGCACATTGAAAGAAAATTAATTAGAAGAAATATTTTAATATCCCTGTTCTTTATAATAGAAGTGTCAACCAAATTCACAATCAACAATGACAGATCAAAACACACACATGGGATTGGCACCAGTGAAAGCTTTATATGTGTAGCGCATGTGAAAGTCAACTTAGTCTTTTTTCTTAATATTTTATTGATTTTTTACAGAGAGGAAGGGAGAGAGATAGTTAGAAACATCAATGAGAGAGAAACATTTATCAGCTGTCTCCTGCACACCTCCTACTAGGGATGTGCCCACAACCACGGTACATGCCCTTGACCGGAATCGAACCTGGGACCCTTCCTTCCCCAGGCCGATGCTCTATCCACTGAGCCAACCAGTTAGGGCTCAGCTTATCCTTTTATAGATATCAAACAAACTTGCTTAATTAAACCTGCTTTCTGATTTAGCTAAACTTTTTCTAGCCCAGTGAAGCATCCCAACTTCTCTTTCAGGTATTTGTCAGCAACACAGCAGGAAATATCAATAAGAAGCAGATTATTATTGTAGATCACACAGGGAAAACAGAGGGTAAATATTTAACTGCAGCAGTGACAAAGCCTGAAGTCATTTTCAAGGTCTACCATTTCTTACTTCTTTTTAGCCAGGTCAAGTTTCTAAGCTTTCTAAATCTGTTTTCCGGCTAATGAAAAGAAAATAGGATTCCATCGAGTTTCCTATCTACCCACTCCAGGACTTCTGTGAGGATCAAGTGAGATGAGGCACAGAAAAACGCTTTTCAGATTACAGTGTGAAATGTTTGCACCTGGCTATAGAGCAAGTTGGGTTCCAAGGAGGCTAGTCACTAGTGAGAGGAAGCTGGGTGTTGCTATATGACATCATTACCTGGCACCCACAATGACTGTTTCCAGGCTGGGCTGGGCTGTGGGCATAGTTTGTGCCATGGGGTCTTGGCAGCATTGGCCGCAATTTGGTGGGCTGTTGCTCTGGGTGGTGGCAGGGCCTATGTCTCACTTGGGGGAAGTTGGGTGTTGGTTTGTTGGAGCCAGGCCCATGGTGCCATTTGTTTTTAAACTAGAGGCCCGATGCATGAAATTTGTGCTAGACCTGGCCGGCAATCAGGGCTGATTGGTGGGGCAACCGGCAGATTGATTGGGGCCCCCCGCTCACACCTGCCTTGACCTGGTACTGCCCACTCACCTGCTCCACCATCCTGCCGCAGTCCTGCATTCATCAGGGCCCTTTGGGACTGGCAGCACCTACACAGCTGCCCACTGCCAGCACTGCGTCGCCAAGCCTGCCATGTTCCACGCCTTCCCTGGTGGTCAGTGCACGTCTAACTCCTGGTCAGTCAAACTCCTGCCCATGGCGGCAGTTTGCATACCAGCCTTTTCTTATATAGGATGGCCAGTGTGCCTCATGGCAGCTCCTACATTGAGCATCTGCCCCCTAATGGTCAGTGCATGTCATAGCTACTGGTCATCGGACACTTAGCCATCCTACCTAATAAAATAGTAATATGCAAATTAACCATCACTCTGCTTCACAGCCATGTCCACCAGCCACACTCACCCGCTAATCAGAGCGAGTATGCAAATTAACCCCAACCAAGATGGCTGCGGCCACAAAGGCTTGGGTTTCTCTGGCAACGGAAGAAGCCAAGCTTTCCACTTGCCCTAGCCAGCCTAAGCCTCCACTCCAGGCTACAAAGTTTCAATTATAGAAGGTACATAAGTCCCAAACAGAAATGGCTGCTGGCCACGGAGTGGAGTGAGCAGGAAGCTTGGCTTCGCTCCAGGCTATAAAGTTTCAATTGTAGAAAGTAAATATATCCCAGATACCAGGTCCTCCACTTGGGTCACCAGGGGGCGTGGCCAGCCTGAAAACCACCACAGGACCCTCACTCAGGCTGCCCCACGCCCCAATGGAACCCCCCGCTCTGATCCAGGACACCCTTCAGGGCAAACCAGCTGGCCCCCACCCATGCACCAGGCCTCTATCCCATCTAATAAAAGAGTAATATGCAAATTGACCATCACCTCAACACACAAGATGGCTGCCCCCATGTGGTCAAAGATCCTGCCCCCATGTGGACACAGGATGGCCACCACAAGATGGCCAGCAGGGGAGAGCAGTTGGGAGGGACCAGGCCTGCAAGGGAGGGCAGTTGTGAGTAATCAGGCAAATAGGGGAGAGCAGTTAGGAGGCATCAGGCCTGCAAGGGAGGGCAGTTAGGGGTGACCAGGCTGGCAGAGGGAAGTTGGGGGCAAACAGGCTAGCAGGGGAGCAGTTAGACATCAATCAGGCTGGCATGGGAGTGATTAGGGGGTGATCAGGCTGGCAGGCAGAAGAGGTTAGGGGCAATCAGGAAGGCAGGCAGGCAGGCAAGCAGTTGGGAGCTAGTAGTCCTGAATTGTGAGAGGGATGTCTGATTGACCATTTAGGCCGGGATCAGACCTAAACAAGCAGTCAGACATCCCTCAAGGAATCCCAGATTGGAGAGGGTGCAGGGTGGGCTGAGGGCTAACCCCCCACCCCAACCCCTGTGCACAAATTTTATACGCCAGGCCTCTAGTTTATATATATTTAGATAAATCCTAACTTGATTTTTTTTAAAAAAAAGCATTTAAGATAATCATAAAGTACTAGAAGAGAACATGAGGACAATATTATGAGCTCACAAAGCCCACACCATAAAGATTAATTACCTTACATAATAAAAAATTTCTACACAGCAAAACTACTTTAAACAAAGCAAGAGTAAAATAACAAACAAGGATAAATATTTAGGGATAAAGCCTTCCTATATAAAGAGTCTGTACAAAAAACTAAGACAAAGTCCAACAATTCAATGAAAAACATGGGTCAAGAGTCGTTCTATCTGACTCATGGTAGAAGACACTAATTTTAAGATGCAGAGTTTCTTTTTTTAAAAATAAATTTTTATTGTTCAGATTATTACAGTTGTTCCTCTTTTTCCCCCCAATAGCTTCCATCCACCTGTTTCCACCCCACCTTTTGCCCTTACCCCCCACCCACTGTCCTCATCAATAGGTGTACAATTTTTGTCCAGTCTCTTTCCACACACTCCATACCCCTTTCCCCTGAGAATTGTTAGTCCACTCCCTTTCTATGCCCCTGATCCAATTATATTCATCAATTTATTCTGTTCATCAGATTTTTTATTCACTTGAATTTTAGATTCACTTGTTGATAGATATGTATTTGTTGTCACTTTGTTGTTCATAATTTTTATCTTTATCTTTTTCTTCTTCTTCCTCTTCTTAAAAAATACCTTTCAATGTTTCATATAATGCTGGTTTGATGGTGATGAATTCCTTTAGCTTTTTTTTATCTGAGAAGCTTGTTATCTGACCTTCAATTCTAAATGATAGCTTTGCTGGGTAGAGTAATCTTGGTTGTAGGTTCTTGCTATTCCTCACTTTGAATATTTCTTGCCACTCCCTTCTGGCCTGCATAGTTTCTGTTGAGAAATCAGCTGACAAGTTGTATGGGTGCATCCTTGTAGGTAACTAACTGTTTTTCTCTTGCTCCTTTCAAGATTCTCTCTTTGTCTTTTGCCCTTGGGTTTTTAATTATGATGTGTCTTGGTGTGGTCCTTTTTGGATTCCTTTTGTTTGGGGTTCTCTGTATTTCCTGGACTTGTAAGTCTATTTCTTTTATCAGGTAGGGGAAGTTTTCTGTCATTATTTCTTCAAATAGCTTTTCAATATCTAGCTCTTTCTCTTCTTCTGGTACCCCCGTAATTTGGATGTTGGTACACTTGAAGTTGTCCCAGAGGCTCCTTATACTGTCTTCATATTTTTAGATTCTTTTTTCTTTTTGCTTTTCCAGTTGGATGTTTTTTACTTCTTCATATTTCAAATCTTTGACTTGATTCTTGGGATCCTCTAGTCTCCTGTTGATCTCTGTATATTATTCTTTATTTCAGTCATTGTATGCTTAATTTTTAGTTGGTCCTTTTTCATATTCTAGAGGCTCTCACTAAATTTATCAGCAGTTTCTAAAATATTCTTTTTTAATATATTTTATTGATTTCTTACAGAGAGGAAGAGAGAGGGATAGAGAGTTAGAAATATTGTTGAGAGAAAATCATCAGTCAGCTGCCTCTTGCACACCTCCCAATGGGGATGTGCCCACAACCAAGGTACATGCCCTTGACCGGAATCAAACCTGGGACCTTTCAGTCTGCAGGCTGATACTGAGCCAAACTTGTTTCGGCTAAAAGATTCTTGAATGACATTATAACCATGGTTTTGAACTCTATTTCCAATAGTTTGCTTTCCTCCATTTCTTTCACTGTGACCTGTTTCTTTGTCTCTGAATTTTGGCTGCTTCCCTGTGTTGATAGAGTGTCTTTGTGTGCTAGGTGTCCTATAGAGCCCAGTGGCTCAGCCTCCCTAATTACCTGTGGTGGACGCTCTTGGTGCACCTCTTTGTGGGCTGTGTACACAGTCTTCTTGTAGTTAAGCCTTGATTGTTGTTGGTATCACTGGGAGGAATTGACCTCCAGGCCAATTGGCTGTGAAGATCAGCTGTGTCTACACTGGGAAAACTTCTGTGCTGGAGACACCCTTAAGGGGCAAGACTTGCTTCACCAGGGCTTTGGTGCTCACTGAGTCTGCTCTCTGAGTGTGTCCTTTATGGATCTGAAAAGTTGTAGTCTGGATGGTCTCTCTCTGACCACTTGGCACATTGGCTCTTGACTCTCCAAGGAGAGAGGCCACCCACCAGGTGATATATGTAGAGAAATCTGCAGATTCCTTCTCTTTGTTTGGGGTTTGGAGGTGCCTAGATGAGGCCCAACTGTGAAGCAATGCAAGCTGCTGTCCAGCCTTGGGTCTTCTTTTGAAAGCACTGGGCTCTTTAACCCAGCTGTAGTACGTTAGATTTCAGATTGCAAATGGCCAGGCCATTCATATGCAAAAGCCTCTGCACACAAATTAAGTGGGGTGGGGTCTCAGGTAATCACCTGGGTGGAGCAAACAGCAACGGCTGACCCTGCCTGGAAGAAGTCCCGTGTCTCTGTGCTCCACAGCACCATGCAGGAACACTAATCACTGCGAGCACCTCTGAGAGAAAGCTGCCCTCAAGTTCCACCTGATACCAGACAGTCCAGTTTCTCCCCGTATGAGTCTGGATTTCCAGAGTTCCACCCAGAACTGTAATTCAGAGCAGTCGGGAGTTAGTGTCTCCCTCCTGATTGAAAAAGACAACAGCGTACTCAGTTGCCAGCCCTTTCCACGCACGTGCCTCCATACCACTGCACTTCTGCACCTCCGTTCCTCCTCCACGTCTCAGTGTGCTTTTCTCTTTCCTACTAGTTATAGAATTTCCACTCAGCCAGCCTTCCTGTGGTTCTGGATGATACCTGTCTTGTCTTTTAATTGTAGTTTTGAAGTGGTTGTGTGAGGCAGCAAGTTCAGGAGTTCTTTTGTTTTTGTTTTTGTTTTTTGTTTGTTTGTTTGTTTGTTTGTTTTAATATATTTTATTGATTTTTTACAGAGAGGAAGGGAGATGGATACAGAGTCAGAAACATCGATGAGAGAGAGTCATCGATCAGCTGCCTCTTGCACACCCCCCACTGGGGATGTGCCCACAACCAAGGCACATGCCCTTGACCAGAATCGAACCTGGGACCCTTCAGTCTGCAGGCTGACACTCTATCCACTGAGCCAAACCAGCCTTGGCAAGTTTATGTGTTTTTACCTATGCCACTATCTTGGTTTCCTCAGAGTTTCTCTTTTAACCCTTATTGTCAAAGATGCAAAGACATGTTGCAACACAGACACCTTGAAAGGGTGTTGGGGACAAAATACTCCATCCACTTCTTGGGCCAGTATGGGGTGAGCTCACAAGGCCATAGTCACTGTACACTCACCACTGGGAAGTGCACACATTCAAGGACATCACTGTTACTGTCATCTACGCAAAAAAAGTGGGAGACAGCCCCCCGTCCACGGATAGGGGTATGAGCTCTGTGGAGAGAGGCCAGCATGCGCACAGCCCAGAGGGCCCTTCGGCAGACGGAGGCTGATGGGGTCGACAGGGACCGACATTTCCTTTTCACAGGTCCCTCGCTTTTCTGTCTGACTCTGCTCTGCAAGTATGACCTATTGCTCCTTCCCCAAAAGGAAAAACAAAATATATTAAAATATTTAAATAATCATGTTTGAATTCCTGCCTCAGTTGCCAATCCAGAGGTTCTGACTATGGGGCCTGAGGTGGGGCCCACCAGGAGGTTCTCAGTGCTGGGGGTCAGGAGCTGGGAGCAACAGGTTGCCTCTTCCTTCTGTGTCAGCCCTTCCCACAGGGGTGTCACTGGCCCCCAGGAAGTCTCAGCACCCCACAGCTAGCCCGCAAGAAGCCCTGCAGCTGTCCCAGTAGGCAAATGTGAGGAGATGCTGCCACCCTCTGGTGGTGAAGGAGGCAGTGTGGCCAAGATCGAGACCCGCCAGCCCCCAGGACAGAGACAAGCAGAGGGTCCCCACAGGAGGAGAGTGGAGCCAGAACAGGCTGTGGGAGAAGAAGGATGCACCCCTCCTGGCTCCCAGCCCTCCTCCTGCCTCCTGCCCTGCCCAGAGACCAGGCTCAGCCAGACAGCCCCGCTGGCCCCTCTGAGACCTGCCCCTGCATCGCAGAGTCCACCCGCAGAGAGTCCTTCCTGCTCTGCGTCTCGCTGGGCATCTGTGGGAATCTGTCCTGGGACACCCACCCTGTGATCCGCCCACAAACAGTGCACACGCCTGGACCCAGGGCCCCCAGAACACCGCTCCCCTGCCGCCTGCGGGCTAGATGGGAATGCTCTGCCCTCAACACTGGGAATGCTCTGCCCTCAACACTCCGCGCAGTCCTCTGCATGACCTGCAGGGGGACCCGTACAGCCTTTGAGATGAGGGTCCTGGTTACCTTCAAAAATGTGTCTCGGCGTTTTCTGAGGAAGTTATTTAGCTGGTGGTGGCTGTTCAAAAGCCTCCACTACCTTTAGAGAAAAGCCCAAACTCCCCTCCAAGACCCACCCCAGCCAGGCCACCTGGGAGGCCCTCCCTGCCCCTCCCACGCACTGCGTGAGACCTGGTGGCTTCAAAACAACCTGAGCTTCCCTCTCACACCCGGATGGCAGCACTCCAGTTCCAGATGTGGGCAGGTGCCCTCGCCGGTTTGGCTCAGCGGATAAAGTGTCAGCCTGGGTTCAATTCCAGTTCTCCCAGCAGCCTCTCTCCCCGCCTCTCCCCTGTTCCTCACCTCCCTGCCCCCCTACTCACCCCAGAGACACAGCTCAGAGGCCACCTTGCCCTGACTCCCATTGGGAGGGCCTGTCACAGACAAGCCTCCAGAGTTACAAACATCAAATCCAGAACCCTCCGCCTTAGGCGCAGGGACCCACTCGTCCCTGATCCCTCAGAGGCCACAAACCAAGACCCAGAGCTCCTTTGGTGTTCAAGAAGGGCGATAGGCCTGGGCTGGGCCCTCGGCCGCAGTGCTCAGAACTGGCCACTGGGGGTCAGGCTTGGGCTGTATTGTGCAGAACCGTAAGGCGGAAGCAGGAGGCGGGAGGCGGGAGGAGACCCTGCTGTCTCTCCGCCTGGGGCAGGGCTGCTCCTGCTGGCAGAGCTGACCCACAGGCCTCCTGGAAGAGGGCCCTGAGGCGCTGCCTGTGCCTCACACACTCCAGCCACTGGCCACTCCTGGTGCCACAGCCCCTGCGGACCAGGATCTCCCATCAGAGCCTCCCAGACTGACCGGCTGCGTTGGCCCTTCCCAAGGCGGCCTAGCCCCTCTGGCGCCTGCCCCCCACACGGTGCCAGTACTGCTGACTCCGCATCCGCACAGGGGAGCTCAGCATGCAGGCGGCGCCGACTGCGGGCCCACCTCTCTGCTCCCGGCTGATGTCACAGCTTGATGACACGCTGAAGCCAAAATTGGGGGGAAGGGGGGGGGCGGTCTAGATTCAAACCTCTGTCCTTCCCCAGGCACCAAAAGCAATGGTGGCCATGGGCCCCAGGACCCAGGACTGTCCCCACAGACGCTGCAGGACCCACCAGGAGCCAGACCAAGGCCCTCCCACCCCTGTGCTGACCGCATTTTGTACCTTGACAGAGACTGAGGTCCCAGGCAAGGCAGTGAGCTCTGACAGGCCACGCCTCCCTGCATCAGCACAGCCCTGAGGCCCTGTGGCTGCCACACTCAGCGCCAGGCAGGACACCAAGCCCACATCTGTGTGGGAGGCCTGCGTTGCTATGGCAACCCCAAGACCGAAACCTGCTTCTGCCAGGTCTTCCTCTCCTGCGGAAAGCTCCTTCCACTGGGTGCCAGCCCCTCCCTTCCAAACCCCACCACTGAGCATGCGTGGCCCACGGGGGTCCCAGACCCAGCCAGGGCTCCGGGAGGCTGGCGCGAGGTGAAGGGCCCGGATAAGGCGGTTCCTGGGCCCCGGCACCACTCCCTTCTCCGTCTCACTCAGTCCTTCAGACAGAGCCACCAGCAGGACTCGGAGCGGAGGCCACCCACCCCTCTCCCACAGCGGCCAGGTGAGAGCAGAGCAGCCTCTCGCAAGCCCTGGACAGAGGTGCGGCCCAGCCCCGCCCAGGCCTGGCGCACAGTGGGACCCACAGGCTGCGTTACCCACCAGCAGAGGGGCCGCAGGCACAGGGCCGGCGGGACCCTGGGCAGCTCCCCTGGAGGCCGGGGCGCAGCAGGCTCCGGGTGAGGCCCCCAGGCTGAGGGTGCCTCCCTCCTTCACACACTCCAACCTGAGGCCACAAACGCACTCTCACGTGCCCCGCGCTCCCTCTGCTCCCACTGTGCGCCAGCCCGGCTCCTCCCGCCAGGCCACATCCCCGGGGCCGCCCGGCAGCAGCCCGCGGCCCGTCGTGTCCTGCTCCAGGACTTCGGACCCTCCGGCCAGGACGTTTGGGTCCCTCAGTCCGAGCGGGCATCGGCCACTCAGACAGGCCCTCTCCTCCCAGGCGTGGCCCGGGGCCTTGGCGCGCTGGGTCAGGTGGGGACACAGCGTCTGGCTGCTCCGGTCGTCCCCCCGGTGGGAGGGGGCGGTCCCCGAAGCCCAAGCTGGGGCAGCCGGGCTCCGGGCCGCCCAGCCCCGCCCGGTGCCCAGGCCGCTTCCGTCCCCATGGCACCAGCTCCCGGCAGGCTGTCCGCTGCTTCTCAGGACCCACTATTGCCACCCTCTGAGGGGGCCCAGGGGCAGGACTGACTCCTCACCCAACTCGTACTCGCCTGGTCACATGGTCCTGGTGTGTCTGAGCCAAGAGCCCAGGCCCACACCCTCTCTCAGCCTGAAAGGCCTCCCTCCTGCGGCAGGCACACTGCTGTGCGCAGCCTCCCAGCAGCGCGCTGGTTTCCATCGCGGTCGGTCGGTCGGTCGGTCGGTCGGGGCGATTCCCTCTGGAGAGCATGCTGCGGTGCTGGGCGGGGCCTGGGCAGTGCTCGCTGGCGTGGCCCTCTCTCAGACGGAAACGGCACCGCTGAGACACTGTGCTGCCGCCCGGCTCCTCGCGGGCCTCGGGGGCCTGCCCGGCGCTTTGGGTCGGAACCTGAAGCAGCTTCCAGAGGCTCAGTGCAGAGGCCCTCCCAGGGCTGAGTGGGCATCACGACGGTGAGGATCCGCAGGGCCAGCTGTCGCGGGGGCCGGGAGGGGCCCGTTCTCTCCACTCGAAGCGCAGCACCAAAGCTGGCCGTCGCAGGCCAGCACCCACCCACTGCCTCTCCCTCTTGGGTCACAGTCACACCTGAGGCAGCGGCGTGACTTGCACATTCTGTGCCCCCACCCCCGGTTCCTGGAGGGGAGGCCCTGAGACCCCAGGACGAGACCCCAAGACGCACGAGAGCAGGTGTGCGGTGAAGGACAGAATCGGTGTGAGACCCCGGTGGGGAGTGAATAGACAAAGGCAGCAGAGCAGGGGTGAGCCCTCCCGTCCAGCTGCCCTCCAGCCACAGCGGGCAGAGCGGCCCCCAACCTCTCCCTCGGAGGCTTCACAGGAGAGCAGTCCCCAGGAGGGCACACAGCCCCGCCCACCACACACCCCTCAGCAGGGAGGCCTCAGGACCTGGGATCCAGGGCCCCCAAGATGCAGGAGCAGGCAGACCCCCTCCAGACCCTACCCCAGGCAAGCGGCCCGGGAGGAGAATGCCGGCCTCCCACCTCCATGGAGACACGGACAGGGAGGGTCCGCGTGCTCTGGGCTCCTGGTCCCAGGGAGAAGCCGGCCTCCCCTCTGGTCCCCAATCCCACAGCCATTGCCCCGACCCACCACCTCCCCCGGCTCCCCTGACAAGGCGGCCCAGGGCCACAGCAGCCCTGATGGGCAACGCTCAAACTGAGTCCAACCCCAGTAGCACCTTCGCAGAGTGGGCCACCCCCAAAGCCGCAAAGGGGGTCAGCCTTTGGGCTCAGGTGAGAAGGGGAGCTTCAAGGAGCCCAGAACAGACCAGGGGCTGGGCTGCAGCCTGGGTCAGGGGGTTGGGGGGCTAAGAGGTGCAGCCTGAGATGGAGGTGAATGTGGGGACATCAGAACTATAATGGGGAAGGGGGTGGGACAAGGGCTGAAGGTGCGGGAGCAGTCGGGTTGAATGTGGGAGGAGGTAGGGGTGGGTGGGGCGGGTGGGGCCTGGGGATCAGGGATGGAGGTGAGGCCAGGAGGAGGTGGGGCCCTGGAGAGCTGGGGGAGATGGCCCACTTTGGAGGTCCCTGGCACTGCCCACCCCTCACGCCCGCCTGGCCTGGCCCGCTGCTCCTGCCAGTCGGCGCGGTCTCTGTGGAGTCGCCTGGACACGCAGCGATGTGCTGGGGAGGCGCCTGACGACGCACCGCTCCCAGGCCTCTGCCTGGCCGCCGTTCCTCCCTCACTTCCCCTTGATGCTAAATTTTTGTTTTAACAGCAAAGTGCCGGTCATTGAAACTTGTATAAAACCGCACCTTAATACCTTATTCAATAAAGTAATTTTTAAAAAACGCACCTTGGCCCAGTGGCCTTGACCAAGCAATTCAGCTCTAGGTCGCCTCACATCCCTCAGAGCTGCTTTGGGAAGGAGAGCAGGGCTGGGTGCTGAGAGCCACACCCATGTGGGAGGACCCCCCACACACACGCACACACACACACGCACACTGGATCCACAGGAGAGATGCAGGCTGCTGTTTATGGAGAAACTATTTGTGCTGAATAGAAGGCAACAATCCACCACATGGACTAGTTGCACCCCGTCCCGATGTGGGGGCAGGCGGGGGAGGGGCGCGGGGAGGCGGGAGGAGCTCGGCGTGGGTGGGAGGACCACACATGCTAGTCCCAGAGAAGCTACCCCACAGCCCACTCTGCAGGAGGAGTGCGCCTGGGGGTGGGGCGGGAGGCTCAGGCGGTCGCAGGCAGAGCTCGCGTGCGTGGCACATGCATAAGCACATGGGCACAGGGGGCACAGGCACACGTTCACGAGTCTGTCTCAGCAAGAAGGTGCCTGTGGAGGCTCAGCCCTAAGAGCCAGGGCGCCGCAGCCGGCCAGCAGGTCCTTGCTCCCCAGGTGCTTAAGTCACATGGCCCAGGGCTGCGACTCAGCTCCCAGGCGGAGGCAAATCATCTTGTCAACGTTGCAGAACTAGTTGCAAAGTCACCAAGCTCCAGCTTCCGTCTGCAGGCTGGGGCTCCGGTGACCACACTAGGGCCCCACCCCCACCGGCGCCCACAGCCCAGAGGGTTCTCCGGCGTCACCAGTTCCAAAGGTGAAACTACCCTCTGGTTTGGCACCAGGAGTTCGGGCGTCCCCCAGAGACACCTGGAGGCTTGGAAATGAAGCAGTGGGTCAGTCACTGCAGGTGCAGAGCAAAACCCATCCCACTGCCACCCTTTCAAGGCCACTCGGACCCACGGAGGGTGCAGGGTCCTCCCAGCAGCACAGCTGGGGACCTCTGATTTCAAGCAAAGGAGAGACTGAGAGGAAGAGCCCCAGGAGGACACAGCATCCTGCGGCCCTCAGGTACACAGGGCCGCTTCGAATGGCAGACGGAGCAGCCTGCAATAGCCCCGCCCACCCGCAGGCCAAGCCGGCCTGCACACGTGGGCCCGCGGCTGCAGCGCATCAGCCCACGGAGAGGAGCGTCTGGGGAAAGGGCTCCTTGAGGGCTGGAGGGACGTGGACGTGGGGAACCGGAGGCGGCACCAGTGACTCTCGGGCAAGTCCACGTCAGCAGCTCCCAGTGGGCCAGTCCCACTGCCCTCACGCAGACCGCACACAGCACAGGGCCCTCAGGCTGCACACACTGCTGTTCCGCCTCCAGGGGTGCCCGCCAGGGCCTGCGGCTGCGGCAGAGGGGAGGCAGGGAGCCCCATGGATCGTGGGTGTCCGTGAGCTCTGGCCAGGCTCTCTCGCTGGTGAGTTCTTTCACATCCTTACCCCATCCCGGAGGAGTGGGTCAGTGTGCCTGGGGCCACGGGGCAACCCTAAGCAGTGGTCCCACGGTGTCCCCAGGCCCTTGGGGTCACAGAGAAGCTCCAGAGTCCGGTGATGCCCGGGGGTCAGGTGGCCATCAGCCTAGAGAGCAGTAACCTGGGTGAGCTCCGTGTTGGGTGTGGACGGGCTCTGCGGGCTGACGGGCACCATGGGCAGGTCCACGCCTAGTCATGCAGGCCTCGGCACCGTCTCTGAGGTCTTGTGGGCGAGGGCCACATCCTTGGTCGTGCTGCGCACACGCTCAGACCCCGGGCCCTCCCGGCGCAGTGCAGACGTGCAGCAGAACTTGCGGAAGCAGGCCTTGAAGTTCTCGTCTAGGAAAGCGTAGAGGATGGGGTTGAGGCAGCTGTTGACGTAGCCGAGGGCTGTGCAGAAACGTAGGATGGCCACCGCCGTCTCACTGCCCGGCTGGACTCCCAGGCCTTGGACCAGGACGAAGACCTGGACTGGCGTCCAGCAGCCCACGAACACCGCCACCACCACCAGCACCAGCCGCGTGATGCGCCGTAGGTTCCGATCCTTCTCTCGGGAGCCGGAGAGCAGGCGGACACCCCGCAGCCGCCGGATCATGAGGCTGTAGCAGATGGAGATGATGAGCACGGGGATGATGAAGGAGAAGAGGAAGATGCAGACAGCAAACAGGGGGCCCCAGTAGTCCTGCGGGGTGGGGATCTCCACCAGACACTCGATCTCTGCAGGGAGAGAAGCAGGGTCAGGTGGAGCCAGGGAACATGGCCCTGGGCAGGAGGGACCACCCGACTGACCTTCATCCTCGACCTGTGCCGAGCCCATGATGGCCACCGGGATGCCGACGACAGAGGCCAGGGCCCAGATGGCCACATTGACAGCCTGGGCCTTGCTGGACGTCCGGACATCGAGGGCACGGATGGGATGGCAAATGGCTACATACCGATCCACACTCATGGCGGTCAGCGTGAAGGTGCTGGTGAACATGTTGTAATAGTCGATGGCAATGACTATCTTGCACAGGGCATTCCCGAATGGCCAGAAGCCCAGGAGCACGTCTGTGCCCTGGAAGGGCAGTGTCAGCAACACCAAGGTGTCTGCCAGGGCCAGGTTGAAGATGTAAATGTTGGTAGCTGTCTTCATCTTGGTGTGCCTGCAGGGGAGGGGAAAGGACAGCTTCATTTGGCCACTGTCTAGACCTGAGAGCAAAGCCACCAGGAGGGCACCCACTCTGAGGCCCTTGTTAAACACAGGCTCCTGGGCACTGAGCCCGGGGCAAACAGTGTAATAAGCTTCAAGTCCTCCTGGCACACAAGAGGGTTCCAGGCCTAGGACAGGTCTGCTGGGGAAAGTGGGTGTGCGGCAGCAGAGCACACGTGACATTGCACAGCGTGAAGGGGTAGGATTGTGAGCAAAAGAGCCTGCTCCTCCTTCAGAGTTTCCCCAAGACCCTTTGTGGATCAAATCCTGTGCCTGCAGCTGCCAGAATTCTCCAGCCTCCCAGCCCACATTGCTGTCCAGCCATCAAGACAGGAAATGGCAACCATGATGGGAGTGGTGCTAATGAGGTCTAATGGTGTCCAAGCTACTGGAATCGGGCTGGGGAAACGGCGTTTCAGAAATGTTTGTTGAATGAAGTAATATCTGTGATAGTGGTGGTGGAGGTCATGGTGATGGACGTAGCAATGGAAGTGGAGGCAGTGGGGGAGATGGAGGTGGCAGTGGAGATGGAGGCGGCAATGGCAGTGAGGCAGAGGTGGTGGAGGGGGGAGGCGGAGGTGGTGATGGAGGTGGAGATGTTGATGTAGATGGAGGTGGAGGTGGTAATGAAGGAAGAGGTGGTGGTGGAGGCAGAAGTAGGGAAGGGAGGAGGCAGAGGTGGTGATGGAGGTGGAGGTGAGGTGGAGGCGGTGATGGAGGCGAAGGTGGAGGTGGTGGCGGAAACGGAGGTGGTGATGGAGGCGGAGGTAGAGGTGGAGGCGGAGGTGAAGGCGGAGGTGATAATGGAGGTGGAGGTGAAGGTGGAGGTGGAGGTGGTGATGGAGGTGGAGGTGTTGATGGAGGTGGAGGTGAAGGTGAAGGTGGTGGTGGAGGCAGAGGTGGTGATGGAGGAGGTGGAGGTGGAGGCGGAGGTGGAGGTGAAGGTGGTGGTGGAGGTGGTGGTGGAAACAGGTGGTGATGGAGGTGGAGGTGGAGGTGGAGGCGGAGGTGGAGGTGGTGATGGAGGTAGAGGCGGAGGCGGAGGTGGAGGTGAAGGTGAAGGTGGTGATGAAGGCGGAGGTGGAGGTGGAGGTGGTGATGGAGGTGGAGGTAGAGGTGGCGGTGGAGGTGGTGATAGAAGCGGAGATGGAGGTGGAGGTGGAAGTGGAGGTGGTGATGGAGGCGGAGGTGGAGGTGGAGGTGGTGATGGAGGTGGAGGTGGAGGTGGAGGTGGAGGTGGAGGTGGTGATGGAGGTGGAGGTGGAGGTGGAGGTGGAGGTGGTGATAGAGGTGGAGGTGGAGGTGAAGGTGGAGGTGGTGATGGAGATGGAGGCCGAGGTGGAGGTGAAGGTGGAGGTGGTGATGAAGGTGGAGGCGGAGGTGAAGGCGGAGGTGGTGATGGAGGTGGAGGTGGAGGTGGAGGTGGAGGTGGTGATGGAGGTGGAGGTGGAGGTGGAGGTGGAGGTGGAGGTGGAGGTGGTGATAGAGGTGGAGGTGGAGGTGGAAGTGGTGATGGAGGCGGAGATGGAGGTGAAGGTGGAGGTGGAGGTGGAGGTGGAGGTGGAGGTGGAGGTGGAGGTGAAGGTGGAGGTGGTGATGGAGGTGGAGGCCGAGGTGGAGGTGAAGGTGGAGGTGGAGAGTTGAGGTGACGGTGGTGCTGAAGGCGGAGGTTGTGAGTGAAGGAAGGTGGGGGATGAAGGCGGAGGTGGAGGTGGAGGTGGAGGTGGAGGTGGAGGTGGAGGTGGAGGTGGAGATGGAGGTGGTGATGGAGGTGGAGGTGGAGGTGGAAGTGGAGGTGGAGGTGAAGGTGGAGGTGGTGATGGAGGTGGAGGTGGAGGTGGAGGTGGAGGTGGAGGTGGAGGTGGTGATGGAGGTGGAGGTGGAAGGTGGAGGTGGTGGTGGAGGTGGAGGTGGTGATGGAGGTGGAGGTAGAGGTGGCGGTGGAGGTGGTGATTGAAGCGGAGGTGGAGGTGGAGGTGGAGGTGGAGGTGGTGATGGAGGTGGAGGTGGAAGTGGAAGTGGAGGTGGAGGTGGAGGTGGAGGTGGTGATGGAGGTGGAGGTGGAGGTGAAGGTGAAGGTGGAGGTGGTGATGGAGGTGGAGGTGGCGGCGGGGTGGATGGGGGTGCAAGGGTGGTGGTGCAAGGGCGGAGTGGAGTTGGCTGTGGTGATGGAGGTGGAGGTGGAGGTGGTGATGGAGGTGGAGGCAGAGATGGAGGTGGAGGCAGAGGTGGAGGTGGAGGTGAAGGTGGTGATGAAGGTGGAGGTGGAGGTGAAGGTGGAGGTGGTGATGGAGGTGGAGGTGGAGGTGGTGGTGGGGGTGGAGGTGAGGGGAGGTGGGTGAAGGTGGAGGTGTGAGGTGAGGTGGAGGTGAAGGTGGAGGGTGGTGAGGTGGAGGTGTGAGGTGCAGGTGGAAGGTGGAGGTGGATGGTGAGGAGGAAGGTGGGTGAAGGCGGAGGTGGAGGTGGAGGTGGAGGTGGAGGGGGAGGTGGAGGTGGAGGTGAAGGTGGAGGTGGTGATGGAGGTGGAGGCCAAGGTGGAGGTGAAGGTGGAGGTGGTGATGAAGGTGGAGAGCAGGAGGAGGTGCGGTGTAGGTGAGGTGAGTGTGATGGAGGTGGAGTGGAGGTGGATGTGGAGGTGGTGGTGGAGGTGGATGAGGGGCGTGGAGGTAAGGGCGGTGGAGGTGAGTTGCTGGGGCAGCGGTGGAGGTGGCGGTGGCGGTGGAGTGGAGGTGGAGGTGGAGATGAAGGTGGAGGCGGAGGCGGAGGTGGAGGTTAGGTGGAGGTGGAGGTGGTAATGGAGGTGGAGGCGGAGGTGGAGGTGGAGGCGGAGGTGGAGGTGGAGGCGGAGGTGGAGGTGGAGGTGGAGGTGGTGATGGAGGTGGAGGTGGAGGTAGAGGTGAAGGTGGAGGTGGTGATGGAGGCGGAGGTGGAGGTGGTGATGGAGGTGGAGGTGGAGGTCAAGGCGGAGGTGAAGGCGGAGGTGATAATGGAGGTGGAGGTGGAGGTGGAGGTGGAGGTGGTGATGGAGGTGGAGGCAGAGGCGGAGGTGGAGGTGAAGGTGGAGGTGGAGGTGGTGATGGAGGTGGAGGTGGAGGTAGAGGTGAAGGGTAGGTGGTGATGGAGGTGGAGGTGATAGTAGAGGTGAAGGTGAAGGTGGTGATGAAGGCAGAGGTGGAGGTGGAGGTGAAGGTGGAGGTGGAGGTGGTGATGGAGGTGGAGGTGGAGGTAGAGGTGAAGGGTAGGTGGTGATGGAGGTGGAGGTGGTAGTAGAGGTGAAGGTGAAGGTGGTGATGAAGGCAGAGGTGGAGGTGGAGGTGAAGGTGGAGGTGGAGGTGGTGATAGAGGCGGAGGTGGAGGTGGAGGTGGAGGTGGTGATGGAGGTGGAGGTGGAGGTAGAGGTGAAGGTGGAGGTGGAGGTGGTGATGGAGGTGGAGGTGGAGGTGGAGGTGGAGGTGGAGGTGGAGGTGGAGGTGGTGATGGAGGTGGAGGTGGAGGTGGTGATGGAGGTGGAGGTGGTGATGGAAGCGGAGGCGGAGGTGGAGGTGGGAGGTGGAGGTGGTGATGGAGGTGGAGGTGGTGATGGAGGTGGAGGCAGAGGCGGAGGTGGAGGTGGAGGTGGAGGTGGAGGTGGAGGTGGTGATGGAGGTGGAGGTGGAGGTAGAGGTGAAGGTGTAGGTGGTGATGGAGGTGGAGGTGGGTTTGTGGTTAGTAGATGTTGACGGTGATGGAGGTGGTGATGAAGGCAGAGGTGGAGGTGGAGGTGAAGGTTGAGGTGGAGGTGGTGATAGGCGGTGGAGGTGGGGTGAGGGGTGAGGTGGAGGTGGTGGTGAGGTGGAGGTGGATGGGGGTGGAGGTGGATGAGGTGGAGGTGTTGATGGGGTGGAGGTGGAGGTGGAGGTGGAGGTGGAGGTGGAGGTGGAGGTGGGGGTGGAGGTGGAGGTGGAGGTGGAGGTGGAGGTGGAGGTGGAGGTGGAGGTGAAGGTGGAGGTGGAGGTGGTGATGGAGGTGGAGGTGGAGGTGGAGGAGGTGGGTGGCAGAGCGAGGTGGAGGTGAAGGTGAAGGTGGAGGTGGTGATGGAGGTGGAGGTGGTGATGGAGGTGGAGGTGGAGGTGGTGATGGAGGTGGAGGCAGAGATGGAGGTGGAGGCAGAGGTGGAGGTGGAGGTGGTGATGGAGGTAGAGGTGGAGGTAGAGGTGAAGGTGGAGGTGGAGGTGGTGATGGAGGTGGAGGTGGAGGTGGAGGTGGAGGTGGAGGTGGTGATGGAGGTGGAGGTGCAGGTAGAGGTGAAGGTGAAGGTGTAGGTGGTGATGGAGGTGGAGGTGGAGGTAGAGGTGAGTGTGTAGGTGGTGATGGAGGCGGAGGTGGAGGTGAAGGTGGAGGTGGTGATGGAGGTGGAGGCGGAGGTGAAGGTGGAGGTGGTGATGGAGGTGGAGGTGGAGGTAGAGGTGAAGGTGGAGGTGGTGATGGAGGTGGAGGTGGAGGTGGAGGTGGAGGTGGTGATGGAGGTGGAGGTGGAGGTGGAGGTGGAGGCGGAGGTGGAGGTGAAGGTGGAGGTGGTGGTGGAGGTGGAGGTGGGGGGATGGCGGGAGGTGGAGTGGAAGTGTGTAGGAGGTGGAGGTGGCGGGGTGGTGGGGTGGTGGCGGTGGAGGTGGAGGTGGAGGTGGAGGTGAAGGTGGAGGTGGTGATGGAGGTGGAGGTGGAGGTGGAGGTGAAGGTGTAAGTGGTGATGGAGGCGGAGATGGAGGTGAAGGTGGAGGTTGTGATGAGGGGGGGGTTGAGGTGTGGTGGAGGTGGAGGTGGAGGTGGAGGTGGAGGTGAAGGTGTAGGTGGTGATGGAGGTGGAGGTGGAGGTGAAGATGGAGGTGGTGATGAAGGTGGAGGCAGAGGTGAAGGTGGAGGTGATAATGGAGGTGGAGGTGAAGGTGGAGGTGGAGGTGGTGATGGAGGTGGAGGTGGTAGTTGGTGAGGTTGGAGGCGGTTGGGTTGGGTGAGACGGTGGAGGTGGGTGATGGAGGTGGAGGGGTGATGGAGGTGGAGGTGTAACGGAGGTGGATGTGGATGTGGTGCTGGAGGTGGAGCGGTGATGGCGGCGGAGGCGGGGTGATGGAGGTAGGGCGGAGGCGTTGATGGCGGTGGGGGTGGTCACGTAGGTGGCGGTGGGGCAGTGAAGTGGAAGTGGAGCTGAGGTGGATGGAGGGCGGATGGAGGTGATGAGGGATGGTGATGGAGGCGGAGGTGGTGATGGAGGTGGAGGCGGTGATGGAGGTGGAGGTGGAGGTAGAGGTGAAGGTGTAAGTGGTGATGGAGGCGGAGATGGAGGTGAAGGTGGAGGTTGTGATGAAGGTTGAGGCCGAAGTGGAGGTGAAGGTGGAGGTGGAGGTGGAGGTGGAGGCGGAGGCAGAGGTGGAGGTGAAGGTGGAGGTGGTGATAGAGATGGAGGCAGTGATGGAGGTAGAGATGGTGATGGAGGTGTAGGTGGTGATGGAGATGAAGATGGTGATGGAGGCGGAGGCGGTGATGGAGGTGGAGGTGGTGATGGAAGTGGAGGCGGTAATGGAGTTGGAGGTGGTAATGGAGGTGGAGGTGGATGTGGTGATGGAGGTGGAGGCGGTGATGAAGGCGGAGGCGGTGATGGAGGCGGAGGCGTTGATGGAGGTGGAGGTGGTAACGGAGGTGGAGGTGGAGGCAGTGATGGAAGTGGAGCTGGTGATGGAGGCGGAGGCGGTGATGGAGGTGGTGATGGAGGCAGAGGCAGTGATGGAGGCGGAGGTGGTGATGGAGGTGGAGGCGGTGATGGAGGTGGAGGTGGTAATGGAGGTGGAGGTGGATGTGGTGATGGAGGTGGAGGCGGTGATGAAGGCAGAGGCGTTGATGGAGGCGGAGGCGGTGATGGAGGTGGAGGTGGTAATGGAGGTGGAGGTGGAGGCAGTGATGGAGGTGGAGGCGGTGATGGCGGTGGAGGTGGTAATGGAGGTGGAGGTGGTGGCAGTGATGGAGGTGGAGGCGGTGATGGCGGTGGAGGTGGTGATACAGATGAAGATGGTGATGGAGATGAAGATGGTGATGAAGATGGAGGCGGTGATGAAGGTGGAGGTGGAGGCGGTGATGGAGGCGGAGGCAGTGACAGAGGCGGAGACGGTGATGGAGGTGGAGGCGGT
The DNA here is from genome assembly GCF_014108245.1 of Pipistrellus kuhlii. NCBI lineage: Eukaryota > Metazoa > Chordata > Mammalia > Chiroptera > Vespertilionidae > Pipistrellus > Pipistrellus kuhlii. The sequence continues at coordinate 759,753 of NW_023425592.1, read as the reverse complement.
GATGGAGGTGGAGCCAGTGATGGAGGCGGAGGCGGTGATGGAGGTGGTGATGGAGGCAGAGGCAGTGATGGAGGTGGAGGTGGTGATGGAGGTGGAGGTGGTGATAGAGATGAAGATGGTGATGAAGGTGGAGGCGGTGATGAAGGTAGAGGTGGAGGTGGAGGTGGTGATGGAGGCGGAGGTGGAGGTGGAGGTGGAGGTGGAGGTGGAGGTGGAGGTGGAGGTGGAGGCGGAGGCAGAGGTGGCGGTGAAGGCGGAGGCAGAGGTGGCGGTGAAGGTGGAGGTGGTGATAGAGATGGAGGCGGTGATGGAGGTGAAGGTGAAGGTGGAGGTGGAGGTGGTGATGGAGGTGAAGGTGGAGGTGGAGGTGGAGGTGGAGGTGGTGATGGAGGCGGAGGTGGAGGTGGAGGTGGAGGTGGAGGTGGAGGTGGAGGTGGTGATGGAGGTGGAGGTGGAGGTGGTGATGGAGGTGAAGGTGAAGGTGGAGGTGGAGGTGGTGATGGAGATGGAGGCGGTGATTGAGGTGAAGGCGGTGATTGAGGTGGAGACGGTGATGGTGTTGGTTGTGCCAACAGCAGAGGTGAGAGTATTCCATGTCAATTCCACTGCCACAAGGGAATATGAGGTTTACTCTTGTCTCATAAAGAGGGATTGAGAATAAGCACTGAAGACTTCATGACCAAATAGCAACAGCGTAACAATGATAAAGGCAAAGTCCTGTGCCACGCTCTTCACATTGATTTTATCATATTTAAGTTTCCCAAAGTGCTATTTTTGTTGCCTCCTCTCTGCAGGAGGACACGCAGGCTCACAGGATTGAAGTGGCTGTCTGAAACCACAGAGCCAGTAAGCAGCAAAGAGGGCCAAGGGATTGAGAAGAGCAGCATGGACAGGAGAGAAAATGTGTCAGACACACGAGGTTCAGGGCTGTTATCCAAACACAGAGAACCAATACTCAACCGTAAGAATACGGACAACTGAGTAAGGAATGGGCCGGACACCTTGCTAGAACCTCACCAAAGACGACAAACACAGTGAAAAAGCAAATGGCAGGATGCTCCGCATCCTAGCCCTCAGGGAAGGGAAGTTAAACGAGGAGAGTCCACTGCACACCCATCAGAGCGCCAAACCCAGAGCACTGACACCGCCGAGTGCTGGCGAGGACGGGAGTGGTGGGGACCCCTTCACTGCCGGTGGGAACGCAGCCGGTGCGGCCGCTCTGGAAGGCAGCTCGGTGTCTCACACACTGCACAGCCTCGTGGGACCCAGCAGTCACGCTCCCTGGTGTTTGCCCAAAGGAGCTGAAAGCCGATGTCCACACAAAGCCTGCGCATGAATGTTTATGATGTTTTATTCAGAATTGCCAAAACTTGGAAACAACTAAGAAGTACTTCTGTGAGTGGGGAGAGGTCAATGAGGGGAAAAGGAGACATTTAATACTTTAAACAATAAAGAACTTGAATTAAGAAGAAGAAGGAGGAGAAGGAGGAGAAGGAGGAAAGAGGAGGAAGAGGAGGAAAAGGAGGAGGAAAAGGAGAAGAAGGAGAAGAAGAACTTTCGTGAGAGGATGGACAAATAAACTGGTTCATCAGACAGTGGAATGTTATTCAGCACTGAAAAGGAAGGGCTCCTGGCCAGGTAGCTTAGCTGGTTAGAGCATCAGCCCAATATGCCAAGGCTGCCGGTTCGATCTCCAGTCAGGGCACATACAGGAATCAACCGATGAGTGTATCAATAGGTGGAGCAACAAGTCCATGTCTCTGTCTCTCTCTCTCTCTCTCTCTCTCTCTCTCTCTCTCTCTCTCTCTCTCACACACACACACACACACACACACACACACACACACACACATTAATAAATAAAAAATAGCCCTAACCGGTTTGGCTCAGTGGATAGAGAGTCGGCCTGGGGACTGAAGGGTCCCAGGTTTGATCCGGTCAGGGGCATGTACCTTCGTTGCTGGCACATCTCTAATAGGGAGTGTGCAGGAGGCAGCTGATTGATGTTTCTCTCTCATCAATGTTTCTAACTCTCTATCCTTCTGTAAAAAAAAAATCAATAAAATTTATATTTTTAAAATAAATATAAAAATAAACAAATGAGCTGTCAGGCCATGAAGAGACAGGGAGGAACTGAAATGCATGATTGAGTGGAAGAAGCCAATCTGAAAGGCTGTGCGACATCTGGAGAAGGCAGCGCTGTGGAGACAGTAAAGACCATGGTGGCTGCCGAGACCGGTTTGGCTCAGTGGTAGAGCGTCGGCCTGTGGACTAAAAGGTTCCAGGTTCGATTCCAGTTGAGGGCATGTACCTTGGTTGCGGGCACATCCCTGGTAGAGGGTGTGCAGGAGGCAGCTGGTCGATGTTTCTCTCTCATCGATGTTTCTAGCTCTCTATCCCTCTCCCTTCCTCTCTGTAATAAAAAATATATTAGAAAAAAAAGACCACGGTGGCCAGGGGCTGGGGGAGGGCGGGAGGGGGCAGAGGGTTTTAGGGCCGGGAAACTAATCTGTGTGGTACTAAGATGGCGGGCACATGTCATTACACATTGTCCAGCCCCACAGAACGTGCAACCCCGAGGGCAGCCGCAGTGCACACCGTGGCTCTGGGTAATGATGTGTCAAAATGTGTTCATTAATTGTGAAACTGTACTATTCTGGTGGGAACTTTGGCCATGGAGAAGACTGCGCATGTGTAGAGTGGGGAGTGTGCAAGAAATCTCTGTACCTTCCTCTAGATTTTGCTGTGAACCAAAACTGCTCTTAAAAAGTCATCTTTTAAAGAGACAGACCTGGAACAGTGGTCAGTACTGGGAAGGGGGCAGCTATTCCTCCCATTCCCTTGTCTGAGCCTGCACACCACACACACCAACATAACACCATGTGCATTGCATACTCAGTTACATGTACATGTGCGCGTAGTTGGACATACATGTGAGCACTTGTGCACATTTCTATATATTAGCACATGTGTGTGTCTGCTTGCACATATAAGTGCACACGCATGTACACCTACACCATTGGGCATGTATGTACACCGTGGTGCATTCATTTATATAGTCATATTTGTGCATGCATGTACATGTTAACATGTTGTGTGTGCACACATACATGTACACTATATGGCACCCTCTGGTGTATGCGCACTCACATGTGTGTGTGTGTGCTCACATATGTGTACGCACATCTGCCCTCCCATGCTGTCTCTATATGGTGCCCATCCTGTCTTTGCATGCTATCTCCCCACATGTCCCCTCATACTCTCCATGCTGTACCTCCACGGTCCCCACACTCTCCCCATACCCTCCCCGGCACTGTCCCTGTGATGTGTAGGGGCCTCATAGCCTGGCCACCCCACTGGGCCCCACAAGCTTTCTCATTCTGAGCACACCGATGCTGAGCCGCCCAGCGCCAGGCGTGAACAGGAGCCTGGGATGGACTAGCGAGCACTCCTCTCAGGGTCACTGCGGGCCCACGAGCCCTCATGGCTGGGAGCACCATCTGTCAGGAGTCAGGGAACTGTCTGGGGCACACCAAGGCTGGTCCCTCGCCTCCCTCTCTCCCCAGCCCAGGGCCCCTCCCCCGAGGAGCTGTGCACTCCACGCCAGGCCAGCCAGCCACCAGCCAGGCCGGCCAGCACAGCCCTCCCCCCGGCAGCTGCGGGGGCTCACCAGGCGGGGGCTTCGGCAGGGCCCAGCTTACCTGAGGATGACATACATGACGAGGCAGTTCCCCAGCAGCCCCCCGACGCACACAGCCAAGTAGAGACCCACGATGGTGACCTTGAGCCCGAGGGGCAGGAAGGCCGCATGGCTGACATTGAGCAGCAGGTCAGGGGGCAGCAGGCTGTGGTTGGGGCTCAGGAGGCCGTCCTGCAGGTCACCGCTGTAGGCCTCCCCAGGCGGGGTGGGGAACAGGCACTCCATGCTGCTGCCCTGCCTGCGCAGCCGCTCGGAACCTGGGAGGCACAGGGACACGTGACCACGGCGCCTGACACCCACCCAGCTGAGGCCTCCGGCACCATGTGCGTGGCCCGCAGGCACGTGAGTCCCCCAGGCCCAGAGGGACACGCTGCCCACAGGGACACAGGCCCACAATGTGCGCACACAGGGACACACAAAGCACAGATCCATGCCTGCCAATACAGGGACACACAGCACACAAATGTGCATACCCAGAGGCACAGGCACATATGCAGACATGAGGCACAGACGGGGACACACAGAGAACATGTGTGCACATACATGCTCAGTTTCATTTGATCTGCAGACCCCCACATGGGATGTGTGGGTATAGGTATACACGGGGACATGATTCCCTGCAGGGACTCCTGCGCATGCAGCTGCCCTGTATGCTCACAGGCACAGGGACACATGGGCATGGCACACACATACACCCAAGCCTGCCTTCCTGCGCACACAGGCACAAAAGGGAGCAGACATGCCCAGGAGTACCTGAGACAAGGACACAGGGGGCATGAGCACAGCTTCCGCCCGCCCCGCCCTGAGTACAGCCGGTCACCCCATACCCACAGCCAGTGGCGCAGGCTTACCTCGGCACCCCGGGGAGCTGGGGCCGTGAAGACCTGGCCCTGACCTACGAGCAGCTGCGGCTCCTGCCCGAGCAGCCGGGTCTGGCTGGGCTGCCGCAGAGGCAGCTGCTCCTCCTCAGCAGACGCAGAGCAGCCTCAGCCGCAGGAGCAGGCGGGAGAGGCTGCCGCGGAGGGGGCGGGGCTGCGCGGGCTGGAGGCGAGGCTGCAGAAAGGGGGCCGCCAGCCCTTCACTGGGTGGGGCAGATACAAGGACCAGGGCACACATGTAGAGATGAATGACAGCCAAGCTCAGACACAGACATAGGGACACAGATGCAGACAGGAAGGTAGACAAAAGGACAAACACAAGAACACATGGGGACTCAGAACAGGCACATGGACACACACACACACATACACACACACAAGGACACAGAGACACACACAAGGACACAGAGAGACACACACACAAGGACACAGACACACACAAGGACACAGACACACATAAGGACAGAGACACACACACACAAGGGCACAGAGAGAAACACACACACAAGGACACAGACACACACACCCAAGGACACACACACACAAGGACACATACACAAGAACACACACATACACACACACACACACAAGGACACAAAGAAGCGCACGGCATGGGACAGAGACAGCAGGAAGTGTACATGAAACACACAACTAGGACATAGCTATGGGGCCATGTCTCAAATGCAGAGACGCCTAGGAGGGGCTCAGAGTGCCTGTTTGAGGCTCCCAAGGGAGCTGAGCTACAGCGGGCCAGCAGGTGGCAGGGTGCCCTTCTTGGCCAGCCTCGGGTGGATCAGTCTTGTCAACAAGCAGGATACCTGGACTCTACTGTGTGTACCTGCTGTATGCCCCACATGCCTCCAGGCTCCAAGCCAGTACACACATGAACACATCCACCCGCATCACACCAGCATCGCTATCAGCATCACCTTTGTGCAGCGAGAGCATCAGGACTCAGAGGTGTGAAGCCACCTATCAAAGTGGCAGAGACAGGGTTTGAACCCAGATTGTTCTGTCACTTTGAGGCACACTAAGGAGGTCTGCGCCACAGTTGGGCCCCAGAGTAACATCTGAGTATCATTCTCTCATGGCCTGGCCTCAGCCAGCACACAGCTGCCAGCCCCCACTGGGACGCTCCATCCTAACACCAGACTCACATGCCATGTCAGGAACCCCTCAACTGAGTTGTCAGCCCCACCAGTCATGGGGTCAGCCTTCCTGCACAGGCTCTGCCCACACATCCCAGACCCTGTCTGAGCCTCCGTCTCCAAGTTGGGGATGTGGTTGCTAGGTGACTGGTGCAGCGTCGCTAGGATATCTGGGGAATCAGAAGAGGGCAGTGTGAGCAGATGCCTCAGGACTCAGCATCCCAAGCTGTCCCTTAGGACCTGTCTCTGTATCTTTGCAGCAGCTGACTCAGGGACACGTGAGGACTTGGGCACAACATACAGGCTCACATGTCTGCAAACAGGCACATGGGAAACACACAGACATGGGCACAGACACTCACAGGGATGCACAAACACCTGAGCCTCACACATGCAAACCCATACGGCACAAGGTTAGACATGAGGGAACAGGCAGGCAGAAGGTAAGGACCTCAGACACCCGGGTACACACATGGGCACCATCTCTCCAGGGGAAGCTTGGTCCTGCTGACTTCAGAACCCAAGAGGCTCACCTCCTACAGCTGCCCCAGCTAGGCTCCCCACGGTCTCAGCAGCCAACCCTCGTCCCTCCTGCATCCAGGGAACCTCTATGGAAAGACGGGGGCAGGGATGGACAGTCCTTTGTGGAGCCTGGGGGTGGGGTCCATAGCTTGGAATGTAGGGGCAGAGACTCCCGGGGGGAGGAGGGCGGGGCGGGTCTTGTTCCCTGGCCCCAGGAGGCCAGAGCAAGCTTGCAGCAATGGGGGACAATGAGCAGCCTCCTGCAGAGAGGCCCCGCCTTCCGCTGAGACTCCTCCACAGCTGGCTGCTACCCGCTGGCGGCTCAGGTCCTGCACTCCCAGCGCCAACGGTCCTCAGGACACATCCGTGAGTGAGGGCGAGAGTGGCATAGGCACTGTGGCAGCCACCGATACTTGAACAAATTATGACTTAAAGCACTAATTTGGGCCCAACATAAACTGTAGGATGAGCATATGAATTAATGAATTCCAGAACAAACTGATGAGTGCATGAACAAATTACAGAATCAAATGAGATGTGAACTGGTTATAGAAGAGTATAGAGGGAAAGGGCTCAGCGCCAAGGTCCTCAACTTGCCCTCAAAACTAGCCTCAGAGAGCGCCGGCAGGAGGCGGAGCGCCCGCACAGCGCCCCTGGTGCCCCAGGAAAGAGCTCACGGGACAAAAAGGCTGGGGCGCTGCCGTAGCAGGTGGCGATGGGTCCGCTCACCCGGACCGCGGTTCTGCCCACGCCCCCAGGCTAGGGGCCACTCACTGAGGCCGGGCTTGGGGAGGGGCGGGGCTCCCCGTTGCCGGGCAACCGCGCGTCACAGGCCCGCGTGAGTTCAGGCTTCGTTGGAGGCTCAGACTCCCGAAGCCAAAATGTACGGGGTGTCGGAAAGGGAAGGGGGGCAGGACCTGGCCCGGGGTCTGGGGCCTGGGGCGCTATGGGCTGGACCCCGGGAAGGGAGGAGTCCTAGAGGGGAGACCTATGGACCCTGGTGAGCCCTCCCCCTCTATCCCCTCCTCCCTAGACCAACGGGGGGCAGACCAGGAAGATGGGTCTCCCCGGAAGCAAGCCCGTGTCCATTGGGCTCTGAGCCTCCCCTGGGGCTTCAGCACTGGAGGCCTGGAGCCCAGAGGGTCTGCCAGCGAGGGTCTGCCTGGGAGCGTCTGCCTGGGACGGTGTGCCTGGGACGGTCTGCCAGCGAGGGTCTGCCTGGGAGCGTATGCCTGGGACGGTGTGCCTGGGACGGTCAGCCTGGGACGGTCTGCCTGGGACAGTCAGCCTGGGACGGTCTGCCAGCCAGGGTCTGCCAGCGAGGGTCTGCCTGGGACAGTCTGCCTGGGACGATCTGCCTGGGACGGTCTGCCAGCGAGGGTCTGGCAGGGACGGTCTGGCAGGGACGGTCTGGCAGGGACGGTCTCTAGGCCTCTGAGAGGGTCACACTGGTTGCGCCATGGGTGGGGCCTGAGGGCAATTCAAGGGTCACAGCATTTTCTCGGGGGACAGAGAAACAGCCCGCGGGCAGGAGTGGAATTTCCTGCAACTCCCAGAAGAACAGAAAGTTCTAGCAGGCCTGACAGGCTGAAGGGTGCTGCTAGGTTTGGCCCGGGCTGAGGCTGGAGGCGCGGGCTTAGGGCGGCTTCGGGGCCTAGAGGGGGCGGCATTGCCCTCGGACGGCGTGCGGGCCGGTGACGGCGTCCTCCTCCCTCAGCGGCCGGGATGCCAGGGCCCGGGATGCCGGCGGCCGCACCGGAGGCGGCGAGCAGGGAGCCGCGGGGGAGAGCGGGGAGGGGCGCGCCGGGCGCCCCGCCCCGGGAGAAGCGCGCCCAGGGGGCACGGGCCAGGGAGCCCCCCGCGCCCGGCTGGGCTCTGTCCCTGAAGGGGCTGGAGGCCATGAGCCCCCAGCAGCGCCACCGCCACCTGCTCTTCGGGGACCTGCTTGACGACGTGGGTGCGGCCGCCTCCATCTTCCCGCGCGAGTCCGCGGAGCTGGGGTACGGGATGCCCGACCCGCGGGCGTGGACGCAGTCGCTGGAGTCGGCGGCAGCGCGCCAGGACCGGCTGCTCGGCGTCCTCAAGGCGGCCGAGGCCCGCGGCCGGGTGCGCGCCTTGCGGTTGCGCTACACCTTCATGCGGGTCAGGGCACGGCCACGGGGGCGGGCACGGAGGAAAGGGGTGGGGACGGCCCAAAGCGGGGGTGGGTGGGGGGGCTTGTTCCCTGCGGGAGCGGAGGGTGCGGCGGGCAGCCGCTCGGGCTCAGGAGCCCCGCACGGCCTCCCCGCAGGCGGAGGAGATCACGCTGCTCATCCAGCGACAGAAGTCGGCGAGCGCCGCCATCCGGCTGGAGCTGTTCCTGCCACCGCAGCTGAAGCCCACGCGCATCCCGGACCCTCTGGACCGCCAAGAGGTGCCCGCCGGCCCGGGGAGGGGCGGAGGGGGGCCGCCCGCGCCCAGCACACCTGGCCCCAGCCCCTCTCCCGCAGCGGAGGCGCGTGGAGACCATCCTGGAGGAGAAGGTGGACAGCAGGAACTTCCTGCACTGACGGCCTGGCGCAGGGGCCGCACCCCCACCTCCCGCATAAAGTCCTCTTCTCCAACGCCTGTCTCTCTGCTCCCTGCAGCCCGGGGCAGGGGCCCAGAGCCGGCATCTCCCACAAAGCGGGAAGGTGCAAGGGAGTGGTGTCAGGTAGACAGGGACGGGGACTCCCTAACCTGACAGACCCAGGCTGTCCCCCGGCAGCAGAGGGGAGAGAGCCTGGCTCACAACAAGCACCGCTACAGGGGGAGAGGGCAGCCCCAGCACCCCCGGCTGCAGGTCCCCCACGGGTTCAGAGAGCAAGTGACTGCACATGCCAGGCTGCCCTTGGGCGCAGTGGCTGGCCGTCCTGGGGAGAACCAGAGGTGGGGAGGGGGGGGCCGGCCCTGCACCTCTGGCTTTCCTTTCCATCTGAATGGCCGCCTCTGCCCTGTCCATCTCCCTGACCAGCGCGTGCGCACACACACACACACACATGCGCACACACGGAAGGACACTGCCCTGTCCCATTTGGATGAACCCATGTCCTGCAAATCTTCTAGATTCTGAAGAGCCTCCAAGTTTCTGGACAGACCTTGGAGAATACTCCTGCTGTTTGCAGAGCCCAGGACTTCCCTCAGCCCCCTTCCACCCCCTTCACCCCTCACCACCCCCAGACTGCTGTGGGGGCTTCAGGGACTCCACAAGCTCCACCCCCAGGAGCCCTCCCCACCCCCAATAGGCTGCAGTGCAAAGACCCTGGAGGGGTGCATTCTTTACTCCCTGGGTCAGAGCTGGGGTCTGGCAAGGAAGCTTGCTCAGTGGTCACTACCCCTCTCTAGCCCAGCTCAAGGGGGGCCACTGCAGGTGGCCTGGGCCCTCTGCACCCGCAGCAAGCCCCGCCCCGGAGTGACCCTTCGCCCTCTCTGGGCTCTTGCTGCCTTTGGCCTGGATCACACCCAGGACTGTGTGTGGAACTGGAGTCTGGAAACTCCGGGGGGTGGGGAGTCAGTGCTGTGGGAGGGAGGTGTTCAGGAAGGAAGAGGCAAGGAGGAAGGAGAGACGGACAGGGAGGCATTCTATCCGGGAGTGATGGCCGCTCACATCCTGACATGCCCTGGACGGCAGCAGCCCTGGCTCCGCTGGCCCAGCTCCCTGCAATGGGGACGCCAGCGTTCTGTCTCCTGAGAATGTGCTGAGGGCCTAGGATGAGTCCACGTGTTAGTAAAAGCACATTTCATTCCATCGCTTCTCTGGGCCTTCATTTCTTCATCTCTACAACCGAGACCTCAGGAGCTCCGCTGGGTGCCATGCCGTCCACACAGCACCACTCCACCAGGGAGGGCACTGCCTTAGGCGGGCACCAAGGGCAGGACAACACAGACATGCCAAGCCCTAGGAGGCCGGCAGCAGAGCAGCTCACAGACGCCGTGCACCGCGGGTCCAGCTGGCACATGCCAAGGCGGGACCTAGGTCTCAGAGGAGGCCGAGGGAAGTGCACAGGAGGTGGCTGGGCCTGGAGGCGGCGGCTGCTGTGAGCAGCCCGTGGACTAAGACTCAGTGTGTGGGGCTGGGAGGGGTCGGGTGGTTCCCAGGGCAGCAACGTATGCTCTGGAAAGAGGGTCCTGAGTTTGAATTCCACCTCCACCATTATATATATTTTCACTGATTTCAGTGAGGAAGGGAGAGGGAGAACAAGATAGGAAACATCAATGATGAGAGAGAATCATTGATGGGCTGCCTCCTGCATGCCCACGCTGGGGATCGAGCCACAACCCGTGCATGTGCCCTTGACCAGAAATGAACCCGCTGGCAGACACTCTATCCACTGTGCCAAACCAGCAAGGGCATCTGCTCCACCGTTTTCTTGAGTTTCTGCCCAGCCTGCCTGGGCTCCTCCGTGGAATGTGGGGACCCTCTACAGACACAGACTCCCTAGAGGAAGTACAGGACACCCAGAAAGGCCGAGAGAAGTGGGTGGAAAGCAGGCCCAAGTGGCCAGGGAACACGGGGAGAGGCTCAAAGGGGCAAAGAGCCACAGCCAGCCGCCACCCATTTCTCAGGCGGGCGTAGCTGCTGCGCCAAGGGATCAGCCTGGCCGAGTGGCCCACCCAGTACTGGCCTGTCTTTGTGGGACCTCCGGTCTGGACAGGCCCTCGGCCTCTGCCCCTGTCCTAGCCAGCCTGTCAACATGGGCCCAAGCATCACGAGGCTCTCCAGGCTCTAGGGCCTGTCGCCCCTCTGCCCCCTCCCCTGCCTCTTCACCTCTCACCCAGGATAGGCAATCTGCTCCAGGCCTGTCTGTCACCCCCCGCGAGGCCCACTGGAGGAGAGTGTGCGAAGTCTGCACTTCCCTTCACACCTCGAGTTCTGGGAGCCTGTCCACGGACGACCTGTGCAACCTTGCCGTTTGGTGAGCAAGCCCAGTGTCGGAGCTGTGCTGGCTGCCGCCTGCAGGGCACCCGCTGGGACCAGGGGTCACACCCACTGCAGGCCCCGAGCATGGGCAGGGCCACCGCGACGCTCCCAAAGCTGGGATAGGAACTGAACTGCCAGCTGTGCCAGCTAGAACGCCAGCCGCCGGCGGACGTGGTGCAAACTGTAGGACACCTCGGGGCAACGTGAGGGGTTAGAAGGGACTCGGCCCAAGGCCCCACGGATGGGACATGTGATGACTCCAGATGCAAGAGCCCACCCCACCCCGCCCCGCACCCAGGGCCCGCCCCTTCCTTGGTAACCACGGGAGACGGGGCTCGTCCCCTCATCTCACCGGGGCCGCCTGGCAGAGGCGGGCAGAGAGGAACGCGCGGCCTGGCGCCGCCTCGGCCCCCTTCGGAGCAGCATCCAGGCGCCCGCGTCAGGCAGCGCCGGGCGCCGGCCGAGCCGCCGGGCACTCCACACCCTCCGCGCCTCCAGCCGCAGCCCGGGCGCGGGAGCGGACGCGGGACGAGGGCGGGGCCGCTGGGCGCGGGGGCGGGGCGGGGGCGGTACGGGCGGGGCGGGGCGAGGCCTGCGGGGCGGGGCGGGCAGGGGGAGGGGGCGGGGCGGGCAGGGGAGGGGGCGGGGCGGGGCGGGGCGGGCAGGGCGCGGGGGCGGGGCCTGTGGAACGGGGCGGGGCGCGGGCTCCGGGCGAGGAAGTGCCGCGCTTTAGGGAAGCGCCGCGCCTGCGCACAGCACCTCGCTGCCCGCTACGACGGCCGGCCTCGGCCCAGCGCGGGAAGCCGGGCGGTGAGCGCCCCGCGGCGCTGGCCCGTGGCCCCCTCTGCGGCCGGGCGTGCCGGCGTGTGGGCTCCGGCTCCGCACCCCGAGGGCTCCGCGGCGGGTCCACGTGGCCCGGGCCGGAGGGACGAGTCCCCCCACGCGCGGGGGAGGGGTGCACTCCGGTTCCCCTTTTCTGCAGCCCGAGCTGGGGAAGCGATTGCTCAAAGGGCCGGAAGAGCCGGGTTTCCGCGTCTCCCGCCCCTCGGCTGGTGGGAGGGCGGAGGCGGGACCCGCCGTCGGATCGGGCAGCTCCTCGGACCCGCGATCTCAGAGGAGGCGGCCCCCACCCCGATCGACAGGCCGGCGGCCGCGGCTGGAGCCGCGGGAACCTCCGCCGCCGGCGCCCCCCCTGCGCAGCCCGGAGCCCGAGCGCACCTGGCCCTCCCGCGCCCGCTCGCCTCGGGTCGCTGGTGAGTGGGCGCCACGGCGACTTCCTTGAGGTAGGGTGGGGGCCGCGGGTCCCTGCAAAAGGAGACAGGCTTTTCCAGGTCGGGCCCTCGAGGAGGGTCCCCGCCGCCGCTGGAAAGGGGGCTGGGGCGAGGGTCCCTGGGTTATTGGCCTTGGAGGAGCCAGCCTGGGGCTCCCCCACCAGCCTAATGGGGGGGGGGGGGGCGCAGCAGGGAGGAACGGTACTGAGTAGGATCCGAAGGGAATGGAGCTCGAAGGTGATGGCAAGTCTACCTAGAGCAGCACTGGCTGCCCGTCCAGCCTCCTTCACCCAGAACAGGGAGGGGGCTTCCAGGGGATGGGGAAGGGGAAGGAGCCAAACGCCCTCCAAATGCCCGGGTGAGGGGCAGGAACCCAGCCCGGAGGGAGGAGGGGCCAGGCCAGCCTGACGGAGGCAGCCCAGGGCCTCCAGCCTGGACAGCAAGAACTCGCCCCCTTCGGCCCCGGCCTGCGCCCGCCGCCCGCAGAGGCCGCTCCAGTTCAGACTGAGCCGGAGAGGGCAGCCCGCAGGTGCTAGGGGCTGGGGGACCGGACTGAGGCCCTGCCCCGCCGACGGGCGGGTGCAGAGGAGGAAGAGCACTCAGCCTGGGGAAGTACAGCAGCCTGGGGTACAGCAGGGGCCTCAGAGGCTGCCACACCCCTTCCTTTCCCTAGAACCTGACCCTGAGGGGAAGGCTGTGGCTGCTGCTTCCCCGTCTGCTTGCTGGGAACCCCTGGGACCAAGTTTGAATCCTACCCTCTACCCTGCCGTGACCTCGGGGCTGTAGGGGCTAAGGCCCCAGGGGCCCTGTGCCTTGCTCCCAGTCATGGGGCAGGGCAGGGCCTCGGTGCCAGGCCCCGGAGACAGGGTGCCCTGAGCATGTGCGTGTGCCATCGCCTGGGCACCTCACACCGGGGCCGGGGCCAGAACGGGGACTGCCAGGGCCTGTCCCTGAGCATCCACCCTCCTCCTGGCCACGGCCTAGCGCCCACAGGGGCCACGAAGGATTAAAAGCCCCTCAGCTGAGTGATGAGAAAATCCAGTGAAACCAAGTCGTGAGCCTCCCGCGGCTGAGGCCGGCAGGGTGTGGGGGGCTCAGGAAGGTTTGCGAGGCAGGTGGGCAGGGCTCCCAGGCCCTGTGGGCCCTCACCTGGACCAAGGTGAGTGCAGGCAGGGGCCGTGGAGGGGAGACATTCAAACCTGCCTCCAGGGTGCTGATTGGCTGCCCTGTGCTGTCGCTTTCGAGGCGCAGTACTTGGGGAGCCACAGTCTTCTCCCTGGAGACACATGCGGGCTGCCCTGCTCCAGCCTTCAGCCCTCCCACCCCCCCACGCACTCCCTGCCAGAAAGGCTGCGGACACTGAGGACACAGCCCTTGCCTCCCCGGGGTACCCCGCAGTTCCAGCTAGGGAGCAGGACACCCCCTCCCCTCCCGCTGAGCCCCTGCACCCCTCGCCCCACATGTGCCCGCTCTGGCAAGTTTGCCCCCGGGAGGGGAGAAGGGAGGGGCGGGGAGGCGGGGAAACCTGGGCAGTAAGTGGCCAGCTGGGGTTTGGGGCTACCAGGGGCCACGTCGCGGAGGACAGAAAGCTCATGGCTCTCCTCACCGGGAGCCCCGCTCCCGTTCCTCTCACCCGCAGGCTGCACACGCCCCTGCTGAGTCCCAGTGCGGGCATTGCTGTGGGGCCCACGGGCAGATCTGGATTCCTGGTGGGAAGCAGCCCAATCACCCCCCATACACAACCTCCCAGAAACCCAGGACGGAGGGAGCTGGGAGAGGCCTTCTGCATGTGTAACCACCCTCCCTGTGCCTGACTGACAGCCCCAGGCTCTTGGGGCCCCCGGTCCCCTTGGGAGGGGCCAGGAGCCGGAAACCAAGAAAGAGGAACCCAGGCTTCCGGCTTCCCAGGGACCGAGCAGATGGGGGTGTCCCGGAGCCTCCTGTGGAGCGCTCCACAGCCTCGTGCAGGCTGGCGAGGCCGCAGGCAGGGGAGCAGGCCCTGCTGGGGCTCCAGGAGGGAGGGGGCGGCGCCCCAGACCCTCCCGGGAACCGCGGGACCGGGTCTCGGGTTCGCTGAGCACCGTGGCCTCTCCTCAGACCCCAGGTTGTGGTGAGGGTCCCGAGCCGGCATCACGGAGCCCGAGCGACGACCTCACCCATGCCCACCGCGCATGAGGCCGAGAAGCAGGTGCACCTCCGCCACCCGGCCTCGCCCCCTCAGGGACCGGGGGGCAACGAGGAACTGAGGGACCCCGGCACCAGGGAGCGTGTCCACCCGTGACTGAGGCGCCCGTCTCCCCCAGCACACAGGGCCCGCGGAGGCAGACCAGCCTCCCTCCATGTCCAGTCATGCGGGGGCGCCGGCTGCCCCCAGCCGCAACCCCTGCTGCTTGTGCTGGTGTTGCTGTTGCAGCTGCTCCTGGTACGTGGGGGTGGGGAGGGGTGGGCTGAGCAGACCTGGGCCCAAGACCCCACTCCCTGACCCTCGTGTGGCTTCCGAGGCATCACCCGACGGCAGGACACCTGCCACCCACAGCACATAGCAAGGGCTGCCGGGTTCTGGTGGCTGGCAGCCAGTGCCCGCGTGTGCCCTTTTATTCAGCCCACGCTTTCTGCCACCATGGCAGCCTGGCCTGCAGACCCACACTGTCGGTGGAGGGGGCTGAGCAGAGACCTGGCCTGGAGACGGTGGAGACAGACCCTTGGGGCAGCCGCTGGAGTGGGCCTGGGCCTCCAAGTCATCCCGGGGCTTGGGCGGCATCTGGGGAAGCTGTTGAGTTTGTGTGCCTTTCAGAGGCCTGCCCCCCTCAGGCCTCCAGCCCTGAATTGTTGAGTGGACAGCACTGCAGGGAACCGGGAGGCGGGCGGGGGCTGACCTGTGAGCAAGTGAGACGGGAGCCTAGGCCCAGGATGGCTGGGGGGGAGAATCTGAAGAGCTAGGACTCACTGCGAGCTTGGCTTTGGAGGCCAGGGCGGGTTTGGGGTCCGGCGGGCACCGCAGCTGCGGAGTGCAGTGGACACTGGTGTGAGGTGTCCGCAGCCAGGTGCGGTCACTGGGAGCCCGGGAAGGCCCCAAGGCGAGAAGACACGGAGGTCCTGGGTCAGACGTAGCTGGAGCAGCCAGGGCCCGGGGGCGGGCGGAGGAGCAGATCCTGGGGTTGCCACTGCGGAGGCTCCTCATGTCCACGTGCTGAGTGTCCACCTTCACTCATGGGGCCTCGTGTCTGCCATCAGGAGTGAAGGGCGGCGACCAGCATGGCGGGCTTCCGGGGAGAGCAAGCTACAGCCCCTCCCCAGCTGCGAAGCCTGGTGAGTCCGGGGCAGGAGCGGCCGGGGGGGGGGGGGGGGCGGCCGGGGGGGCGGCACGGGCTTGACGCGGCGGGTGCCCCAGCAGCACTCCGAGCCCCGAGGAGGTGCAGAGCTGGGCACAGTCCTTCGACAAGCTGATGCACAGCCCCGCGGGCCGCAGCGCGTTCCGGGCCTTCCTGCGCACCGAGTACAGCGAGGAGAACATGCTCTTCTGGCTGGCCTGCGAGGAGCTCAAGGCCGAGGCCAACCAGCACGTGGTGGACGAGAAGGCGCGGCTCATCTACGAGGACTACGTGTCCATCCTCTCCCCCAAGGAGGTGAGCTTGGACTCCCGCGTCCGGGAAGGCATCAACAAGAAGATGCAGGAGCCGTCCGCGCACACGTTCGACGACGCACAGCTGCAGATTTACACGCTCATGCACCGGGACTCCTACCCCCGCTTCCTCAGCTCCCCCGCCTACCGCGCCCTGCTGCTCCAGGGGGACCCCCCGTCCTCCCACGAGGCCTAGGCCACCCCCGTGGGCAGAGACTCGGGTCACCTTCCCCATGTGGCAGGGTGTGGGCACACCAGCCCCAGGGCTAGTGCCCTGAGGTCCTGCTAACGGGCCGGGGTGCTGGCCGGCCAGGGGCTCCTGCCTGATGAGGGGCGGCCCTCCAGGGGCATCTGGGATCCACCAGGCTCAAGAGGCCTGGGCCGGAGAAGCGGCAGTGACGGGAGAGGCCTCGCACTGGCCGGTGTGGGACTCGGCCGGGCCTTCCAGCGGAGCGCTCTGCTCCCAGAATCAGACCCGGGACCTTCACACTGGGCTCCAGGCGGCAGGACCCAGTTTCTCTCCTCTGTGCCCATTCACTTTGAATCTGGAAACATGTCCTCGCTGTGTTTTATAAGGAAAAAAGTTTTCATATTTATCTCCATCCCACCTCCCCAACACAGGATATCTGTTATTGAAGATACTTTTAAAGCGAGTCTCCGCCTTCCTGTCCTCCGGGCGGGAGCGCAGCTCTGTGCTCACCCTCACTAAGGGCCCCACAGCACCTCGCCGGGACTGGCAGTGCAATGGCCCGCACTACCCAAGCCTCGGGGGGGCAGGTCCTGGAACGCCTCAAAGGTCGCCCCCAGAGACTGGCCTGCAGGGGCAGCACCCATGGGTGGACCCCAGTGCCAGACACTGTTCATTCCCGTCTCAGGAGGTGCTGGCCACTCGTCCCTGAATTTCTGGGACGCAAAGGGGTTCGATGCTGCATGTGGTCCGAGGCGCTGAGCTAGTTGGGGACCTGCCTCCCCGAGCAGAGCAGCTGAGGACTGGCCGTTGGAAGGCCGCCTGCCGGCGGAGGCTGAGGGCCCCAGGCTCGCCTTGGGCCCTGCCCGGGGAGGAGGCCGGGTCCTCTGTGTGCCCACGGCCCCCTCCACCCAGTCCCTCCAGCTCTGGTCCCCCATGGCCACACCGTGTCCCCGACTCAGTGGGAACCCAACTCACAGCCCACGCTCTGTGTAGTCCACCAGAACCAAAGCCCAGGGCAGTGTGGTGGCAAAAAGAAACTTTAATAGTTTGGAGAAAGGTGCGCTGCAGATGGGGGGCGGACGTCTGCCTTCTGGGCACAGCCAGGAAGGCACAGGCAGGGCTCCAGAGAGGCTGTGTCCACAGGAGGCGAGGAGGGGACGGCCAGCGCTGGCCGCCACTGCAGGCACATCTGCATGAGGGCTCAGCAGAACTACAAGGAATGGGGGACACAGCTGGGTGACCCTGAGGGCGGCCAGGGTCTCCCCCACCCTCACCAGCGCTCCCAGGAGGCTGGCTGAGCAGGGCAGCCACCACCCGGGCCAGAGAGGCCCCCAGAGGGAGGGCGGGCTCCCACGCACCTTCCAGCGGTTCCCACACTCATTGCAGACAACAAACGTGGTCATCGGCTCGTCGGAGCTGCGGGTCTGCACCTGCGGGAGGCGGTGGTGAGGACCCGCTCCGTGCAGCAGGTCTTCCTGGAGCCACCCAGAGGCCGCCCGTGCTGGCCTCGCGCCCGGGTCCCTGAGGCTCCCCCAGCGGCCCCGCCATGCTGCCACCGCAGCGTGGCCTCGGGGTCTGGGTGTGGCTCTGCGGCCGCCCCCAGGCCGCACAGCCCACCCCTCCCACCGGCAGCAACAGTCGGCCCCTCCAGGCAGGGCTGGGCCAGGCTCCTAACGTTAGTGTCTACAGCAAGCAGGACCCGCCCCTCAAGACACTGCTTACGGGGGAGCCCCGAACCCCCGAACGGGACCACTCCCCGGCTTGGGCCCCAGCCCTGGCACCATTCACACCGTGGGGCCCAGTGTGGGGGCCGCACACCTGCGTGTAGGTGCAGTTCTTCTTCCTGCACTTGCTGCAGGTGAACAGGTCTGTCTGGGTGCCCCCCGTGCGGGCCATCTGGTGCTCTCGGATGGCCTCCTTGGTCATGGCCTTGCGGATCTCCTTCAGCTCGTCACTGGCCATCTCCTGGGGGGGAAGGTGCTTAGCTGTGCGGCCGGCTCTGCAGGCAGCGCCCCCTCCCGGGGGCCGGGGAGCACCTCCGACGTCATCACCGCGATCTGCTGGGGCGTGATGGTGCCGCACAGCACGTTGCGGCGCAGGTCCGGGTTCTTGGCGTCCTTGAGGTTGGCGATGCGGCTCCGCACACGGTTCTTGTACTTCATGTCCGTGTTCCCCACGTCCCGGAAGATGCGTGCGGGCACTTAAGGACCCGCTGTAGGCTGAGGCTGCTGACCGCCACCCACCCCACTGGGCCGGGAAGGGCCTCCCCGGGGGCCACCAGGGCAGGGGCCGGGCTGGGAAGAGGAGCCTGGCACTCTGGGTCAGCCTGCCCCCCAAGTCAGGTGGTGAGCTGAGGGGCTGCTGGCCCACCTGGACCCAGTCCTGGCTGGGTCCCAGCTTGGTCATCCGCAAGGCCATGACCAAGGAGGCCCAGGCCGCAGAGCGGCAGAATCAGTCCTCTGCAGGCTCAGGATGAGCCTACCTCATCACCCAACGCCTGGCAAAGCGCCAGCACAGTGGCCGCCAGGGGAGCTGGGCCTGGCGGGCCTGGTGCCACCACGGACCCAGCCGGAAGCCCCGCACAAAGGATATACTCCTCGATCTGGGCCGACAGGCTCTCGCAGTCCGCGCTGATGGCTGCATGGTCACCTGCAGGAAGCAGCTCTCCAGCCCCTGCTGGCTCCAGCCACCCCCTCGGCGCCCAGCACCCGGTGGCGGCAGTGGGTTGGGGACACTCACGGTCCGTCTGCAGGGCGGCCGTCAGCATCTCCCGGCACTTGTTCCGCACGGCGTCGCAGGTGACCGGCACCGGGGGGAACGTGGTCATCCTCGGGGCCGGCAGCACCCTGGGCAGCTCCAGCCTCTTGCGGCTGGAGAGAGACAGGACCCTCGGGCCACGTGAACGTGAACTCATGAGACGCCGGTCACCGGAAAAGCCAGCGTCAGAGCCAGTCTCCCCTAAACGCCTTCAGCTCCACCCTGAGAGCAGCCAGCGACCCCATGCATCTGCGGTCTGCCGCCCCCCGTCCAGAGGTAGTGAGGCCTGCTGGGTAGGGCGCCCCTGACAGGGCACTGGGGGACAGCACACCCGGGGAAGCCCAGATCACGGGGCCACAACACCCAGCGGCCTGTGCCAGACCCAGGAGAGCTGGTGGGGCCGGGCGTCGCCAAGGCCAGGTGCCCACGGCTCATGCCGTGACCCCACAGGGAGGGAGAGGCCGCAGCGAGTGCTGCAAGTTCAGGGTGTGCAGCCTGAGGACCAGACCAAGCCCGGCCTGGTCCTCGGCACAGCAGCTCTTTGCAGCCAGGCCCAGCCGCGCCCGCGCTGGGGGCTGAGACGGGTCCAGAGGAAGGGAGGGAGGCACCGACAGGCCAACCAGGCGGCCTGGCTGCTGGAGAGTCCCTCCCGGAGGCTAGAGGGGCCCCTGTTCACGTGCCCTCCGCCTGCCCAGGCGGACGCCTCCCTGGCTTACTACCTGGAGTCCTTGGCCTCGGAGCCCTCCTTGCAGGAAGGTGTGGGCAGAGGCCCGCCCCTCCTCCGGTCCCTGGCTTTGGCATCTGAAGCATCTGCAAGTGCCAGAAAGGAGGGGGTGTGGCTGGCAAAGGGCAGGGCCAGGCCAGGGGGGAGCAGATCATCACCAAGGCACAGCCTCAGGCCGCTTGCCAGCCGTCCCGCCCCCCGCCCCCCAGGCCCCAGTGCTGAACCTTCTTGCTAACAACCAACTGGGGCCCTCTCCTGCCCAGCCTCAGGAAGATGGCCCCACACCTTCCCCATACACGTCCCCCCTCTAGCAGGTGCCTGTGGGCCTTTCTGGGGTCCCCCAACTGCCTGTCCTGCTGGAGAAGACTGCCATCCACCCACAGTGATTCCTGTACAGTCTCCCTCACACACACACACACACACACACACACACACACACACACACGGGCACACACTTACACGGGCACACACAGGCACACACGGACACACAGACACACACACACGGACACACACACACACGGACACACAGGCACATGCATGCACGCACACACACACATACGCGCGCGCGCGCGCACACACACACACACACACACACACACACGGACAGTCTCCGCAGGTGAAGCATTTGGACTTGGACAAAGCTGAGGGCACTCCCCAGCGGGACCTTGGCACCAGCGAGGCCCCTCCCCTGAGCACACCCCGCTAGGCTCCGGGGATGCTGGGCTCCCTGGGACCTTCTCGTGGGATGAGGCTCCCACCCGCCACCAGGCCACGGGCCAGAGCTGGCCCAGGACTCAGGTCTGCCCTCTGCAGGCTGGGGCAGCGCAGAGGCAGGAGCGGCTCAGGGCCTCACCAGCGGCTCCACAGTCCCCAGGAGGCGGCCCCAATCACTGAGGGGCAACACCCCCTTCCCCTGGCCCCTCCCTCCTCTCCCCTCTTTTCCTCCCCCTCCCTTCACCCCTGCCTGGGTGGTTCCCTTTCTCCACTCCCCTCTCCTGGCTCCTCACAGCAGCCGCCCCGCCCCGCCCCCGGCCCTGCCCTCCCAGGTGGCTCTGCCTCGGGGACAGCGGCCACCAGGGCCCCCGCTGACTCGCACCCAGGAGCTTCTTCCAGGACTTGATGAGCGACTTGGCCAGTGCGATGACCTCCTCATCCGAGCTCTGCTTCCGCAGGGCGTTGACGGACATGCCGACCCGGGTGGACTGCAAGGCAAGCGTGTGGCTGGGCAGCCGCCATCCTCCTCACAGGCCTCGGGGGCTCCCTGCCGGGCTCTGGGAGGGGACACTCCGAGGGCTGCCTTCCTGTCCCCCGCCCGCACTTGGGAAGCTCATATGAGGGCAGGTGGGCCACCCTGTCCAGCCCATCTCAGAACAGAACAGGCAGGGACGGGCCCCTTGGGAAGGTCTGTGCTGACCAAGGACGGGCCAGGGAGCCCTGCGGGCGCAGGCGCTGGCCCGGAGCTGTCCTGAGCAGGGCACAAGGGCCTACCTGAAGCAGGTGCAGCGTGACCGGCATGGCCTTCAGCTCCCGCAGCAAGTCCACGGCTCCCTCCTGGAAAGGGGGGTGCCTCATGAGGACGCCGAGGTCCCAGTGCACAAGCCCGCCCCGGACACGAGGGGGGACAGGGCAGTGACGATGGAGGGCCCCTGGTCAGGTGCTGGGGAGGCAGGAACGGGGCCGTGCACTCACCCAGCATCCCAGGTCATGTGACTTCTCACCCAGCCTGACCACTGACCAAGCCAGGACGACGGGAAATGCCTGGGGCCACAGCCAGGTGGAGGGTGGCCCCGGGGTGCAGTGTCCTATGCAGTCCCACTCCCCAAAGTGGCCCACTCCCCTGTGAGAGGGGCTGACCCAGGACCCAGGGCACCTTCACCACACCCACCCCAGCGTCCACAATCCCCAACCCCACCCACCCTCATCAGTCTGCAGGACTCTCTCAGGCCCTGGCCAGCCACCCCCTCGCCTGGACTCTTAGACCCCTGGTCTTTCTCCGCCTCACCCCCACTCCCCAGCTGTCTTCTCAAAGCCTTCCCACAAGGCACAGCCCTCAGGCGCCTCCGGGAGCAGGAGCGAGCTGCTGCCACTGCAGGGCCAGGGCTCCAGGGCGCCCTCCCTCTCTCCACAGCTGTTCACGTGACACCTTCTCAGCACCCTTCTCCCCGCTTCTCTTCCCTCCACAGATGCTTCCAATTCTCATCAGCGAGGTTTTTGTGTGTCTCCCCTGACGTACAGGGGCAGAGATGACCCCACCCGGCCACCCACGCTTGTGAGAGCCCCCGATGTTCCAGGTCATGGGAGGGCGTGGCCCACCCCCGCTCCAATCTGGGTGGCATCTCTGCTCAGGCTGCAGCCCTGGGTGATCTCCTCCAAGGGGACAATGTTGCCAGAGCCAAGGGCACAGCGCCACTCACTGCTCATCTTCCCCTGACGGAACCTCAGGCTCCAGAATGCCAGCTTTCTGGGGCTCCAGACCAGAGAGACAAGCTCACTCCTGACATCCCAAGCGGGGCCCCAACTCCCACAAGCGCTTTGTGGGCACTGGAACCCCCAAGAGCCTCTGCCAGCTCTCAGCCCCACTGCACAGCACCCAGCCCCCCACCTCACAGGCTGCGTTCTCCAGCCTCGCGGCTTCCCTCACTGCCCCCTGGGGCTTGGGGTGAGCATCGCTCCTCCCTGCACACCCTCCCCGTCCCGCAGGGCCCCACCCTGCCCTGCATGGGTTCCAGGACCCATACCATCCCCCGCTGGGGGTGTTTATTGGTCGTTTTGTCTCCTTCAGGGAAAGTAGCTGCATCCTCTGGTCGCCTCTGGAAAGGGACACACACCATTCCCACACTCCTGCTCGCTGCCCACCACCTCCCAGGGGTCTGCACACAGGGGGGAGGGGGTGCGGCTCCACAGGGTGAGCGAGAGAGTGGGAGCCAGCCCCTGTCCCAGCAACCAGGTCAACCAGGGACCCACACGCAGCCCTGCTCAGCCCAAACCGTCAGTGCAAGCACCGGGCCGGGATGATGCAGGGATGGGAGCCCAGGACCTCCCCTGCTGAGGTCACCACTCCGCCTGGACCCAGGCGCTGGGTGAGCGGACAGCGGGCCAGCCAGGACCCTCTCCGCCCACAAGGCTGCCGCGGAAGGCATGCAGGGTGCCGAGGCCTCCGAGCTGGTGGAACCCCATCTGCCGGGCCCCTGGCGGCAAAGGCTCCCGGCGGCAGAACAAGAGGCCAGGCGCCCGCCAGGCTCCGGACCTCGGAGGGCGCTGCCTGGAGGTTTCTACTGCCCGCCCGCTCCCGGCTGCTGCTGGCCGAGTCCTGGCTAAAGAGGGGAAAGCATTTATTAAGGAAACCTGGTTCTTGTGAGGCGGGGACAGGGAAGGTGACCATGAGGGCCCAGGCCCGCAGGCATCCAGGGATCAGAGGCCCATCTGCACGCCAGTCTCTCGCAGGCCGAGTGGGTGCGGGACAGGGATGCGGTGAGGTCGCGGACCGGAGGGGCGGGGCCGAGGGAGGGCGTCGCGGGCCCCGCGGGGTCTGGAGTTGGGGACTTGCAAGGGGCGGGTGCCAGGCCTGCGGGGTCTCAGCCTGCCGTTGGGGTCTGAGTCCGGAGCGGTGGCTGCGGACATGGTCCAGGCCTGATCGCGGCCTAACCGGGGGTGCGGGGGTGATGGGCAGGGCTGGCCCGGGGCAGGGGTCTGGGCTCGGCCACCGGCGGGGTCTCGTCCTGCCCCTCGGGTAGTCTCCCGGGCCCTGACGGGGGCTCGGCGGGCTCGGCGGGAGCTCGGCGGGGCGGGGGTCCCGGGGTCCTGGCGGCCCGCGCCCCTCACCGCGGTCTTCTTGGTCACCATCTTGTCCAGCCTCCGGGCGATGCGCGTAATCTCCTCCTCCTTGCCCATCATTGCCTCAGGGGCAGCGCCCCCAGCGCCCGCCGCGCCAGCCTCAGCCTCTCGGCCCAGACGCCAACCCCCGGCCGTCACCGCCTCCCGCACCCGCCGCCGCCGCCGACGCAGCCCTGCCGCGGGAGGGAGACCCTCTATTCAAACCCTTGGCCCCCGCGCCCGCCGCGCTGCTAACTGGGACGTGTAGTTCTCACTCCCGCCCGCCTCGCGCGCGCTCTCCCCGCTCTGGACCACAACTCCCAGGAGCCACGCGGGTGCGCACCGCTTCTTGGGAATTGTAGTCCTGACGCTGGCAGTCAAGGCAGACCTACGGAACCAAAGGACTCGCAGTCCCACGAGCCCCCGCACGGACCAGTTAGCCGGTGGAGGGCGCTGCGGTGGCGCGTGGGGCTACGACGTGAGTACCAGCTGCGGCTTGGACCCGAGACGTACCTCCATCCCCCCCGCAATCTTTCCCCCTAAATTGGCCAGGGACTCGCTGCGCGGGAGACTCTAAGGCACAGGCACCTTAGAGTCCTTCCCCTCTCGCCACCCCCTCTGAGCCCTCCTCTTCCACCACCCGCTGTGGCAGGGCAGCCGCATTCTGACTCTGGTGCCCAAGAGCCAAATCCTGCAGAAGATGCCCTGAGCGCTCAGCTCCGGATTTGGGCCTCTAAAGCTTCGTGCAGGTCGCCGCCTGGAGTGCCAAGGGAACAGTAACAGGCTACGGAGTCTGGGAGAGGCATGGGCAGGGTGGGATTAGCAAGGCACCAAAGGCTGTGTGGCCAGGGACCCCGCCTCCAGTCATCTACCCGATGCGAATCCCTGGCTGCCACTTCAGATAGTCATTGACCACTTTGTGCCTGTCTTCCCACTTGTGAAATGGGATGTTGATAGTATCTACCTCACTGGGCTGCTGTCAAAATACTGTGAGCTGATTCTCATCATGCACCGAGAACGGCACAGGAGAGAGCATGAGCAATTAGGCTGTCACCACCCTTGCTGCTGGAGCTCCAGGGGAAGGGCCAGACTGCGCTGAGTTGAAGGGATGGCCTAGCCCCGCGGAAGATTGGGGAGGAGGGGAGGGACAGGGTCAGCATCTCTACCAGATGTCTACCACCTCCTCAATGATACAGATGCTGGGTGATATGCTGTAGGGGGCACAAGTTTGGGGAGGGTAGAGGCCAGGGGACTGAGATCTATAGTATTGTGGGCCCACAGTCACTAAAATTCAAGTCAAGTAACTGTGAGGCCAGATGGAAGACGGAATGCTCAGATGACCCCAGCTGACCATGACTTAGCTATAACTGAGCTTCCCAGCAGCCAAAGTGAAAAGGAAAACATAGGTTATGAAATTCTAGGAAAAAGCATGGAATTCCTCATAGGGAGCAAAGGTTTTCCAGTGTAACAGGAGAACACAGCACCCCCAATTTACAAACCAGCACTGATCCTGCCCCTCGCTCTGAGCCCCACCCATCAGCCTGGGCCATCACTCTGAGCCCCGCCCATCTTGAGGCCAACATCTGGTAAGAGAGTGTGTGCAGCCTGTGAGGGTCCAGCAATACCAGTGACACTAGAGAGATTGGAGCCGCACCCCCAACCTCTCCACAGAACACCGCTGGCTAAACAAGGCGCTGGCAGGGACCTGTATCCAGAACCCAGCAGTAGCTCCAGAGGACCCGTCCCAGAGGTCAGGCTTCCAGGTCGGAGCCGCCTGCACACGCTGAAGTTCAGGGCTCCCAGCACAGGCCTGGAAGCCATCTGTCCCCTACTTGTCCTGCCCATTTCCTTGGGCCATCTCCCACAGGGATGTGTCCACGAGACTGCCCAGCCAGGCCCCCCACCCAACAGGAGGGGTAAGTGGATGGAGGAGTGCTCAAAGGGAACTCCCCTTCAGGCTGGCACCACTCTGAGCACCACGACAGGGGTCCAACAAAGGCTGGAGCACAGGGAGAAGTAAACCCACTGGTCAGCGGAGCAGCCGTCTGCCTCTGAGCAGGAAGGTGTGTCCTAGAGACCTCAGAACAGCTTAGGTCCCTAAGAGTAGAGTCAAAAGGAGAAGCTGAGCCCGGCCAGTGTGGCTCCATGGCTGAGTGTCAACCTATGAACCAGGAGATCAGTTTGATTCCCGGTCAGGGCACATGCCCGGATTTCGGGTTCAATCTCCAGCGGGGGGCATGCAGGAGCTCATCACTGATGTTTCCCTCTCCCTCTCCCTTCCTCTCTGAAATCAATAAAAACATTTTAAATTTTTTAAAGGGAGGGGATGAGCACAGGCCTCTCGGGGGTCTTGCCTGGGATGTCGCCTGGGCGTCAGCACAGCCCTTGGAGCAGGTTCAGCCAAGGAGCCAGCCTCACGGCCCGTCCCCACCTACTCTCCCCACGGGCCCCGGCAGCACAGAGTGCTGGGGAGAGAGCGGCCGGCCGTGCAGACACTCCGGAGAGCCAGCCTGAGGGCTCAGCCTGACCTTGCTGGGTAGGCCGCCCTGGCGAGGGATGGTCTCCAGCATCCAGTCAAGGGGCTTTGCATAAGGGATGCTGCTGAGTGTTTAGCGGCCCTGAAGACACGCTGGTGCAGCCCTGTGAGTCCCGCTCGTGCACGAATGTAAGGTCACGGAGGACAGGCACCACTCCCTGGCCCAGCCAGAGTGGGAACCCAAACTGTGTGCCCGCGGCCCTCCGTCTCCGTGAGAAGCCGGGGGTCTCCCCCTCGGGGGTTTGGGGGCCACAGAGACAGCTTGTAGGAGCAGGCGTGTCTCAATGCGTCAGAGGCCCCCTGACACTGCAGACCGAGGAGAGCCGGGCGCTGTGGCCCCCCGAGGGTGATGGCCAAGCAGCGGGGCCTCGGCAGGCGGCGTGCCCAGCAGAGGGCAGCCTGTGGGGCTGAAGCAGGCGTCTGGGGAGTCTGGCCCAAGGAAATGGGCTGGACAAGTAGGGGACAGATGGCTTCCAAGCTGGGAGTCTGGGGACCACAGCCCTTCCCGTGACGGGAGCCCTGAACTCCAGCGCGTGCAGGCGGCTCCGACCTGGAAGCCGTCACCGCGGGGCGGTGTGGCCCGGTGTAGTGAGCCAGAATCCAGGGTCCGGGTGGGGTGACCCTGCTCCAAGGCAGCATGAGCAGTGGCCTCTAGGTGGCAGGAGTGAGCCATGGACCGGACCTGCCTGTCAGCCGGGTGGCCACGGCGCTGAGGCAGCCAAGTGGGATGTGGGCCGTCCTGGAGGAGGCCTTCCCTCGTGGAGCTGAAGGTGGGTCCCACCCTGCCAGGGCTCAAGCTGAAGTATCGCTGGCCAGCCCCCAAGCTCCCAACTCCCCACCCGAGAAGTCCCTGTCCTTGGGCCCCTTATGAGTTCATGACCCCCAGAACCTTGCTCACCTCCGACCCCTGTTGGACCTTACCCGACCTTGGGAACTTCCTTCTCCAAGGAGCTTCCCCAACATTCGCCCGACGGGGCGTCAGATGCGGACTCTCCCTCCAGGGGCTCTGAGCCGGCCACAGCCTCGGGGAGTGCTCCACCGCCGCCTCCCACCTCGTTCCAGGCTGGGTTTGGAGCCAGGAATGTGTGGATGTGGGGAATTGGGGTCTCCTTGTTACAGGTCAAAGGTTAAGAGAAGTAAGGGGTGGGAGACAGCACACTTGCCTCTCAGAGTTTCCAGCCAGTCCATCAGCCAATCACCTTGGCCCAGGTCCAGACCCCTACCCCATTCTATTCTAGAAAGCCCTCCTGCATACTCCGTAGGCCCACCTTGGGGTCTCCCTCAGCTCCCACGATGTGCCAAGGGGCGTGCATGGACAGATACACATCCCCAAGCCCAGGCCTGCCCCCTCCCCCCCACCGCCGGCTGCCCTCCCCTCGGGATTGTGTCCTCTCCAGGACTTCCACCCTCCACCCCTTCCCTGAGAGACGGGGTGACCTCAGCCCTCTGTAGGAGGCCCACTCTGTCCAGGGGGCTCGGAGAGGGCCCAGAAACGGCCTTGACTGGAGTCTGGGGACACCCCAACAACACCCTAGGGTCCATTCCACACAGGCCCCACACACCTTCAGCCCAGAGGCCTGCTCCTCCCCTGTCCTCAGTCCACAGAAACATCGGAAGCTCAGGCCATTTATTTTTCTATTTGTGTCCCCTGCCCCCGCCCGCCAGAAGCCGCTGTGACCCCAGCCGGTGGCATCCGTGCTTCCCTCCTGGCGGGGCGAGCCTTGGTGGGAAGGCCGGGGCTGCTAAGCTCACGGGCCTCGGTCCTGGCCGCAGGCAGGCAGGGCTCCTGCAGCCCAGGAGCACGCCACCCCGGCCCTGCAGGCAGCCCTCCCGCAGGACCCCTCAGACCCTCTGCCCTCCTGCGGCCACCGCTCCGGCACAGGGACTCCGTGGGACTGGACCACCTACTCCTCTGAGGTCCGGAGGGCAGCGGCCGGGGCGTCGGTCCTGGGAACCAGTGCCTGCCGGCTCTGCGCTGCGGCCGCTCTGGGCCTCCGCCTCCCAGTCTGCAGAATGGGGAGAGCCACCTGCCCAGAGCAGGCTCTCTGGTTTCCAGCCAGTCCACCGGCCAATCACCTTGGCCCAGGTCCAGCTTCCCGCCCCCTCCCCCTCTACGCCAGCCCACCGCTGCAGAGGCAGCACTTGGAGGGAGGCAGGCATCCCCTGAGGCTGGTGGCTGCTCAGGCGGCTCTAACAATGCTTCCCCCACACAATTCCCAGAAACACCGCCCTCCCTGCCCTGCCAGCCCGCCAGCCCGGCGGCCACTCCGCCTCCCCTCACCCCAGCCCCTCCTCCCCTCCCCAGGCAGCAGCAAGTCAGAGCTATGGGTGAAGGAGGAGGTCAGCAAACCCTGGGCCAGGCACACAGCCTTGCCCTTCTGGAGAGAAGTGGAGGGGCCTCGTGAGGGGGATTGGGGACGAGGGGACAGGCCTGGGAGGTGGCCTTGGCCAGGCCCAGACCCCTGCCTTTGTCACCGACTCCACAGGGCGCTGTGCTGGCTGTGGAAGCTGTCAGGCGGCAGCCCTCTTCTGCTCAGAGCCCCCAGCCCCACACAGCCCCTCCTGCTCTCCCCACGGCCTGCCCGTCCCGCCCGGCATGCGCACACACCGGTCCCTCTGGGTAAGCACTCCCCTGAGATCCCTCATGACGTTCACGTTTCCTTCAAGAAGCAGCTCAAGAGTCGCTTCACGAAAGTCAGTGGCCCCCGGACACAGCCCCTCTCCTCCGAGCGGCCTTCCCTGGAGCAAGCACACTGGCCCCATGTCCGCCCCTGTTCGCAGGCTCCCTGACCGGCTCCCTCACAGGGAGCTCCCCCCGGCAGAGACTGGGTCTGATGTGTTTGCTGCCAAAGCCCCACTTCCTAGAACAGGGTCTGGAGGGACTGAGCGCCACACAAGCAGTCAGTGGTGGAGGCTGGGCCTGGCCTGAGCGAGGAGGGGGAGTCCCTAAGAGCGCAGCCCAGCCTGTCTGACAGCCCCCCGCCGCCATCACAGCCGCCGGTCACCACCTCGGGGCTCAGCTCCTTCTTTCCCTGCTTCCCAGGAGCTGAGGACTGTCGCCAGGACCTCCAGGGAAATGTGGGGCCAGGCCCGCCAGGGGCCGCTGCTCTCCCGGGGCTGGGGTACCCATGTGCGCCACCACACGCCCCCACGCAGGGCAGACCGAGAGCCACGGAGGGGAACAGGCACACCTCCTGCAGAGCAGGCAGCTCAGAGCCAGACCCAGGGCCCTGAGATCTGAGGAAAGAAGCCGCACCAGCAGCTGCTTGTGCCCAAATTGGGTGGCACAGGGTGGAGCCAGGGGCAAGAGCACCGGACGATGGCACAGACAGTGTCTGGCGCCTGCTTGGCCAGGCCGGCTCTCCGGCTCCCTCGCCTCAGCTGCAGCCTTCCTTCCTGAGCTGGTGTTTCCTGGCTCCTCCCTACTGTTGCCAAGGAAACCTAGAGCCACCCATCCCCAGCCTAGTTCCCAGGGAGCCCTGCTGAGCAGAGAGGGGGCCACACAGCATGCAGCAACACCCCAGGACACACAGCCACACGGGCCCCCAAAGGCTTACACGGCTCAACACCCCGACCCCTGTTCAGTGCAACACCCACCGACACTGCACCCCACCACGTGTGGCCTGACCCAGCCGTCCCCAACTGTCTGCCACCTCCAGCTGCTCTCACTCCAGGCCCCCCAGGCCTGTGCCCCCCGCCCAGTCCTGCTGGCCGGCAGCACTCAGCCAGATCGACACCCTGCACAACAGCCTGTGTCCCCACACACTGAGGCCCGGACAGCCCACAGCCTCTGCTCCCCAAGGCTCAGACCTCAGCCGCCCCGCGCCCACCGCCACTCGGACACCAGTCCCACACCCGCAGCTCTGCCCGGCTGCAGGCCCGTGCGCCTGGGAACCACACTGACCCCACACCAACCCGCTAGACAGCTGCACCGCACCTTGCCCCTCACCCCCACCCCCGCCTCCCAGGAGAGGCCCAGGGCGCGGGCGCCAGCACCCAGGAATGAGCAGGAGAACCCGCTGGAGCAAGGCCCGTGTCCAGGGGGCCTGCCCGGCCACGTGTGCCCGCTTGCTTCCAGGTCGCCGGTGGGCTGCAGAGGCGTGTCCCCACGCAGAGGCCAGCTGACCTCACCTCCTTCCCCGGGCGCAGCGCAAGGACCAGCAGGCGGCCGGGCCAGGCCTGCAGCCGGGTCTCGGGACAGGAGGCGGGATCTGAACTGGGAGCCGGGCTCCTAAATGGAGGTCTCAGGACCAGAGAGTCCCCGCCGCCCGGTCCTGGATCCAATGGGACCCACTCCACCCTCTGGCGCAGGAGGGTCCAGCCCACAGGCCGGTAATTGGTCCCAGCTTGCTGCTCCTGCAGCAGGGCTGCGCCCCGGGCAGTGCCTGGGAGGTCTGCCACCCCCAGAGCCCAGCCACCCCCACAAAAAACCAGAGGGGGATTATCCAGCATCCTTTGCAGGCTTCACCCAGAGGTTGGGGGGTCCAGTCCAGGCTGAGGGAGGAGCGAGCAGAGGGCAGCAGAGCAGTGTCTACATGACGCGCAGGCCAGCCACACACGTTAGAGAGAGCTTGCCCTCCACTGTACCTTGTGTCTGGGGAGTTAGGGGCCACACACAGGGCCCCCCAAGGGTGGGCAGCAGCCAACTGAGTCTCAGGCCAGCCTGGGGTGGGTCCTGGAAGCATAGGAATGCCCCCAAACTCATTATCACCCACACTTTGGACAGAGCAGGGACCACAGCTTGGTGGCCAGAGAAGTCTTGGGGACCCCCCTTGGTGGGTGCTGAGGGCAGGACTGCACTGGAGCAGGACCCCCATTCTAGGTCCTGTTCAACCTCCAACACTAGAGCCCACCTCGCCCCAAACCCAGGCTGAGTCACAGCAGACCACACACAGACCAGACTCCCACATCTGAGGTCCCCCGCCACACACAGCCA
The DNA here is from genome assembly GCF_014108245.1 of Pipistrellus kuhlii. Lineage (NCBI taxonomy): Eukaryota > Metazoa > Chordata > Mammalia > Chiroptera > Vespertilionidae > Pipistrellus > Pipistrellus kuhlii. The sequence continues at coordinate 728,717 of NW_023425592.1, read as the reverse complement.
GCCACACCCACCAGCCCGGCAGAGCCCTGGGGAGTCCTCACCCCATTGTTCTCCCATCTGGACAGTTGGGCCTGAGGGGCCAGGCTGTCCACACCCTTGCCAGGCAGCTCAAAGGAGAGAGCAGTCAGACCCCCAAAGAGGAAGGGGGCACCCGGGAGCCCTCACCTTGCCCTGACCAGTCCCACCCATAGGACGTGACATCCAGACACGGGAGCTGAACAGGTGGACGAGGAGGGAGGGTCGCTGGCGGGGGCGCGGTGAGGCCTGGCGGGGGCGGGGGATGCTGGGCTGTCAGGGCAGCGGGGGGTCAGGCAGGGCCCCTTCAGGAACTGAAATCCTTTCACAAGGGGGGGGCGGGGGCACTGCAGTGGGGGGTCCCAGATGCCTCCTTCCTGAACCCCAACGACCATGTTTCAGAACAGCAGCTGCCAGGCCGAGCCAGACCTTGGAGACCCTGACCACACCCAGAGCCTCCGCCAGACAATGAGCCCTCAAACCTGCCCTTCCACCTGGAAGCTCCCCCCTCACTGTCAGAGGGGAGCCGGCCCCACTGGCAGGGGCTGTGCACCTGTCCACCAGGGCCCTCCTTCTGGCCTGCCTCCCAGGAAAGCCAGTTCCTCGGCTGCCTGAGCATCGGCTGGGCAGGTCCTGGACCAGTGGCTGGGCCTGGGACCTCAGAGCCAGGCTGGAACCCGCCCTTCGCTCCTCCTCTGGCTGTCGGATGAGACCCTACAGGCCCAAGTCAGCGAGGGCCCTCAGGGACCCCCGTGGGGTCCTGGCCTTCCCTGGGCAGCACGGCCGTGGGGGAGGTCAGAGGGCAGACTGCATATGGCCCAGAGGGGCCACCAGGGACAGCTCCCACACCTGCCAGGGCTCCTGGCACCGCGGGGGAGGGCTGCGCTAAGAGGGCTGTGCAGGAGGAAACGGGGAGCCCGCGCTGCCTGGGATCCTTGCTCCACCCTCCACAGACCCACCCTCAGCAGGACCCAGTGGGAGACGGATGGGGAAGACCTCCGGCTCAGAGCCCAGGCCCCTCCTGCCAGGGGCGAGGGGCTGGGGGGGCAGGCGGCTGGGAGAGGCCTCAGTTCTGGAAATCCTCCTAGGGCTGGTAGGAGGGCTCCCCTTTCCCCCCCTCCCTCCCCACCTGCCCAACCCTGGTCCCGCCTCACTCTCCTCTGCTGCCCTGGTGGCCTGGGTGGGCAGGTAACCAGCTGGGCTGGCCCAGGCCCCACCCCGCACCCAGCAGGCCGGGGAGGTGGCACGAGGCCCTTTGCCCAGGTGTGTCCTGTTCTGAGTGGATTTGGGAGGGGGAGGGGGACGTAAGGACCACCTTCCCGTTAACCCCCCGGCCAGGACTGCGAGGGCACGTGCGTGGAGGGCCGCGGACATGACACCCCTGTTACCCGGAGGGCGCTTCTCACCTCTGAGCTAGGCTCCCGGGAGGAGGACACGGGTAAGTGCGGCCCTTCCTCCAGGAACCTGGGCAGGCAGCCCCTCCCGTTACCCCGCGGGCGGCTCCGTGGGCGGGGCGGCAGCTCCTCTGAACGGCTGCCAGCCCCGACGGCGCCCCCAGCTGCGGCCACATCAGTGCCCTTCGCGCTGGGGTCTCTCCTCCGGAGGCCGGGCGGGACGCGCCGGGAGGGACAGGGAGCCCCGGGAGGGGGCGGCCTCGGCCCGCCCCGGCCCGCCCGCCGCCCCGCCGATTGGCCCCGGGCCGCTATATCTGGGCGCCACCCGGCGGAGCCGCGTCCCGCCGTCCGCCCAGCCCGCCGCGCCCCGCGCCCGCTCCCGCCGCCGGCCGCGCCCGCTGGGATGCAGAGGCCGCCGCCCGGCCAGGCCGCGCCGCACCGCCCGCCCGCCCGCCGCGCCTGTGCGTGGGCCCCGCCGCCCGCCGCGCCCGCCGCGCCGCCCAGCCCGCCGCGCAGCCCCGAGCCCGGCGGCTATGGCCTCGGCCCGACCGGCCGCGGCGAGCGCCTGGCGGCCGACGAGCTGCGCGTTCGACGGCCCATGAACGCCTTCATGGTGTGGGCGAAGGACGAGCGCAAGCGGCTGGCGCAGCAGAACCCGGACCTGCACAACGCGGTGCTGAGCAAGATGCTGGGTGAGTGCGGGGGCTCCCGGGGGCGGCGGGCTCCCCGGGCGGCGGGCTCCCCGGGGGCGGGCGCGGGCCCCGGAGTCCCCCCAGGCCGCGCTGACCGCCGCCCCGCAGGCAGGGCGTGGAAGGAGCTGAGCCCCGCGGAGAAGCGGCCCTTCGTGGAGGAGGCGGAGCGGCTGCGCGTGCAGCACCTGCGGGACCACCCCGACTACAAGTACCGGCCGCGCCGCCGGAAGCAGGCGCGCAGGGCGCGGCGCGCGGAGCCCGGCCTCCCGCCGCCCGGCCTCCCGCTGCCGGGCCCGCCGCCGCCCGAGCCCTTCCCCGCGGCGCCCGGCCCGGCCCGCGCCTTCCGCGAGCTGCCGCCGCTGGGAGCCGAGTTCGACGGCCTGGGGCTGCCCACGCCCGAGCGCTCGCCGCTGGACGGCCTGGAGCCCGGCGAGGCCGCCTTCTTCCCGCCGCCCGCGGCGCCCGAGGACTGCCTGCTGCGGGCCTTCCGCGCGCCCTACGCGCCCGCCGCGCCGCCCCGGGAGCCGGGCCGCTACGGGGCGCCCCCGGGGGAGGCGCTCAGGACCGCGCCCGCGCCGCCGCCCGGCCTCTACTGCGGCCTGGGCGCCCCCGGCCCGCTCTCGCCGCCGCCCGAGGCCCCGCCGGAGGGCGCCGAGCCGCTGGGGCCCGCCGCCGACCTGTGGGCGGACGTGGACCTCTCCGAGTTCGACCAGTACCTCCACTGCGGCCGGACTCGGCACGACGCCGCCGGGCTGCCCTGCCACCTGGCGCTGGCCAGGCTGGGCCCGCGCGCCATGTCCTGCCCGGAGGAGAGCAGCCTCATCGCCGCGCTGTCCGACGCCAGCAGCGCCGTGTACTACAGCGCCTGCATCTCGGGCTAGGCCGCCGCCCCCGCCCCCCTCTTTTCCTCCCCGCGCCCTCCCCTCGTGTCCCCCCCTGCAGCCGCCGGCCGCCGGGACCGGGCCTGCAAGGGTGGGTCTGGCTTGTGCAGGCTTTTCCAGGACGCCCGGTCCTAAAACCTGTGGGCTGGCCCTGCCAGGGTTAAGTTTTCCAAGCGCCTAATCTTTTCCTGCAGTGTTTTCTAGAACCAGGTTGTGTTTTTACTTTGCCTTTTTTTTTATATACATAATACACTATATTTAAGTTTTAAACTTTTACACCCTGTCTTCCAAGGGGTCTCAGTAATCAAAGCATCAATGTAGCAAGGGCTTTTCAATGGGAGGAACCACCTGTTGGTTTGCTGTAAAGGAGGAGCCGGAGCTGGTCCCCTGAGCCGGGCGAGGCCACAATAAAGCGCCGCCTCTTCGCCCTGAGCTCGCCTTGTCTGATCACTGGGGAGGATGGAGCTGGACCTGCCCTTCCCTCCAAACCTCCCTCGAGAGTCTGGCCTCAGCTTGGACCCCACTTTTTCATCCTGCCCAGGAGAGTGGGTGGGAAGCAGGAGCTGTGGGCACTCCCCATCCTCCAGCCCTCCATTTCCCTTCTGCCCTGCCCCATTTTCACTCAAGCCTCATAGGGTCAGACTACTGAGCAATCCCCTCACCCAGGTTTCCTCCAACTTGCCTCCTCCTTAAACTTCCTTCGTGCCCAGCGACTGCCCAAGATGGCCTCGTGGACGGAGGCGGTGTGTGTGTGTGTGTGTGTGTGTGTGTAACACTGTACGCAGACACGCATCCTGGGCCCCGCCTGTCATTTTCAACCCGTGTCTCCGGAGCGGGCAGAGCCACGACACACCCGTGATGCCCTAGGCCACCTGTCCGGACCAGAGCAGGGGGCAGGCCGCAGTCTCCAGCCGGCCCCTCTGAAGTCACATGGTCTCTGCCCTGAGGACGGGCCTTCCCATCCGCCTCCTCCGCCCAGCCCCTGCCCAGCGCCCCCAGGTTTCGGAAAAGTCGGCAGCAATCACCTTCGTGGGTGATTCCCCCGGGGTGGAGTCCAGTAGCACCCCAGACTGACCCCTGCGCCAGCTCCTCAGCACCGAGCTGGTCTTCCAAGCCAAGGGAGAGCACGTGTTCCCTGGTCTGTCCCGTCCCAGCCCCCCACCCCGTGTAGGGTCCCTGACCACCCTGATGGGGGGAAGTCACACTTTCCCATGAGCATGTGCTCTGGGGGAGTTGGTGTCTGAGATGTACAGGCCCTGTGATGCGGGTGAAACAATCTACACACCTGTGAGCATGCTTGTAAGTAAGTATGTACGTGTGTGTGCACACCAGGCTCTGAGCATAGCTGCGATGCTGAGCGAGTGACATCCATGAAGGTGACTGTGAACGGTGTGAGACTGCGTGCACACAGTGTGCAGCGAGCCGGGGCCCGGCCGCTCGCGCGCCTGTGCAAGCCCTGGGGTCACAGCGGGGTCTGGGGGAAAGGTGTGCGGCTGCTCTGGGGGCCCTGCTCTTGGAGGTAGGTTGACATCAGTCGCCTGTGTGTTAACTGGCATGAGCCCTGCATCTCAGCTGGCAGAGCGGGGAACAGGATCTGGGCCCCCTGTCCCTACCCCATCAGCAGCAGGGCCCAGAAAACTCAAAGACGGGTGGAGAAAGGCAAGCTGGGGGAGCCAGAGATGGATGCAGAGGTGGGACAGGCCCCCAGTGGTGGAGGGACAGACAAACAGCCCCCAGGACACCAGAGCACACAGTGGGCAGGCAGGTTGAGACATGGCACAGCAGGCGGTGCGGCTCTTCTGCCCAGCAGGGGAGGGGCCCAGAGGCGCCCCCTGGTCCTGGGCTCTCCCAGGGAGCGTGCTCATTGCCCTGGAGTGCTCAGCCACACCCACTCTCCCAGCTCAGGAACTCCTGCTCAGGCCTGACGCTGCTGGGGGACAGGTGGCCCACCCTGGAGGCCCGGTCAGCTTGGCCAAGGTGCCCCGCCGTGGCCCTCCCAGGCCTGGGCACATGACAGCTGGAGCCCAGGAGCCTCTGCACAGGGGTGGGCCCTCCTGCCCCTCGCCTGCTCCGGGCCAGGCCTGGCCTCCGCCCAGAGCCACGTGCACAGCCCGAGGTCCTCCCTGCCGGGGCCACCAGTGCCCCTGCCCAGCGACACCATGGACACTGAGCAAGGTGCCAGGCCAGCTACGGGGCCGAGCGGGGCTGTCTTGGCCGTTTGCCGGCTTAGGCTGGAGCAACCTTCACACCTTCATTGTGGGCTCCGCGCTCCGCCATCTCACCGAGAGGCCCAGCCCAGGCGGGGGGGATGAGGAGCCCCGTGGACGCCTGGGTGGCAGGACCCACTACCCAAGGAGGGCGCGGCCCAGCAGCATTCCCCTGGGAGCCACCCTCAGCCCCCAGAGGAGTCCCCGCCAGGAGCAGGGTCTGGACAAGGACCCAGGCCTCTCCCCAAGGGCAGCGTCTGTACCAGCCGCTCCTCGGCAGTGGCGCTGGGCCGGGGAGGAGAGAGGGTCCCCTCGGAGGGAGGCCCTTTGTCCATCGCGCCCGGGGGCTCCCCACGGGGCCTGCTCACACCAGCCCGTGATGCCAGCTGGTCCTAGGCAGGACCACAGCCCAGGGCCTGGGTGGCTCCGGCTCCAGGTCAGACTTTCCACCTCTGCCTCCTGCTCCACCTACCTGTTCCCCAAGGGTCAGAGAAGGGAAGTCCCCACCCCGCACCCACTCCGCTCCCGCGGAGTCCGGCAGTCCAGTGCCCGGCGGGAAGTTCTAGCGCCCGGTCTGGCAAAGCCTGGGCTCCCACGCCCAGGACCCAGCCGGCCCTGGAGTGACCTGCAGGGTGTTGAACCCTTCCCAGCAAGCTGCCCGTGGGAGGAGGGCAGAGAGGTGGGCAGAGGGCAGGTAAAGGGCACCCTCTGCCCCGCAGACCGGGTCACCACCCTCAGAACACTGGTGAGAGATATACCACCAGCTCGGTGCTCACACACCAGCCCGTGATGCCAGGCTGGTGATGGAGCAGGGACCAAACCCCCTGGCCGCCCCTGGACAAGCACCAGGCAGTCCAACCGCCCGGCTCACATGCTACAAAACCCACACACACTTGTCTTGTTTTGTTTTGTTTTATGTTTTTTTTATTGATTTTGTACAGAGAGGAAGGGAGATAGAGAGTTAGAAACATCGATGAGAGAGTCATCGACCAGCTGCCTCTTGCACACCCCCTACTGGGGATGTGCCCGCAACCAAAGAACATGCCCTTGACCGGAATCGAACTCGAGACCCTTCAGTCCCCAAGCCGACGCTCTATCCATTGAGCCAAACCAGTTTCGGCCAAAACCCACACACATTTGTAATGAGCAGCTCAGTGTTTAGTACATTCGCAGGCTGTACAAACATCACACTGACTTCAGTGTTTTTCCATAGACCGCGGCAGTCCTGGCCCCTTGTTCCTCACCGGCCCCTGCGCAGTGCCATCTTCGCCGCTCCTGCTCCGGGCACCGCCGGCCGGACTCCCCACAGAGCTGGGTGGGGCACACAGCGCAGGCTGCGCAAGGCCCGGGAACTCGTGTCGTCCCTGCCGAGGCATTAGGGCGATTAATCAAATGTCTGACCAAATGTAGCAGCTAATTTTTAAGTTGCTGATTTGTCTGGCCTGAGGACGGCATTACAGATACCCAAACGGCCCTCGGCAGAAGCAAGGTCCCCACCCTGCAGTGGGTGGGGCCACACAGCAGGTGGCCTTTTGAGTCATGCTTTGCTCACTTAGCATCACATTTTCAAAGTTCACCCATGTGCCAGCATCATTGGGCTGTTTCTTATTCTTTTTTATTTATTTTTTATTTTTAATTTTAAAAAATATATATATTTTATTGATTTTCCACAGAGAGGAAGGGAGAGGGATAGAGTTAGAAACATTGATGAGACAGAAACATCGATCAGCTGCCTCTTGCACACCCCCTACTGGGGATGTGCCCTCAGCCAAGGTACATGCCCTTGACCGGAATCGAACCCGAGACCCTTCAGTCCACAGGCCGACACTCTATCACTGAGCCAAAACGGTTTTGGCATATTTATTTTTATTTATCTCAGAGAGGAAGGGAGAGGGAGAGAGAGAAACATCAGTGATGAGAATCATCGATCGACTGCCTCCTGCATGCCCCCTACTGGGGATTGAGCCCGTCACCCGGGCATGTGCCCTGACCAGGATTCTAACTGTGACCTCCTCGTTCATAGGTCGTTGCTCAACCACTGAGCCACACCTTCCAGCCTCATTTTTAAAAAATATATATATTTTATTGATTTTTTACAGAGAGGAAGGGAGAGGGATAGAGAGTTAGAAACCACAACCAAGGTACATGCCCTTGACGGGAATTGAATCTGGGACCTTTCAGTCCACAGGCGGATGCTCTGTCCACTAGCCAAACTGGTCAGGGCAGCCTCATTCATTTTTAAGTCTGAATAATATTCCGTCGTATGGACAGACCACACTGATTTCTTGATTCATCAGTGATGGACAGTGGGTTGATCCCGCGTCTTGGCTACGGTGAACGATGCAGTGACATTTTGTGTGGACGTGTCTGTTAAAATGACAAACGTTTGTGTCCGATGAACACGTCTGAGCGAGGAGATGAAGCACCTCAAATCTATGTGCTAGAGCAGCTGTCCCCAAAGGGAGGTCCGGAGCCTCTGAGCTCCAATCCCACGGCCCCTACAACCAAGGCCCACCCACGGCTGGCGCAGGCCGGGCTGCGGGGAGAGTCTGGGCCAAGGTGTGGGAGGCCTGACCCAGGCCGGTGCGGGGCCCAGGTGCCTCCTCTTCGGTGCCAGCCCACAGGCCCGGCTTCCGCCCGCCCGCCCCTGCCACAGCCAGGCCCAGGGAAGCCCTGCGGGGCCCAGGCCCGGTTCCCAGAGCGGCGCCCCGCCCGCCCAGGCCCGCGACCTGCCCGCCGGCGCGGAGACAGGAAGGGCCGCTGGGAGGAAGCGCAGGAAACGGCGCGGGCTTATCTGGGGCCGCAGCCGGACCCCTGGCCGCTCGCCGGCCAGGCCGGGAGGAGGGCCGGCCCTGGGGCGCCCTGCAGCTCCAGCCCACACAACTGTCACCCTGGGCGAGGGAGGGCGAGTCCCTGAATCCGGCTGCGCCCTCCGCCCGCCCAGGGCCGCCCTCCCCAAGCACACGCTCCGACCCTCACTCCACACAGGCCTTCCCAGCAGGTGCGGCCCCGGGCCGGGTATTTGTGTCTGTACTCACAAAGCCGGGCCTTTTCCCAGGGAGGGGCAGGATGGGGACTGTCGCTGACATTCCCCAGGGTCCCACAGGCCGCTGGCAAGGACAATGGCCGCAGCACCTGGCACCCACACAGTGTTTGCTGTGCTTCCTGGAGCGGGGCCTGTTTGTCCCCGCAGCCCAGCTGGAGAGGCAGCCTCCTCACACCTGCAGGGCCAGGCCGCTCAGGCTCACACGCAGGGCCCTTGCTGGCAGGCTGTGCCCAGGTCTCCCTGCAGGCGCTTCCTCGGGCTCCGGCTCGGGCACTGTCAGTCCTCCGCACCCAGCACAGACATGGGGGCAGCCGTGGCTCCAGGGACCCAGAACTGCATGCGAGGACCCCAGGGAAAGCTCATACACCGCGCCCCGCCCCCGGGCCTGTCGGCAGCGTGGGAAGGGGCAGAGCAGGGGCGTGGAGCACAGTGGCGAAGTCAGGATAACTTTGGTTTTTCTAACCCAGAGACCAGTTTGTGGACGGCCCGGGTTCCAGATGTTCTTTCAAAAGCTCCGTGTGGGGAGTCCGCGGGACGGCTGCTCTTCGAAGTCAGCTGGCCCCTCCCCACACGCTGTGTGGGGGCCTGGCTCCCTGCTTTGGAAAGTTGCGCAACCCTGGCTATTGCCCTGCAGCCCCATCTGCTGCCCGCTCAGCCCCGCGTCCCAGCCCCGCCTCCTGGAACCAGCACCCCTGACCCCACCACGTGTGAGCCCAGACACAGGGAGGCATGACACCGGCAGAGGGACACGAGGGCCCCTGCACCCAGCCATGCCTGTGCGCGTGGCTCTGTCCCTGCGGCCGGTGGGCCAGTCTCACTCCAGCTCTGCCAGCACCGGTCAGACCCAGCCAGTGCGTTTACTGAGTGCTCATGTGCCGTGGTGAACAAAGCGATGGAGGGGTCCCGGTGCCCAGGCTGAAGGACAGCCAGCACCTTGGGGTCTGGACGGGCACCGGCTCTCCCTCTAGCCTGTCTCAGCAAGTGTGGCTTTGTGCCTGCCCCCAGACCTGACTGGTCAGGGACGGTCCCGAAAGCCCGAAGCCCACCCTGACTCCCAAAGACGTACCTGCACACCCAGAACCTGAGTGGCCCTGAATCCCAGGGCAATCCCCTCCTGAGAGGTGGGGATGGCGGTGACACAGCCGCCTCCCGGACACCTGCGCCAGGAGCTGCGAGCAGCAGGCAGGCCGCCTGTGGGCCTGGAGGGAGCATGGCCCAGGCACGCTGGTTTCAGGCCAGCGACGCTGATTTTGGACTCTGGCTTCTGGAATGGTGAGAAAAGAAAGTTCTGCTCTAAGCCAACTGGTTTGTGGTGATTTTTCACAGCAGTCTTAGGACACAGATACAGATAGTTTCTTTTCTTCTTTAATCATGAACAATCTACCAGGTTTTTTTTTAATCTTTATTGATTTCAGAGAGGATGAGAGAGAAACATCAGTGATGAGAATCATTGATCAGCTGCCTCTTGCATGCCCCACACCAGGGATTGAGCACACAAATTGAGCATGTGCCCTGCCCAGTAATCGAACTGTGACCTCCTGGTTCCTAGGTCATCGATCAGCCACTGGGTCATACTGGTCAGGCCAGATGGCTTCTAAGATGTGGGGACAGGGCCCGGGTCCCCCACACCCACAATACTGGCCCATCATCCAGGGGTTGGCATGTCGGAGGCCTCAAGAGAAAGGTCAGAGGGTGGAAGGGGTGGGTGGGGCGTTGCAGGAACAGGAACGTGGGCGCTGTGTTCTGCTGGCTCAGACCAGAGGTCTCCAACGCCGGCCCCACAGGCATTCAATTTGCTAGGACAGACCGGGAGGGCCTCAGAGAGGGGAGCTCACTGGGCAGGGGAGGGGGGAGGCAGCAGCCTGGACCTCTATGTACACACTCAAAGGTAACCCCTCAGCATACACCTATGTGCACACTGACACACACACACTACCGGGGGGGGGGGGCGAGCAGGGAGTGGGAGCACTCACCCACTCATGTGGTCGTGGTCCAGGACCTGCATGGGGATTGTGTCCTTAAAACTCTGCGGTTGTGTGGTTGTGTGAACCACATGGGTAGATGAAGGGGCTGCCTGTTACCACCGCTTCCAGCACAGCAGAAGGAGGGCATGGTGGGTGGGCAGCAGCCATGAGCGCCGGAGGCCATCCCAGGCAAGCTCTGCCCATGGCCCCAGGCCTGGGGCAGGCCCACGTGCTGGGAGCTGGCTGCCGGGAAAGACAGGGGCCTGGTGGGGGCCTCCTGCACTGACGCTAGCTCTGACCTTCTCCAGCCCCAACTTGGGCTCCAACTAAACTGGACCTGTTCCCCCTCAGGGCCCACACAGCAGAAGCCCGGGATGTGACTGCTCCATCCTACACAGGTCTGCTCCCCTCAAAGAGGACACAGGTTGCCTAGACCTCCTTCATGTCCCAGCCTATTCCTTCAGCCTCAACCACAAAGTCATCCCCCCAGCCTGCTGCACCGGGGTCTCCCCTGATCAGCTCTGACATCGCTCCTCAGCTCAGCCCCTCCGGCTGGGCCGGCCACGTTCCACACGTGGCACGCTGTGGGGCACGCCAGCAGAGGGTCCTCCATGGGAGTGCCGCCCCAGGGCTGCGCTTCATGGATGGCAGCGTCAGGAGGGAGCCGGGCTTGCCGCTGCCCACGGCACATTTAGGCGCCACCCTCGCCGCTCTTACACTTCCTGCGTGTGACCTGGTCAAGCCCCTACCTGGTGCCTCAGTTTCACCTAGAAAATAGACAACAGTTCCTGCTGCAGGACTGTGTGTTGACACAGACAGTGGGCGCTGGGCAGGGTCTGTCAGGTCCTGAGGGTCATGCCAACGGCTGCCCCCTGAAGGCCTTTCTTGCACCCCCTGCCTCGGCTCTGCCAGGACCTGAGGCAAGGCCTGCTTTGGGGTCTCCGGGGGCAGCCGTCTCCGGAGAAGCATCCGCCTCAGCCAGCGCTCTGCCTGCCAGACTCCCCGTTGGCCGCAGGCTGGACTCCGGAGGGGACAGACCCCAGGCCCATGCAGCCGCAAGGGGGAGAGCAGGGACTGGCGCCCCACTCTGCAAGCAAACGCTGGGTCCCCAGGACATGACAGTGGTCTCTGGCCAGCCAGTCCAGTCCCACCAAGGGGCCCGCCACCCCTCCCAGGGCCGCAGGAAACGGCCTGGCCCCGCTTGCAGCCAGGGCCAGCAGCTCTGGCTTCCCTTCTGGCCTGTTTCCTTTATCCGGCTGTTTTGCTGTGAATTCACAAAGCCCAGCCTTCCCTTCCCCTTCAGCACCACCCCTCCCCCGCTCCAGAGGGAAGCCCAGGACACGCACCGTGTCCCAGCGCCTCAGGCCGAGCAGGAGCCCAGCGTGGGAAGGCGCCCCCTGCTGCCCGAGCTGGGAAGGGCGGCCTTGCCCAGGTAAAGGAAGTGTACCCAGGCTCCCCCAGCGCCCACTCCCAACCAAGCAGAGCCTGGGCGACCGCCCCGCCCCCGCCAGCAGGCAAACGGAACAAGCACCGGACTGGCGACACCAGCTGTTTATTGAGCCTCTGGGGGAGCGCGCTGGGCCCGGACAGGGCTCGGTCTCCAGGCCCCGGGCCCTGGGTGGGCTCAATGGCCCGCCAGGCCCACACGGAGCCCCCGGTGGTCACACGGAGACTCCCGGTAACTGCTCCATCCAGCACAGGCTGCTTGCAGGCGAGCTAGGGGCCCCGGCTGCCCAGGGCGCGCAGGGCGAAGAGCTTCTCCCAGCAGGTGGCGACGGCGTCCAGGGCCCGCAGCAGGCGCCGCCTCCGGCCGCGGTGCGGGTGCCGGTGCCCGGTGCGCGGCTGGGCCCACCAGCCCGGGCGGCTCGGCTGCGGAACGGCCGGGCGGTCAGCACCTGGGCGCCAGCCAGGAGCCCCCCAGCCCGGGGCGGGGCAGGGCGCGCCGCCTGGTCTGGGCCCGGTGAAGCCCCAATGGTGGGAGGGCCCGGGGCCCGGCCCGCCCCGCCCCGCCCGGGGCAGCGCGCACCTGGCGCAGCGGCCGGCAGTGGCGCCGCATCACCGCCTCGGTGCGCAGGGCCACGGTCCAGGCGGCTCTCTCCAGGGCCCCGCGGGGCGCCCCCGCCACCGCTCCGCGCAGGGCCCGGCCCAGGGCCGCGATGGACGCGAGAATGCTGTGCTCCTGGGGAGGCAGGAAACCGCGGGCTGGGGAGAACCCGAGAGGCCAGTACGAGGCTGCAGGGCGTGAGCGGGAGATCTCCTCACCTTCTGGGCGCCACAGGAGGGCCCCACCCGACCCCGCCGTCCAGGGGCCACGGCGTCAGTCTGGTTTTTCTCAACGAAACGGAGCTGTCTGGGGCCTGGCCCGTCCCCTGCAGCCCCGGGCCCTGCCCGCCTCGCAGCGGCCTGCAGGTCCTCGAAGATGACGGCCTGGTAGTGGCGCAGCACATCGGGGACACTGCAGGCACCGGGCTGGGTGGGGACCGAGGTTCTTAGCAGCGCCAGCAGGAGCGCCCAGAGCATGGGCTTGGGGGTTACCTAAAAGGCCGCCAGGTCAGGGTGGGGTGCCCAGGCCTGTGGAGGGGTCTCCCCTCCAGCAGCCTCACAGGCAGTGTGCTCCGCCACACCCTTGAGGAATCTGAGCTGGTGTAAATGCAGATGTCACCCCAACATCCAACAAGCAGCTGAGGCCCAGGCAGGGCCAGACAAGTCATGGGACGCACGGCCGAGGGGAGGTCCGCAGACTGACAGCAGGCTGTGCTGCGCTTGCTGGGGTGACCGCTCATTCTGTAAAGCCGGGCACGGGGGCGCACCTGAAGCTAACATGCTGTCCCTGTAGCTGAAGACAGAAGGGCCGGCTAAGCCGGCTCACCGCTGAGGGGTGAGGCTGGGGAGACAGACGCTCCGGAGCCCACAGCCTGGGGGCAGGGCTGGCCTTGGCGGGTGCCGCAGGGTGCCCCTCCCAGAGCCCGGCCCAGGAGCCCGGGCAGAACTGCCCCTCCAGGGACTCTCCTAATCAGTCCTGATCCAGGAGATGGGGTCCCTGCACACCTAACCGGACGGGACAGGGCGAGGTCTCGGAGCCGACGGCCACGCCCTTCGGAGGTGGAAGGCTTGGGGAAACCCCCAGACGAGAAGGGAGGGGGCGCACTCTGCCCCACCAGATACCTTGCTTAAGGCCTCCCTCCTCAGAACAGGGGCCGGCTCCCACGGTGGAAATCCACCCCCTCAGAAGCCCAGGCCTCGCAGAGAAAGACTTGTCTCCAGCCCCAGCCCCCAAACCCACCCTCAGGCTCCAACAGCGACTGGAAAGTTAATCAAGTGAACCGAGCGAGACCAGGACTCGACTCGGCTTCCCAGCCCTGGCCGAGAGCCCCCCACAGCACCCCAGCAGGTACCCAGGCCTGGCGTGTGTGGGCTCCCGCACGGGCCCCTGGCCGCTGGAGGTGCAGAGGCAATTAGCTGTGCCCCTTCCCCACCCTGGGCATACAGCAGGTGGCCAACCCGGAGTCGCCCCTCTGCCGCGGTGGGTCAGAGGGCAGTGACAGGAGAACAAGTTGGTGCTGGAGGAGGGACGTCCAAGTGGGAAAGTTTGTGGCCCAAGGATCCTCAGAACACCCATCTGTGGATCTCCCCAATAGGCACACACGCACACACACGTGCACGCACACGTGCACACACAGGGCCCCAAGGCTCAGCCCAGCCTGCAGACTCCCTGCCCCCAACCCTGCTGGCAAAGGCTCGGCCCGGCACCTGCGGCCCGAGCACGCAGGGCCAGCTCCGCAGCCTCCACGGGGCTTTCCCAGCGGCCCTCACCGGCCGGTGGAGCACCGAGGATCAGGCAGCCTCCGGGGCTGTGCCGGCTCCCAGCTCCCAGCCCCTGGGCCATGCGCGCCCCCTCCCTAGGCCCGAAGCTGCTCACCATGGGCCTCTCAGGGGCAGGCCCTCCCTCATTCCCGCCTGGGAGCCTCCAGCATGATCCCGGGTCCTCAGTGGGGCGCAGGAACCTCTCCAAGCCCAGCCAGTCCAGCCGAAGGCGTCCCCGGACGCGCGGCAGCAGGGCGGCTGTGGCTGGGCTGGCGGCAGGCGGACAAGGCTTTTGAAGTTGGCTCCTCCAGCAAAGGAGGGAGGGAGGAGGGAGGCCCCAGGATCCCAGCCTGCCCCCTCCCTCTCCCAACTCCGTATCCAATCGCTTCTCCAATTAACCTGACCCTGGACCCAGCAGTGCTGGGCTCTCTTCCCACCCAGTGGGTCCTGGATTGAGTCACCAGCCCCACAGACATGTGCTATCCCAAAGGGGGTGGGGTGGGGTGCCCAGTGGGCAGTACAGCCAGGTGGGGAAGGGGAGCCAAGCAGGGGACCACCTGCACCCCCCATCTGGGTCTCCCTCAGGCTGGCAGGGCTGTTTCTCCCAGGAACCTGGCCACAGCAGCAGCGAGGGGACTTTATCCCTCCACGCCAGCACCACCCCCAGCAGGTCCCTGCATGGGACTTCCCGCTGGCCCCGCACCTGGCCAGCTGCTGCCCCCCTGGCTGCCCGGAGGACAGGGACAGCCTCTGGGACCCACTCGCCAGGGGTGGAGATGAAGTGTTTCCCAAGGAGAGAAAGAATGTGCCGCCAAGCATCTGCGAAAAGGACGCCCAAGACATTCCCGCGGAAGATCCTGATGCTCTGGACTTTCCATTCCCGCAGGAAGCTCACCGGACATCAAAGCCAGAGGGGGTGCCCAGAAGACACGCCCCGCTCGGGGCGCAGACGACCACCCACGTCCCTGTGGCCACAGCCAGCGACTTGTCTGTCCCTCCCTGAGCCCGTTTCCTCGGCACAGACGAAGGAGCGCCACGAAGCTCAGGGTGCCGGGCCTCACCAGCCACCGGCCTCTCCACGCAGGGCCTACGGAGGTCCTGCGTCCGCTGCCAGGTCCCGGGACTCCTGCTCAGCACGCAGGCAGGCAGCTTTAGGCGCTCTGCTGATTATAAAGCAACAAAAGCAAAGCCACCTGCAAACGTGAGGACATCGCTCACGGGGACATCTTCCTCCACCACCAGCGGGAGGACCTCCCAGGCACCCTTCGGCAACTGGCTCTGGAGGCAGGCGGCTGAGGACGGGGCTGTGTGCACTCGGACTCACAGAGGCCTCCCCTCTCCGCCTGGGAACCTGTGATCTGGTGCCCCGCTCCAGAGGAGCTGCAGGCTCCAGAGGGGACATACAAGTCACTAGCAAGGTACACTTCCTACCACCTTCCCCCCGAGTCACTTCCTCTCAGAAGCCGCCCTGCACACAAGAGCGCCGAGCCCTCCAGGCCAGACTGGCGCACAGCACAAGCCAGGAGGCCCAGAGAAAACCAACAGGTCACCAACCCTCTCCGCTACCTAGAAAAACTTTAATTCCAGCCTCTCCAACCCTGTCCCCACACGGCAGGCAGGCACCTCGCCACCCGCCCTGAGAGCCCAGCCCCGAGGGACCGCCCAGTCAAAAGGTGTTCTTGATGCGGGCTGCCACCAGCACGAGGATCTCCCCGATCTTCCTCTGCCAGTTGGCGATGTCCTTGGACACGGCGCACCACAGCTCGCCGTGCCGCGGCTCGGCGTTCTCGCAGCGCCTCCTCACCTCCTCCCGCTGCTCCTGGATGGGGCCAGAGGGCACTTGAGACAGGGCTCCTCCCGGGCTCTCCCTCCCCCGTCCCGCTGTGCCCCTCAGCCCCAGCTGGACCCTGCTGCTGGGAGCAGCCCCCTGCACCCCCCGGACAGATGACTTTGGGGCAGGCCTGACCCAGATGTATAGCAGAGTCAAGCCCCTGCCTCCCTCAAAGGCAAAGTCAACTTCTCGTGGGCACTCCACCCTGTGAGCCCAGCCTCCCCTGGAAGCCATACTGGGGCACCAGGACAATCCTCATTTCTACTGGGACCCCATCACCAACTGAGATGCGAACAGGCCGCTTAACAGGCCCAAACACCTACATCTCAGGCTGAGGCTACGGAGCTGTAACCGCAACCAGCTGCGGAGGACAAGCTGCCAGCAGAGTGCTGTCGCGCCCCGCCCGCCCGCCCGGCCCCCGCAGACCTCGGTGCCGTGCTGCAGCTCAAACTTGTAGAAGAGGGCCCAGGCGTCCCCCAGGTCCGAGTCTATCTTCACGGTGCGGTGGAACCACTCCCGGGCCTTGGTGATCTTCCGCTCGCTCCAAAACAGCCTGTCGGAAGCCGAAGGGGGAGAGCCCAGGGTGAGCGGCCAGCGAGGCCTGGCTCCAGCCTCCCCATGTGTGGGTGCAGCATGAGCCCCGAGACAGGCCGTGGCCCCTGTCCTCCCTGCGAGCCCTGGGCTCCCCCAGGGGCTGGGGAAGGGGCCTGGCCACCTGGAAACCGTGCAGGTCACAAAGCCGGAGCCATTCCCCCAGTGCCTAACCACCTGTTTCGGAGGAAGGAACCTGCACGCCTTCATCCCTCTCTCCTCCAGGAAAGATACAGGGGATGAAAGGAAACTGACAAAAATGTGAACACGGCTTTGATCTGGAAAGGAAGGGAGGCCTGGCCTGTTCCTGCCCATAGGCAGCCCCCCTGAGGAGAGGGCCTCAGGCCCGCACAGGCACCTGGCACGGCAGGCAGACACCCGTGTCCTGACTGAGGGTCAACAAAGCCCCGCACGTTAGTTAGGACAGGACGGTGAGAGGACTTGCTTCCACCCTCACCCAGCCCCGCCGCCCTCTTCGCCAGAGGTCCGATGCCCAGGGCACACTAACCCTCCACCAGGCAGCTGCTGGGGCCGGTCTGTAACGAAACCGAGTAATTGGATGCAATGATAGCTTGATTGTTTTTTAAGCCTTGTGGTATTCTTAATTGCTTGGTGTTAGATAAACTGTGATTTAAAGAGCACAAACCCAGATAGCAGGCACACAGAACACCGGCCTGGGAACAGCAAGGAGGGACTTGTTGATTTTAGCAAAGCCTTTTATGAGGTTTATGGCCGTCCTATCTGAGTGGCACACATAAAGGTCATTCTGGAGGCGGAAGCACGGCACAGGAGGGAGGGAGCCCTGACAGGCCTCAGGAGCCTGTGGGAGGCCCTTGCCCCCACAGCAGTGAGAAGAGGTGCTGGGCAGAGCGCTAAGGCCAGCTGGGCATATCCCCGGCTCAGGCTCTGACAGCCCAGCTGCCACCTCTCCTGGGTGAGCAGCAGCCCCAGGAGCCGTCCGTATGCAAGCCCTGCCCTGCACGCAGGTCCCACTCTTCTCAGGAAGGCCTCCTGCAAGCAAGCAGGGAGCGGCAGCTCTCGAGACGCCCCACTAATGGGCCACAGCCTCTCCCAGTGCTCGCGAGACCCCGAGCTCCTTCCCACGCCCCACAGCTCGCCCTCCCCGGGAGCCTTGACCCAGCACCCGACACACCAGCTCGCGGTGGGAGGTCACCGACCTCCTTTTGCCCAGAGACCATTTGCCCTGAAGAAGGTGGCATTTTGCCGAAACTGGTTTGGCTCAGCGGTAGAGCGTCAGTCTACGGACTGAAAGGTCCCAGGTTTGATTCCGGTCAGGGGCATGTACATTCGTTGCGGGCACATCCCCAATAGGGGGTGTACAAGAGGCAGCTGGTCGATGTTTCTCTCTCATCGACGTTTCTAGCTCTCTCTCTTTTTCCCTTCCTCTCTGTAAGAAAATCAATACAATATATTAAAAAAAAGAAAAGAAAAAAAAAAAAGTGGCATTTCCACAACCCAGGCACTGACAGCCGGACCCGATGGCTCCCAGGCCACCAAGGAGCGACATTCTGTCCTGGCCTGGGAGACCAGTCCCTTGCTTACAGCCCTTTCAGCCAGAGGGGCTTTGCTTATGAATTAAATTGTGTGCACCAACATTCGACGTCGGCCTCTGTCTTGAAACCCAGGGCATGTATGTGTGTAGCTACAAAGTGGCAGACCCAGAGGAGCAGTGGCATCTGAAGGACTGGACAGAGGGGACCAGGCAATCCAGGCAGCGCGTGTCCGCACGGCCTCTGCTCCAAGAGGCCACAGCGCTCCGCCGCAGAGGTCAGGGGCCGGGCCAGGGAGCCCCACCGGCCTCGCCACTCACTTGGCCACGGCCAGGAGCACGTGGGGGTCGTGCTCGCATTTCTTCAGGGCGTCGACGCTCTTGGTCCTCCTCTGGGGCCTGGCCTCCAGGAAGATGGCTTCAGACCACAGGACACCTGAAATTCACAGACGCCACACCTCAGACTGACCGTGGCTCGCCAACAGCCTGTCCGGCCAACACCGCAGCCGAGAGGAGGCCCTGCTTTGGGAGCACCACAGACCACATAAGCCCGTCCGCAGCCCCGAGGGCACAGGCCGGACAGCTTTCTGGGGATGACGGGCTGGAAATAACGAGGTCTCACTCCTGCGGCTCAGTAATTCCCCATCCAAGTCAATTGTAATAGAACCATCAGAAATGCTAGGCAAGAGTCACACAGAAAGGTTGTAATGCTGAATTTAATAAGATTAAAAATTTAGAGAACAGTTAAGCGGTGCTGTCATATTTACAAAATTTTGATTTTTAAAAAAATAGATTTTATTGATTTTTTTACAGTGAGGAAGGGAGAGGGAAAGAAACATCAATGAGAGAGAAACATCAATCAGCTGCCTCCTGCACACTCCCTGCCAAGGATGTGCCCGAAACCAAGGTACATGCCCTTGACCAGAATCGAACCTGGAACCCTTGAGTCCACAGGCTGATGCTCTACCCACTGAGCCAAACCGGTTAGGGCAATATTTACAAAATTTTATAATTTACATCCTTGAAGAGTCACCGATAATAGAAAATTCTCACCAACTTTTCAGCTTTAAAAAAATCACATAGCCAAAACCAGTTTGGCTCAGTGGTAGAGCATTGGTCTGCGGAATGAAAGGTCCCAGGTTCGATTCTGGTCAAGGGCATGTATGTTGGTTGCGGGCACATCCCCAGTAGGGGGTGTGCAAGAGGCAGCTGGTCGATGTTTATCTCTTATAGACGTTTCTGGCTCTCTGTCCCTCTCCCTTCCTCTCTGTAAGAAATCAATAAAATATATTAAAAAAAAAAATCACATAACTAAACATACTAGCCCCGGCCACGTTGCTCAGTGGTTAGAGTGTAGGCCCACAAGCCGAAGGGCCATAGATTCGACTCCCAGCCAAAGGCATGTACCTGGGCTGCAGGTTTGCTCCCTGCCTCGTTAGCGCGCCTGCAGGAGGCAATCCAGTTGATGTGTGTCTCTCACATCAATGTTTCTCTCTCTTTCCCTCTCTCTCTCTCTCTCTCTCCTTCCATCCTTCACTCCCTCCCTCCTACTCTCTCTAGAAAGCAATGGAAACAACACAAGAACTAAACGTACTTTGTTACTTTACAAAAAGCTCAAAGTAGTGGTCTCTGAGCAGTGGCTCAGAGGTGGTTTCATTCCCTTTCACTCCAAATCCGTTCACACTGCATGTGCGTCCCTCACAGACTTGGGGTAACACGGTGAAGGAAAGAAGTGGCAGCACCTCAGAACAGGAAGTGGAATGCCCCTGACGGTGAATTCAGTTGCAATGTCTCAATAACTGTGGCAATAGACCTTCTGACTAAAGTGACTCATGCAAACCACCCAGGAAGTGCCTGCAGCCTGCCCGGCGCAGCCGGCCTTACCGGAGCTGGGGCACTCCTGCAGCGCCTTGGCCATGAGCGTGTTGGCGATGTTCTTCAGCCCCGCACGGTACTCCAGCCTCACGGACTCCAACCTGAGGACACACGCCAAGAGGGCGGTCTGTGCCTCCCCGTGCACACACAGCCTGAGCACAGAGCTGACCGGCGGGAGCTGCCCTCGCTGCCACAGGGAGCAGGGGCGCACTGGCACCACACTGTGGGCCCATTGTAACGGCCCTGCCTGGAGCCTGGGGTCCTGACATCGTGTTTCTTCAGGGCACGGGCACTCTTGGTCTTCCTCTGGTGCCAGGAAGGTGGGTGGGAGGACAGACGGCGTGTTGTGTGCTGTGAGTGCACAACACAGGGGCGTCTTCTTCAGCCCCCGCTGCCCGCTCCAGCCCGGACTCTGACCCTGCGCTGACCCCTGTACGCAGTTTCCTGTGGGCAAAACTCCTATTCATCCCTCAAGGTCTCGCCTAGACGCTATGTCTTTTATGGAGCAGCTCTGGGACTTCCTCCATCCTCGCTCCCCCATCATTAGCTGCTGGCTCCCCTGGACACCTGCTCTCAGACAAGTTCAACTGCGCCGAGCACCTGGGCTGAACCCTCCTCACAACCGGGACCTGCCACTCTTCCTGCGAAGCCGGAACCGGAAACACTGCCCAGCGGCTGCCCACGGGCACTGGCGAGGGCGCCCGAGCGTGAGCTGGCCCGAGACTCACCACAGTCCGGGGTTCTTCGGGTTCTTCAGGCGAGACTTCTCCAAAATGGCCCGAGCCCGGGTCAGCTGCCCGATCTTCTCCTCCAGCCGGGAAAGCAAAAGCCACAGGGGTGTGGAGTGGGGGCATTTCTTCAGCTGTGGCCAAGAAAGACAAGTAAGAGGGAGGGGCTTGGCTGGGACCTGGGAGGGACTGTGACAGCTATGGCCAGCTCCTCAAGCCAGAGCCAGGCTGCCCATGTCCATGGAGACCCATCCACTTCATGCCTTGGTTATAGGTGTTATGTGCAGGCTGTGCTGGGCACATGTGTATACAGGGTGCGTGTGTATGTGCACGGCTGTGCACTGCTCACGTGTACAGGGTGTGCACACAGCAGTTGCACATTAGAGACGGCGTAGCCTGCACCACATGCAGTGCTCAGCTCTGAAGGACCCCGAGCCGGGTTGTCACACACCATCGGGAGGGCCAGAAGCACTGCCCTGAGCAGGGGATGAGGCCCTGCAGGGGCGAAGCAGGTGCTGACCACTGGGCCCAAGTGTGCCGCGTGCAGAGCTCACCCCCTGGCTGTAGGCCTCCCGAGCCTTGTCTGTCTGCTCCTCCTGCTCCTCGATCTGCCCCTTCATCATCCACAGCTTGGGGAAGTCCTCGTAGTGCTTCAGGGCCTCCTCACATAGCTCCTGGGCGGCCTCAATGTTCCCCAGCACCCACTCCAGCTTCACAGACTTCATGAACACCTGCAGAGGCACACAGTCAGCCTCCCCACCGCCTCTGGCCCAGCCTCTAGCAGCGAGCCCGGGCTGCCCGGCACCTTTGTTGCTTAAATGCCTTTTGTTCGGCTATTTACCTTGTAAGCTGCCTTGTAGCTGTGTGAGCCTGCAGTGTCCTGGCCTCAGGCCCCCCCCCACCGCCCCCTTCCCGACACTGCAGGACAGGAGGCCCCGCGTGGCCTGAGCCACTCTGCTCACCCGGGCGGTGGGTGCGCTGCTCCGAGCCTTGGCCAGCAGCCGCCGGGCCCGCTCATACTCGTTGTTCTCCGATTCCAGCTTGACAGCCGCCAGCCAGATCTCCTCACTGTTGGGGTTGGCCTGGAGGGTGAGCCCAGCACAGCCACAGTGGGCACAGGACAGAAGTGGGTGAGGCTGGGCTCACTTAACACAAGCAGCCTCCTGGGAGCACCCTGGCCACACCTGCTGACCATGCCAACCCGAAAGTGGCACTACAGTGACTGGGAATGAGACAGCAGAGGGCACAGCCAGCCCAGTGCCAGCCCTTCTCTTGGAATCATACTAGCCGGTCACAACAGCTCCACCTGTATACAGCACCCCAGTTTATACAAAAGATGCTGCAACTACTGACAAGCGCCCCATCACAGAGCACTGCACAGGCGCCTGTCTGTGTGACAGCCTGGCTGGTGCAGATGCCTCGGGTAATGCTCCCACGTGTGACCCACGTGGCGGGGGGGTGGGGGGGGCCCCTTGAGGCAAGGGGCGCAGGGCTCCCTGCTCCAAGAACTGGAACACCTAGCTTCCATGTCGAAGGCCCGCCGTCACTCACCGTGTGCTCCATCCTCCACCCACCCCGCCCCGGGAATGTTCCTGCTCTCCGTGTTCTGTGTTCTGGAACATGTGGCCGGTGGACACACAGAGTGGTGGTGACCAAGAGACATGTGTCTAACAGCTGGGCCATCTTCCCTGTTCTCAGGTCCTCGTGGACGCCAGCTGCCTGCACAGCAGCCCGAGTCCCGTGCCCTGTGACCACGCACGGCCAGCACCGCCGGTGGGCGGGAGACCAGGGGAGGTGCGCGCACCGGTGCCCTCACAACACAGCCGACCTCACCCACCTGGAAGGCCAGAGCCAGGATGCTCCTCGCCGCGGGCACATCACCCGCCAGCCACTTGGACTTGGCGCCCATGAGCCACAGCACCTCCGCCTTGGGGCAATGGGCCACGGCCCTCTGCAGAAGAGCTTCCAGTGACTCCCTGCAAGATGGGCCCCGTCACCACAGCGCACAGCACTGCGGCCGCGGCGCGGGCGCTGAAAGGACAGTTACTGCTCCAAAGTCCGGCCCCATCAATGATTGACCAGCTTTACGATGGGGAGAGTGCGGGGAAATCTCCTCTCCACAAAGGCTCCAAAACCAACACTGCGGAGGGCGCTACAAAGTGGCGCATTGTTCACATAGCAGAGCGGACAGAGGAGCGTCTTGGAACCCGTTTACAGCCGCGCGGTCTGGGTGACAGGAGGGCCTTTCATCTCCGCGCAGATCCGCCGATAAAGCTCCCGGCCTCCACCCACGCCCTGGCATCCAGGCACCGTCTTCCCGGGAGAAAGTTATTTTAGGTCATACTGAGCAAGACCGCCAGCCTGGGTAGCAGCTTTAAAGCCCACCGCCCCTTTCCTTGCCACCTGGCACAGGCGGCCTCTTCAGACCTCCGCAGCGAGATCCTGTGCAGGAAGCGGGACAGCACACAGCCCGGGACCAAGACCCCAGGCCCCAAGCACTTGCCTCCCGCACCCTCCTGAGCCGGCAGATGGCACAGGTGCCAGATGGGAGGAGGGGCTGCTCTGAGCCAGGACCAACAGCAGGAGTGCCCCCAGGGCCACAGCTGGAGGGCAGGCTCTGCTAGGCAGAAACATCCGAGGTGAACTTGTACAGGGTGAGCTCAAAATGTCCCCAAAGGAGTAAACGTCGCAACACAAACCAGCTGGTAGGAGTGAGGAGGGGACAAAAGCACCAAAGACAGGAAAGAGGTCTCAATGGTCCCAGGGCAGCCCTGGTCAATCAGGAAGGCCATCCCCACCAGCACGGGACAGCAGCAGTCAGCCTGGGCAGAGGGTGCACAGTCAGAGGGTGCACAGTGATGTGAGCCAATGCCCCGCCAGCCTCCTCGCCACCAGAATTGCAACACCTAATCTAATCAGCGACTGTGGCACTGAGGCAGGTCTGAAGGTTTTTCCAATTATAGAGCACAATTAGAGAAAATTGTGAAGGACCTCCTCAGAGCACAAAACCCAACTCCAACCCAAAGCCAGCAAATTTAAATGAAAACCATGCCTGCCTGGGCCCAGATGCCGCCCCGCCCACACTGATGGAGCCAGAGCTGCAAGACACGGACTCCGGGCCCTGAGCCCCAGCACCAGGAACCCTGAGGCTCGGCTGCAGGTGCTCTGCTCTGGCAGAGAGGCCCCCTGTGCCTCCGTGCCACAACGATACAACAGCGACAACCCTGTCGCCCGAGGAGCCACAGGCACAGCTCCAGCTGCCAAGTGCCAGGCCAGGCACTCGCCCGTCTGTGGGGAGCATAGCCTAGAGCTGGAGGTGCAGCTGCGTGCAGGTAGAGTCCCCCACGTACCTGGTGCCATGGTTCTTCTCAAAGTAGGCGGCCCGCAGCCACACACTCTTCTTGCTGGGGAACACCTGCAGAGCGTAGGCGTAGATGGCGCGTGCGCACTCCAGGGCGTTGTGGGCCACACACTAGAGCAGAGACAGGTGTAAGGACGGGTGGCCCGCACTGGCCTCGGAGCAGGAGGTGTGGTGCCCTCCCCAAGGGCGCCCTCCGTTAGAAACCATACCACACAGGAGGATGGGGTGTGAGCACAAAAGTGGGAGCATGTGGGGGGAGCTGCGACGGGGCGGCCTGCCAGCCCAGACAGACCATGGGAGCTGGTGTGCGGAACACCCACCAGGGCTGCAGGGGAGCGGGCGGGCACGGGGTGAGGTCCTTTTGAAAAAAGTGCAGCATTTATTTTAGTTTAACTGTAAGTCACACACACCGCAGATACGCAAAGTCCTCTCCTGTCAAGAACAGGCTTGTGTCTTGAGATGAAAATCCACTAGGAAGTGTGTCAGGAACAAAGCTTTGCCAGTAGGACGTGAACTGGAATTGGACACGCAGCCTCACACCTGTGCATCTTCGTACAGGAGGGCCCGAACCACCCAAGGCTGCTTCCCTTCAGCCACTTCAGACTGGGTCCCTCCTCAGTCCCCCGGCCTCTGCTGAGCCCGCACCACACACACCAGGAGGCCCTGCCGTGGGCGTGGGCACATTGGCCAGCACCCTTACCATCACTTCTGACCAAGGTCCCGGAGGCCAGGCACAAGGCTTTCGGGCCTCCATCCACCACGGCCATCGCCCCATGCCCCACAGGCTCACATGACAGCTTGGCCAGGCCTGCCGGGGTGAGAGCCCAGGACAACGCTCCGCACTCCAAGCACAAACCCCTCTGCTCCGCTCAGGGCACAGCTCTGAGGGCAGCTGTGGGCTTGTGAAGGGGATGGAAACGAGGACACTGCACCAGCTCAGGCCACCCCCCCTCCCACTTCCACCCCTCTCTGCTACTGTCTGCAGGGCGAAGCCCACCACACCCCCACGGGGCCAACAGTAAGGAAAGCAAACAGGCACAGTGTCTAACTGCATTCGGAATAAATAGGGGCTCGGCAACCGGGGGCTGGGGTCCTCTGGGTGTTTAGAGAGTTTCTCCCAACACAAAGGCTGTGTGGATGTCCCGATGGGCTGGACCCAAGCAGCAAGCTAACCAACTGGTCGAAGCGTCTGCCCCCTGGTGGTCAATTCGCATCATAGCGATTACTCAAACAAATGACTGGATACTTAGCATATTAGGCTCGTATTATATAAGGATTCTTCATACTTTTGTATGTCGTATTACATATTAAAAGGTTGTAACAAGATGTAGCAGTTGGCCTGTGTCTCTCAACCCAAATGTAGTGTGTGGTCAGTGGGCACAGGCCACCTGCAGGCCGGCTTGGTAGCCGGGACACGGCCAACAGCGCCTTCAGGGGAGGGGCGGGGGCCACCATGCACACAGGACTTGGGACGATGGCCATGGTGGACAGACTCCCAGAGAACTGAGTGGGACCCTCAGTCTCTCCTGATGTAAAGGGGTGGACGCCACATGAATGAGGGAGAGAGGGAGGCTGTCCTTCACTGTTCTTCACTGTAGAATTCCTACTAATAAACTCTAATCAATCAGAGGAAACAACATTTAAAAAACCTCCATTTGGCAAATACCATGGCAATAACTGACAGAGGCCAAACTTAATGGGCCCGCAGGTCAAAGTTTGGCGAGAAACAAGATGTGGGTAGTCTCAAAGCGTCCCCCACGAAATACTGCTTAATTAAAAGGGGAAAACCAGTAACCTTCCCTTGGCGAGCCTGGCAAGCGCCCCTGGACTGGCCAGGGTTGAATGGGTGCAGACGGCCCCCAGCACAACCCGCCAGGAGGATGAGTCCCCACCAGGATGCAGAACTCAACCGGCCATGAGACACGTGCAGGCTGAGTCCAGGGCCGCGCAGAGCACTGGCCCCGACGCCTCCCACACACCAGACTCGTGGAAGCCAGACAGGCCGGAGCCCTCCTCAGGCACAGAGGCCCGAAGAGGTGACCAGGCAGCTACGCCACAGAACGAGGCGAGCCACCGCTGACCTCGGACAGAGCCCGCGCCTGACAGTCCTGCACCAACACCCACCCAACGGGGTGCTCATGAGCACCCTCCTTCGAGAACACACACTGAGGGCCATGCCATCTAAAACTCACTCTTCAAGGGTTCAGAGAAAAAGGAGGGGCATGTGTGTGCATGTGGAGAATGATAAAACAAATGTGGTAAAATGGGTAAGTCTGGTGGATTCTGGGTGAAAGGCATAAGAAGTGTTCATAGAGTTTTGCTACTTTTAGATAAGACTAAAATTATTTCAAAATAAAAAAAAGCTAAAAAAGGGTTGCATGCAAGGGATAAAATACTTAACTGTGCTTATGACTGTGACCCTATGTCTTCTCTGGACAACTGTACTAAGGAAATAGTCTCAAAGTACTAGGCAAAAGCTGTGCGCGCAAAATGTTTTCCGAGTGCCGTTTATAACAGAGCCAGGGTGGGGACCAGCCAGATGCGCAGAGGTAAACACTAAGGGAGCGTGTGAACCTGGGACCCAGTCCCCTCGAGCTCTGAGTGAGTGCGTGCTACGAAAGCAGCTCTTCACGCGGATCTGTCCCTTACGACGCAATGATGGCTACACACCAGCACACCAGAGATTCTCAAACCCAAGCAAAGAGACTCCAGGCCCGAGGACCAGACTCACACTGTCGGCATCTTCCATCCAGGTGTGCTTCCGGTCCTCCTCCTCGATCCCAATGCCAATTACAGCTCGCATGACTGCCTGACAGGTGGCCACACTGCCCGCCTTGTCACACTCCTCGGCATCCTGAGAGGGAGGGACACAAAACTGAATCCACAGCGAGTGCAGGGCTCCACGGACGGCGAGCACCGAGCGCCCTGCTCCTGCAAACAACACGTGTGTGGGTTCCACAGGTTCTGACTGTCCTGCTCACTGGTGTACCCATCCCTGCACCCAGCAAATCAATGCTCAACAAACCTTCAGTAAGTACCGTATTTTTCGGACCATAAGACGCACATTTTTTCCCCCAGAAGGGGGGGAAAAAGTCCCTGCGTCTTATGGTCCAAATATAGCCTACACATATACTTTAAAAAAAAAGTTTTTTTACTTGCCCGGCTCTGTGTGGTCTCTGTGTGCTTGCCCGGCTCTAAAATGGTTCTAAATGCTGCTGTTTACTTTACAGGGTTGATTACATGTGTTTATGACTGTGATGTTGGGTTTTAATGCACATAAAATATTTTAGGACACTATTTGTTTCAGAATCTTTTTTCTTCATTTCCCTTCTCTAAAAACTGGTGCGTCTTATGGTCCGAAAAATACGGTACCTACCGTGCACAAAGGGCTACGGAAGCAACTCAGTGGCAAGAGGCGGCTCCTGCGCTAAAGAAACGTGCAAAGAGCCTGGAGGACAGACAAGGTCACACACTGTGTCTGCTGGTCTGGAACAGGGACCTGTGGGGCGAGCTGAGCCTCACACAGTCGGCAAGGTAGAACCTGAGGGAGGGGCCGCACAGGAGCATTCAGGGGGCGGGGCTGCTGGCCGCAGGGGAGCACCGGGCTTCCCCATAGGAGAGGGGAGATATCAGGAGACACAGACCTATCACTGGTGTCTCTTGCACATCAAATGGAAAAGGACCAATAACATAAGAGACATACAACACACAGTTCTCTAAGAAAACACAAATGACTTTTAAATATGAAAAGAAACTCAAAGCCGCTGTTTTGAAAATTGATTTTTAGACGCCTAGCCGGTTTGGCTCAGTGGATAAAGCATCGGCCTTCAAACTGAAGGGCCCAGGTTTGGCTCCACACATGCCTGGGTTGCGGGCTCAATCCCCCAGTAAGGGGCAGGCAGGCGGCAGCCAATCAATGGTTCTTTCGTTGCTGATGTTTCTCTCTATCCCTCTCCCTCTCTAAAGTCAATAAAAACGTTTTTTAAAGTTGATTTTTAATATATTTTATTGATTTTTTACAGAGAGGAAGGGAGAGGGATGGAGATAAGTCAGAAACATCAATCAGCTGCCTCCTGCGCCCTCCTTACTGGGGATGTGCCTGCAACCAAGGTACATGTCCTTGACAGAATCGAACTTGAGGCCTTTCAGTCTCCAGGCCAACGCTCTAACCATTTAGGGCTTAAAGTTGATTTTTAGAGAGAGGGAGAAGGGGTGAGAGAGAGGAACATGGGTTGGCTGCCTCCTGCATGCCTCCTACAGGGGATATGCCCTGACTAGGAATGGAATTGGCAACACTTCAGTGCACAGGACGATGCCCAACCAACTAACCAGCCAAGCAACACCAGCCAGGGCCAAAGCCGCTTATTATTTTTTTTAAAAATACATTTTGTTGATTTTTTACAGAGCAGAAGAGAGAGGGATAGAGAGTTAGAAACATTGATGAGAGAGAAACGTCGCTCAGCTGCCTCCTGAACACCCCTCACTGGGAATGTGCCCGCAACCAAGGTACATGCCCTTGACCAAACCAAACCTGGGATCTTTCAGTCCACAAAAAGCCACTTATTTTTAAAAAAGCTCACTAAGATATCCCAAATGCCATTTCATACATATCAGAACAGTGGCCCTGAAACACAGCCAGCACACAGCTAACACTTTTTGTCATCCCTTTTATTTTTATTTTTTGTTAATCCTCATCCAAGGATATTTTTTCCATTGATTTTTAGAGAGAGTGGATAGGGGGAGAGAGAAAGGAAGAAAGGAGGAAGAAAGGAGGAAGAAAGGAAGAAGAAAGGAAGGAAGGAAGGAAGGAAGGAAGGAAGGAAGGGAGGGAGGGAGGGAGGGAGGGAGGGAGGGAGGGAGGGAACTGGTTGCCTCCCACACTGAACTTGAAACCCAGGTGTGTGCCATTGACTGGGAATCAAACCTGAGACCCATTACATGGGGCCCAACACACAAACCACTGAACAATACCAGCCAGAGCTGTCTGTCACCCCTTTTGGGTTTCTTTTGTTTTGTTTTTTTTTAATGTTTTGATTGATTTCAGAGAGGAAGGGAGAGGGAGAGAGAGATAAACATCAATGATGAGAGAGAATCATTGATTTGGCTGCCTCTTGTAAGCCCCCTACTGGGGATCGAGCCCTAACACAGGCATGTGCCCTCCTGGTTCATGGGTTGATGCTCAACCACTGAGCAACACTGGCCAGGCTATTTCTAGTCGCAAAGTGACATGAGCAGCGTATGTCCACATGCTGAAAGGCTTCAGAGCACCTAACCTCAATGTGCACTTGGTTTGCCACTACAAAAGCTTCAATGCGATCAAGGAAAGCCCCATGTGCCAGCCCTGTCCTAGGAGAGAGGCCACGTGTGGGAGGACGTCCATTTTTGGAGCTGCCGCTGACCCTGAGCGCAGCTGCAGGCCCACCTGGATCCACTGCTCGCGGTTGATCTCCACCCCGTTGGCCCGCAGAGAGGTGATGGCCCGGTCAATGATCTTCTCCACCATCTGCGTGTTCCCGTTGGCTTCCTCCAGCTTGGCAGCCGTGACCCAGATGTGCCGGTCTGTGGGGATGTTCTCACGGGCCTTGTTCAAGACCTTGCGGGCATTTTCATAGGTCTCCAACCTCGCCAGAGCGAGCCACAGCTGTGTGGAAAGGCAGACGTGAGACCCAAGGGGCAGGTGCCGAGCCTGCCTCAGTGGCCCCGAGGTGCTTCCCAGGCCTGAGCTCTCAAGGACCATCCGAGCAGGGCCCACGGACGTGAAAGCAGCATTTTCACTCTGAGAGTTGCTCAGTGAGGCTGCTGATTTACTTAGAGACTGTCTCCTTACCAGGAAGAGAAACGTATGCCCTGTGTGGAACGGGGGTGAGCAGGACAGGAGGCCGCTTCCCCAGCTAAAGATCACGTGGGTGTTCAGCCTCCTGGGCTCTCACACCCCAGCTGGTGACTCGGCAGCATTTCAACACCACGCATGTGTACAGGCTCTGTTTATTTTTATATAAAGAATTAAGATTGATTTTGTTTGGAAAATTTCGCAATTCCCCTCAGGATAATGAAATACATACTGGATATCATAAAACCAAGACTACAAGCACTGCACACTGCTGTGAACTTGAATGTTTAAAACTAGAGAATTCCAACTAGCTCAGAGGCAAGAAGCCGACTTCGTGCTGGGTTGGCAGAAAGATGTGTCAATGATTTCTATCACTCTCTCCCCTCAGGTCCCATCTGCTAATTCTGCGTGGCCCAGGCCTGAAGGAGGGCTCCCACAGAGCCCAGAGCGGCTGGCTACCAGGGCCAGGCTGCTCTGCCTGCAGCTGTCAGGCGGCTTCCAGTGGATTCTTACTGCACCTGGGTGAGCTCAACGCCCAGCTGATGCCACTTTCAGGTCCTGGGCCTGGGCTCAGCCTCAATGGCAGTGATGAGGCTGAGGACTCACCTCCACGCTAGTGGGGCAGCACTCCACAGCTCGGCTGAGCATGATTCTAGCATCTTCAGGCTCTTCCAGCTCAACTGCTGCCTTCCACAAGCGAACAGAATTGGGTACATGCTCCAGGGCTGGGAAAAGTCACAGAAAAGGGGAAGTGATGCTGCAGCCAGCAGGGTCAGGCCTGGCCCGAGGGACAGCTGGGACAGCAGGCCTGCCCTTTCGAGGGGCTCCAAGGCTTGGGGCACAGCAGGCAGCGGAGGGGGGTGCATCCCCTCCACCCCGCACACACTGAAATCCATGTCAGAAAACAGAGCAACAGAGGCCCCGCAGGCAGCCAGCACACAGGAAGGCCCAGCGCGCAGGTGGTGAGCGAGGAAGCGAGCGGAGGGCAGGGAGCACGAGAGAGGAAGACAGATGACCCTGGGACGTGCCCCATAGGCCGTGTGCACCCGAAGGCGGCTCAGTTCCGAGACCCAGGGATGGTTTACACAAAGCTCTGCCAGGCTGTGTCAGGGCCACCTCGAGCGTAAGGGACAGGCCAGGCAGGAAAAGAGGAGTCTGAACAAGAAATGCCTGTGAGAAGCCGGGACAAGCCAGGCCCTCACAGAGGCAGATGTGACAGCAGCCTACAGGCCTTTGGGTGGGTGGGGGGGGGGAAGGGGGGGGAGAGACACACAGGTGTTGTCCCTGTGCTCAGTGACCAGACGACGAGAGCCAGGCTGCCATGCCAGGGGCCAGAGTCCATGCTGTATGTGAGTGCCTGGTACACAGAGCAGCACGGTGCTGCACGCCAGGAAGCAGCCCATGGCCCAACCCCTGGCATAAGGCTCTCCACCCACGTGTACCCTTACAGGGGAGGACACTGAGACTCAAGTCAAGCACTATGCTCAAGCTCACTCAGCCTCAAGCCTCAAACCAGCAGAGGAAGCTGAAGCTCTCCCAGCAGAGCCCCAGGACGTCAGCTGCACTGAGTGTGACCGCAGCCGACACACAGACCAGAGGCTGAGGGCTGCACGGTGCCCTGTCATCAGAGGCGGCACCTTCGTTTTCAAACATCAGCCCTTTCCAGGGGTGGCTGCCAAGTGCACCGGGAGGCAGCACGGCTTTCTCAGGCACCTGGGAACAGGAGCTGCTTCGGGAAACTCTCTACAGAGGGGCAGGGACAGGACCATAACCAGGGAGCGGGGGCAGGCCAGCTAGGGTTCCCACATCCCTCCGCCTGAGCACAGCTGCTCCCTGACCAAAAGGAGAGCTGAAGGCCTGCGCCCCTCCAGGCCGGGACGGCCGGTGTGCCCCAGCTCCCCCGCCAGGGCCTCCTCCATGCCCGTCCTCTCTCCACACACACAGCCAACCGGAAACGAACCCAGGCTGTGCGGGGAGCATCTCACACGGCGCAGGCGGCCCACAGAGCTTTCCTGAGTAAATAAACGCTAATGCCCAGTTCAATGTGTTTGTCATCAGAGAGCTCGTTTTCTGGCTGAAAAAAGGTAGAAGCTAATTTCTACCAAAGAAGGTACTAATTTTCTGCTCCTGGCTCCGTTTTGAAGAGTCTGGCTCTGAGAATTTAATGGATAGCAATGCTGCAATCAAGAAATCAGAGGTGAGGCCGAAACCGGTTTGGTTCAGTGGATAGAGCGTCAGCCTGTGGACTGAAAGGTCAAGGGCATGTACCTTGGTTGTGGGCACATCCCCAGCAGGGGGTGTGCAAGAGGCAGCTGATCGATGTTTCTAACTCTCTGTCCCTCTCTTTGCTCCCTCTCTCTTCTGCTTTGTAAAAAATCAATAAAATTTTTTTAAAAAAAGAAAAAAGAAATCAGAGGTGAGCCCTGGCTGTTTTGGCACAGTGAACTGGGTCCCGGGTTCGATTCTGGTCAAAGGCACATGCCCAGGTTGCAGGCTCACTCCCCAGTAGGGGTCGTGCAAGGGGCAGGCAACCAATGATTCTCTCTCATCACTGATGTTTCTACCTCTCTCTCCCTCTTTCTTCCTCTCTGAAATCAGTAAAAATATATTTAAAAAAAGAAAGCAGGGGTGAGAGAAAAACTCTGAGCACATGATACATACCTGCAGGCAGAGCCACACAGGTGGATGCCACCTGGCCTCTATCGAACAGATGTAGAGCCAGAAACTACGCGATGACGCCGGAAGGCCTGACATCACACACCTCTGACATGTGACTCAAACACATCTTAAACACAAGAGCTGGCCACCACCCACTGAAAACTGACCCCACCACCACAAATGCATCTTCTGCGCCTGCGCTGAACCCAGGCTCCCTCCAGCTGACTGGCATCTGCTCTGGAGCAAACAGCAGCAGCAGGCCCACAGGGAGGCGAAGGGCGATCCTGTGTATCAGTCCCTCAGGATGAAAACACAGCACCCTCCAAAGCTGCATCTTGGCAGTGATTCCTGGATGGAGTCAGTTTCTCTGGCAACAAACTGTGCAAGGGGACCCACTGCCTCGCAGGAGTCCCGCCGGACAGGAAGGAGCTCATCGCCGCAGAGCTCTGGTGCCGCTCCCTGCCAGACCCCAGCTCCTGACGCTTGGGCGTGACTGCCGCCCACGGGGCCTGCGTGACGCTGGCGCAGCTCGCCCTCCCAGAGCAGGTCCTGAACCAGCATGTCCACCGTACCTGGGCCACAGCGACGGCCAGTCGTACCGCAAGAAAAGGCAGGAGTGGGATTTATGCCAGAGCATCTCAGCCAGGGGGACACTCCCCCACAGAGGAAAGGGCAGGGGTAACCCAGCCAGAAAAAGGCCTGAAGATGCCACCCCCTCGTTACCTACTCCCAGCAAACCCACGGAAGGAAAGCTGCTCTCCCTGGGCACGGCCCCGGGGGCGGAGGAGGCAGCCCTGCACACGGAGACAGTAGGACACGGCTCGGGGCGGCGCCCGGAGGCTCACCTTTCCGAAGAACCCGCTTCTTGGCACGAATGTCTGTTTCCAGCTCTGCTGCTCTGATGTAAATCCTGACAGACTGGGGGAGGTGACGGACAGCTTGGGCCACCACAGCCTTGGCAGTGTCCCCAGGCTGCAACCTGGCTGCTTCCAACCACACATCTTCACTCTGCGGGCAAACAGGAGAACGGCATGCTACGTGCCAGCCGGAGCCCCGCCGAAGCGGCAGCCCCTGGGTCTTGCACACAGCCTCAGGACACGCGGCTGGCCCCTGGCCCACACCCATCCACGGGGCTTTTTAAAGACTTCCTAGCTCTAGAATAGGGGTGTCGAACTCAATCAGAGAAGGGGCCAAAACCTAAAATCCAGCCTAAATTGCGGGCTGAATGGTTTACTGAACAGTCATAAACTGTCATTGTGATGGAAACACAGTGGAGTGCAGTGATGACAGCGCAGTGCGGGCCACATTGCAAGGCCTGGCGGGACGGATTTGGCCCGCGGGCCTTGTGTTTGACACATGTGCTCTAGAAGATGATTCCTGAAGGATGAGGGTTTTTTTTTGTTTTTTGTTTTTAATATATTTTATTGATTTTTTACACAGAAGAATGGCGAGAGATAGAGAGCTAGAAACATCGATGAGGGAGAAACATCGGGGATGTGCCGCAACCAAGGTGCATGCCCTTGACCGGAATTGAACTCGGACGTTTCAGTCCGCAGACAGACGCTCTACCACTGAGCCAAACCGGTTTCGGCCACTGGGGCTTTTTAAAAAAATACTTTATTGGTTTTTAGAGAGAGAGAAGTAGCGGGAGAATTAGACATTAATGAGAAAAACATCAACATGGACTGAATGTCTCCTGCACCACACTGGGGATCAAGCCACCCATAGTGTGCCGATCGGAAATGGAACCAGCCACCTCTCGGTGTGGGGGGGTCTACACTCAACCACTGAGCCGCACAGGCCCGTCCCCGGTGCCTGGCCTCAAACACAGCTGTACCACAGACCTCGTACAGCCAAGGCTTGGACCGTGGCCGTGGGTCACTGGCCACACCGCGAGGAGCCCAGCAGGAGCCCAGGTGGCATGCCCAGGCCCTCTCCGGGCACGGCACCCAGCTGCCAATAGCGCGGCCACCTAGAGCAGCCTCACGGACCCCCGGCTGGCGACCGCTGGCTTAGAGGGTCTCACTTGCCTTTTTTTTTAAATAAACCTTTATTGTTCACATTATTACAAAAGTTCCTCGTTTTTCCCCCCTCCACCAGGTTTCACTTGCCTTTTTAAAGCTTATTTAAGCACTCCACCTCCACAAGGGTGGCATCCTCTAAGATCAGCACTTATCTTTAGCACTTTCACGTGAGGTGGGGTGGGGTGGGAGCGCTGACCAGCCTCGCTCTTTCCAGCTAAGGCTATCCTGCCTTAAACCGTGCCTGCTGGTGAGGGTCCCTCCTGGCCCCACACGTCTCACCTTGGGGCACATCTCTGTCCCCTTCATGATAAGGTTTCGAGCGACTTGCAGCTTCCCGGTGACTTCTTCCAGGCGGGCGGATGCAATCCAGGCGGGCGGGTGGTGAGGGTTTGTCTCCCGGACAGACT
The DNA here is from genome assembly GCF_014108245.1 of Pipistrellus kuhlii. Lineage (NCBI taxonomy): Eukaryota > Metazoa > Chordata > Mammalia > Chiroptera > Vespertilionidae > Pipistrellus > Pipistrellus kuhlii. The sequence continues at coordinate 693,899 of NW_023425592.1, read as the reverse complement.
TGAGGAGCAGTCGTGCCTTTTTGATGTCACTACAGGGTGAGGAGGCACAGGTCAGGCCGCCACGCGCTGAGGTGTCCCAAGCCCAGGGAGAGCACCAGCACAGACCGCACTCCTAGGAGCGCTGAAGCCGGGGGACACCCAGCTCACCCTGGCCAGCACCCCAGCCTGCTCAGCAGCCACGCAGATAGGCACAGAGCACGTGTTCAATGAAGGGATAAAGATGGATTTAATGGAAAATCAAACAGCCACACCACATACTTCTGAGAACACCCACATTCTATTTGACTGCATGTTTTTCAAAGAAAATCCAAGCATTCTAGGCAACCCGAGTCCCGCTCTGACCCCCGTTCCTCAGATCACTCACTTGATGTCCCCTCCGTGGGTTGGGATCATGGAATTTAAATCTGTCAGGTAGCCTTTGGGGTCGACTACAGTCTGTCCACTCACAGAGTCCGACACCTGCAAAAGAGGCCAGGCACTCTGGTCAGAGGGCTGCCAGTGGGCATGAGAACTTGAGAAGCAGAAAACACCTTCATGTAAACAACAGCTTGTGGTGATGATAACCCAATTTCATCTATACAGAACACAGATTTATATTAAAAAATAAAACCATGGCCTGGCCAGTCTGGCGGACTGAAGGGTCCCAGGTTCAATTCCAGCCAGGTGCATGTGTGTTGGTTGTGGGCACATCCCCAGTGGGGGGCGTGCAGGAGGCAGATGATCGATGTTTCTCTCTCATCGATGTTTCTAATTCTCTATCCCTCTCCCTTCTTCTCCATAAAAAAGTGTATATATATATATATACACATACACACACACAAAAAAAAACCAACCTCGCCTTAGCTGCTGTGGCTCAGTGGATAGAGTCAGCCTGTGGACTGAAGGGTCCCGGGTTTGATACTGGTTAAGGGCACATGCACGGGTTGTGGGCTCATCCCCATTAGGGGGTGAGCAGGAGGCAGCCAATCAATGGTTCTCTCTCATGATTGATGTTTCTGTCTCTCTCCCTCGCCCTTCCTCTCTGAAATCAATAAAATATATTAAAACAAACAGACAAAAAACCTGAACAAACAATTACAGCAAGGCGGCAGGGTGCAAGGCTAATGTGCAAAAGCCAAATGCTTTCCAAATGCTTTCCTTCAACCAACACATGGGATCTGAACTTAAAAACCCTATCCCGTTGTTTCTTTTTTAATATATTTTTTTTGTAGAAGGAAGAGAAAAACATGGATGAGAGAGAAACATCTATCAGCTGACTCCTACACACTCCCTACTGGGGATGTGCCTGCAACATACATGCCCTAGACCGGTATTGAGCCTGGGACCCTTGAGTCCATAGGTTGATGCCCTATCCACTGAGCCACACCGGTCAGGGCTCACAGGACATTTTCACTAATGTGTATATAATCTAACAAACACATCCAAGACCTCTGTGAGGAAACTACAAATTCTGATGAACAGAACCGAAGAACTTGGTCAATGAAGAGAGATATTCCATGTTCACGGATAGGAAGAATTAATACTGTCAGATGTCAGTTCGTCCCAACTTGATCTGCAGATTCAATACAATCCAATCAGAATCCCAGCATGTTATTTTGTGGGTACTGACAAACTGATTCTAAAGTTTATATGGCGGGAGGGCCATAAAATCTAACTGAGGATAACCATCACGGTACTGAAAGAACAGAAACACAGCCTGGCTAGTGTGGTTCAGTGGTTTGAGTATTGACCCATGAACCAGGAGGTCAAGGTTCAATTCCTGGTCAGGGCACATGCCCAGGTTGCAGACTCAATCCCCAATGTGGGGTATGCAGGAGGCAGCAATCAATTATTTTTCTTTGTATCACTGATGTTTCTCTCTTTATCTCCCTCACTCTGAAATTAATAAAAATATATTTAAAAATAAAGAAAGAAAACAGCCCTCGCCAATGTGGCTCAGCGGGCTGAGCATCCTCCTGTGCACCACGATGCCACAGCTGGGTCCCAGGCCAGGGCACATCCACGATGGGGGCTTGATTCCGGTCGAGGCACGTATAGGAGGCAGCCAATCAACGATTCTCTCTCACATTTATGTTTCTCTCTTCCTCTCCTTCCTTTCTCTCCTAAAAACAATAAAAACATGTTTTAAAAGGTCATAATAAATGCTGTTAAGGATGTGGAGAAACCAAACCCTCTTTGCAGTGGGCGTCTAAATGGTGCAGCCGATGGGGGCAACAGTATGGGGCTCCTCAGAAAACTAAATACAGAACCACCATAGACCCAGCCACTCCGCCTCTTTTTTTCATTTTTATTTTTATTAAAGCCACTCCGCTTCTACGTTTATACCCAAAGAACTGGAGCAGGGACTCAAACAGCTACTGTGCACCCAGGCTCACAACAGTACTAGCCACAATAGTCACAAAGTGTAAGCAAACCGTCTTTATAGAATCTCTGCTCCCATCAACAGTTCAATAAGTACAACTTTCAACCATAAAGAGAACTTTTTAAAATCTAAAAACAGTTCAAGAAAAAGTGCAGTAAAAGATCAATTAACATTAAGTGCTTCTACTGCATCCAAGGGCAGTGACTGGCAAGCTCACTGCACCACTCTCACTGTGTCTGCGTACAGGAAATTGTTCCTTTAAAGCAGTGGTTGGCACACTATTAGTCAACAGAGCCAAATACCAACAGTTACAACAATGGACATTTCTTTTGAGAGCCAAAGTTTTTAAACTTAAAACTTCTTCTAACGCTACTTCTTCAAAACAGACTTGCCCAGGCCGTGGTATTTTGTGGAAGAGCCACACTCAGGGGGCCAAAGAGCTGCAAACTCGTGAGTCGCAGTTTGCCGATCATGGCTTTAAAGCAGGCATCTTCAAACTTTTTAAAGTGGGGGCCAGATCACGGTCCCTCAGAAAGCTGGAGGGCCGGACTATATGAACTACTAATTCCTACTGTAACACCTCGGCTGCGCTCACTGCCCAAAAAACCTGGCGGGCCGGATCAGACTCCTCTGCGGGCCGCATGTGGCCCGTGGGCCATAGTTTGAAGACCCCTGCTTTAAAGCATTTACCAGGAAGCTTCAGTGCACCCCCGCCCCGCCCCGATTCTCTGGCACCTGGGGGGCTGGGGGGAGGATGCAGACATGCCTGTGTGCGTGCACGTCTCTCCAACACAAGTCAGAGTCACATACATTGCTCTGCCATCCATTGTCATGGCATGAGTCCTCCCCCAATTTGTTGGTGCTCCTGACTTTAGAGTGCACAAGTTTTCTACTTATATGCAATCCAGCTTGAAAGTATCTTCCTTCCTGGTTTCTGCTGTGCACGTCCTAATTAGAATGGGCTTCCCACTTCGCCTGGGCGTTCCTTCCAGAGCATCGATGGAGTACAGCTTCCTAAGGGCTATGATTATCGAGGGTGCAGGGAGAAGCACGTGCACTGAGTCCGCACGCCAGCAGCTAGGCGCCTGGCGTGATCACACCCGCAGGCGGAGCACCACCATGGAATGCAGACCTGCCCCTCTGCAATGGGACGGGCGGCACCGCACCGCAGGTCTGCTCACCTGTGACAAAGCCTTCCAAACATGAACTTTCTACGGGAATGTACTAGTTTATTATCAGGAAACAAAACTTCAAAATATTACTGTAGAAAATGTTAGAGGACACGAACTCTCACCTGGCTCAGCCTCATGTCCATCAGCGTGTTCCTCGCTTGGCCAATCTTCCTCATGTCCAGCTCCCCGGTGCCAGGTGTCATCAATCCAGGTGTCATTGCACCTGGGTACGGAGTGTTCAGTCCACCAGGATAAGGTGTGTTAAGACCTCCAAATTGCTGGAGAGAAAAGGGGTAAGATGCTGACGTCCGTCCGGACGAATGTAGCTATGCAGACAGACTGGCAGCAGTGCAGCCCGGACGGGTGAAGCACCAGATTCGCCACGCCCCGTGCCCCCCACACTATCTAACGGAGACCAGAGTAAGGCCCGTGCCTCCTAGCAGCTCGCTCACAGTTTGCCGGGGGTCCACGGACGTATGGTTCTCTCCAGTCTGCAAATGTTTGGCAAAGAAGCTGTCGGGAACGGGGGTCAGTTTCTCGTAGCGTGGGTTCCGCTGGCGTTTGTTCCTGGCATCGCCAACCTCAGGGATGCTCAGCCACTCTTCCTCTGTGACTTCTGCCAACTTCCTCTGAAAACATCCGGCCCCAAAATATTAATTCCCCGGCAGAATTTCACATTGCTCAAGGAAAACTATCCTCTCCCTGGCCCCGCCCTCCAGATCATACTTAGAAAGGACCTGATGCAGAAACGGTTGTCTACTCATTAAGAAAAGTCAACTTGCTGATCTGCTCCACTTCACTCAATGCAAACTGTTCTGTCAAAGCCCAGAGGACACATCTTAGAAATGTACACACAGAGGTAACCTTACAAAGAAAACACCCACATCGGTCCCTCCTCCTTCAGCAGGGAGCCTCTTGGCACAGACATATAACTGAACAGGCTACAGCAGGGCCTTCTTCACCCGAGTGAACTCAAGAGCACAGTTAGGAACGTCCCAGCAGCTCCACCCACACAGGCTGGCTCTCTGCGGGCAGCCTGGGTGCCCTCCTTCTCTTACTTTGAGATCTGAGAACTGCTGTTGGATTTTGGGGCGTTCCATACGGTATTTTTCAATTTCTTCTTTCTCCCTTTGCTCCCTAGGAAGTAAAATGTGTGCACGCATTAGAAATGCTGGGCGTCTGAAACAGTCACTTTATTACACTTCTCAATTAGGCCACCAAATATAACTCAAGTATCTACCAAATGAAAACATGCAGAAATTCACTGAAATAAAAACAAGCTGTCTTACTCGGATGTAAATACTTGCATTTGAACACAAGTATGTTTGCTGCTTTACAATTCTACAAAATAGCAGAGGCAGGGCCATCCTATGAATGCCAGTGCCCCTCCTCCTGAGGTAAACACACGGTAAGCCTCCCCGCCTCCCGGCTCCAACCAGGCTTCAGGTAGGGAGAGCTCCTGGGCTCCGGGAGCTGAGACTGGTCTAGACACGGGGAGGAAATCTGAGGTTACATTTGAACACAGAATTACAGACACGAGAACAAAGTATCAACCAAGCTCAGCAAACGGGACTTGACAGGAACTAAGCAGCTGCCCAGCTGGTGTGGTTCGGTGGTTGAGCATCAACCTATGAACCACGGTTCGATTCCTGGTCAGAGCACATGCCTACGTTGCAGGATTGATTCCCAGTAGAAAGAATGCAAGAGGTAGCTGATCAATGATTCTCTCTCATTACTGATGTTTCTCTCTCTCCCTTTCCCTTCCTTTCTGAAATCAATAAAGATATATTTTTAAAAATAAAATAAAACTTCCTCACACTGAGATTCACACTTCCCTGTACCAGGTAAGAGAAAGGTATCTGTAGGCAGGAATCTGAATGGACTATGACAGACGATGTGTGTGGAAGAGAGAAACCCTTCTCCAGAAGCTGGAAAGTCAGTCACCACGGCCTCTGAAACAAAGCAACACAAAGGTGCATCTGTCAGGTGTTCTGGCTAAAAATGCTGCATATGTCAGCCAGGCTCAGCTCCAGGGTCCACTCCACAGGAACAGAGCAGGACAAGCTAAGGGACGGGTGCTTCTACAATGGACTGATCTCCTCAGAAAGCCGATGTCACCGAAGGTTCAAAGGCAAAGGCAGGGGGAAATGTTGGAGACATGACACGGGAACTGGTCTGACGGTTGGTTTGGGAGAAAAGCAGCTCGGCCACGCTTTGGGATGAGCAGGGAATACGGACATGGCCCAGGTCAGGTAACAGAATCGGGTTCATGCTGAGTGGGACAAAGGTGCTGACCAGTGTGGGAGACAGACTGCTCAATGCTGAGGGTGAACTGACCCTGAGTGACCAGCAAAGACCACTGCAGGGGCGGGGAGGGAATGTGCAAACTGGGACAGGGCTGTGGCTCCGCAGGGTGGCGTGTTTGCCACACTTTCTTTCTACTTGTCTCAAGTTTTCATAATGAAGTTCTGAAAAGCAACCACTTACTTAATACAACTTTCCACAGGTATCCATACCAGTTTTTAATGAATGACTTCCAGAAAGTTGGAATCAAAGCTTAATATGCAAACCATGTGCACTTAACTACCATACTTGTGCACAAGCATAAAAACACTCCCGTCAAGTCCTGGTGGTTAGAATGCCAGCCCTAGGACCAAAAGATCTGGGTTCAATCCCCAGTCAAGGGCACTTTCCTACGTTGCAGTTCTATCCCCAGCCTCGTCTGGGGAAGGCAACCAATCAATGTATCTTTCTCACATCAATATTTCTCTCTCCCTCCCCCGCTCCTTTCCACTCCCTAAAAAAAAAAAAAAAAAAAAAAAAAAAAAAAAAAAAAAAAAAAAAATCAATGGAAAAAATATCTTCCAGGAAATTAAAAATGATGGCAGAGTAAGTGGATGTTGCACAGACACAAATTGGAATTGCAACTAAAATACAGAAAAATTTCTTGAATAATCAATGGAAGACCCGTAGGAGAGAACCCTCCTACCTGAGGACTGAAAGTGGAGACTGCATGGAGACTGTAAGGACAGAGGCATGCTAGGGCTGGCCAGACACCCACACACATAAGTTCAGAGAGAGATCTCAGCTGTGGGGGTTTCCACTGAAAACTCTGGGGTTTAATCTCCAACCTGGGATCCCCAGCAGAGCACCAGAACTAAGAAGGGTACCCACATAACATCTAGGTGTGAAAAGTAGTGGGGCTGCCATCGGCCAGGAAGAGATGGCTGGAAATTCAGACCCCCCTCTTAAAGGGCCAACATACAAAATTCCCATGCAGCCACTCACCTTGTGCTCCAGCACGGGGAGGGCTGAGTAGGCTGGAGCTATATGAGCAGAAGCCAGGGTTGGAGGCTCTGGACCTTAAATTAGACCTCAGAAGGCAGACATCCTGATTTCCTGTGCTGAGTCATTCCCTCACTCTGCATAAGTCATCTCTCTCACACAGACATTTGGCATTTTTTCCTGGGGGAAGATAGCTGACCCACCCAATTGGAAAACCCCTTGTCCCAAGGTGTGGAGTTGCTGGCGGCCATTAGAAGACTGAGAATAATTAGCCTTCTGGCAGAAGCAATCAACCAGCCCTACTGGGAAAAATTCTTATCATACCTGTGGACAATTGCCTAAGGTCTATTCAAAGCTAAATGCAATCAGTCTGCAAGCAGGGGCAGTCTCTAGAGGCTTTGAGTCTTTGCCTGATCTAATTAGTCAGTGTTTGACATTGTCTTGCACTAGTGATTGAAAGGCGTAGCAGATCTACCTAAAACATAGTCACAAACCCAAAACAGGTACCCAAAATGAGGAGACAAAGAAACGACGTTCAAATGAAAGAATAAGAGAATTCTCCAGAAAAGATAAACAAAATGGAGATAAGAAATTTATTTGAAACAGAGTTCAGAATAATGATGATAAAGATGCTCAACAGCATGACAAAAGAAACAGTAACTATGAAAAAAGAAATAAAGAATAACACAGCACAAATAAAGAACACATTGGAAGGAATATACAGCAGAGTAGGGGAAGATGAGGATTGAATCAGTGAATTAGAAGATAAGGTTGAAAAAAATTAATCAGAAAACGAAAAAGAAAAAAATAATTAAAAAACAAGAGGACAGCTTAAAGGAGCTATGGGGCAATATGAAACATAAACAATATTAACATAGCAGGTGTATCAGAAAAGGCAGAAAGGGAGAAAGAGATAGAGAACATATTGAAGAAATAATGGCAGAAAACTTCCCTAACCTGGAAAAAGAAAAAGTCACAAAAGTTCAGGAGGCACAGAGTCCCAAGCAAGAAGAACCCAAGCAGGCCTATGCTCAGACACATTGTAATTAAAATGCCAAAAATTAAAGACAAAGAGAGAATCTTAAAAGCAGTAAGAGAAAAGAAAAAAAGGCTAACGTAGTTTATCACAACCATACCAACATTACAAAAAATGCTAAAGGGGCTCTCTTCTGCCATGCTGTTGGCGTGTGTGGGACAGAGCCCATGCTAGCATGGAAGAGGCTCTTTTGTTTATTGCATCAGACTCGGCTCCCCGGTGGTCCTTGGGGATCACGAAGTCTGGGCGTAACATACGGGGGATTCATCCGGGATCCCCAGAACCATGAGGGCTGCCAATCCAGAGAGCCTGACTGGCCGCGGTAAGTGTGTGTATGTCTGTGTCCTTGTGTAAGCGCTCTGAGGGACGTGGAAACCCCTCGTGTCATTGGTGCCCGAATACATCTGGCAGACGCGCCATTAAGACCAAGGGCCGGAGGATTCGGAAGTCGTTCTGACCTCCCAGGAGGGCCCCTCACATGCGAGAGAGGGATGGAAACCTCTCCCAGGACGAGGTGAGTGTCGTGAGCCCATGCCTCACATGCGGGAAAGTGATGGGAGACTTTCCCAGGTCTGATTTTGGTGTCGGCGGGTGGCGAGGCGCCCCAGGATGGAGCCGGCAAAGTGTGGCCGGCGTGGTGGTGCAGGGCCCCCTGGGGGCGTTGGGTTGGAGTGGGGGCTTCCGCGGGGCTCGGTCTGCATGTCGAAGTGCATCTGAGCAGCGGCAGCCTCACTCGAGGGGCAGGCACCTGCGTTAATTTTGCTGGCTGCCTGGAGAAGGGGAGGCGGAGCCGGAAGCCGCTGGGGCGACCCGGGCTCCCTCCCTGTCTCCTCGGGGGCTGCCTGAGCAGCGCGGCTGGGGCGGCGGTGGCAGCAGCCTCGCTCTGGGGACCTGGGCCCAGGGCCGGGGTGGCAGCATTGGGTCCTGGAGAAGAGGCCTCATGGGCGAATTTGTGTGCTCTTGTAAAGGCGGGAGAGAAGTGGACCTCTCCCAAGTCTGGTTTTAAGTTGAAATGTTGATGTTGGGCACCCTCTTGTTGGTTGTTGTTTTTTTCTGTGTTGTGGAGGCCCGGAATGGCCAATGGCAGACTCATTCTAGTGGGAGGCCAGCTTTCAATGTCAGAGGGCCACTGGTCGGCGTGAGGTTGTTGTTTGGTTTGGCTTCCACGGAGTTGGAAGACTGTTCTCAGGAGCCCTCTGTTTCTGTGTTCTTTGTAAACTTGCTATTCCCTCCCCTCAAAGCAGGCAAGAGGTGGGGGAGGGGAGACACGGGGCGAAGCCACTCCTCAAGAAAGTTTTTATGCATCTCGAATTCCTGTGCTCATGTAAAGAGAAAAGTCCAGTTCAAAACAATTGCGCATAGTTTTGTGCAGTACTTAACCTCTTTTCTGTGTACAGAATGAGCTTTTAAAAATGGTGGAGATTAACTGGGAAATAAATTAAAACTGGTTTCCCAAGGCATTGTAAGCAGCTTTTGAAATTTCCCACCCTGAGGCAGGAACTAGATGGTAAAGGTAACAAGTTTACATATGAATGGCTGGGATCTTCAGCTAAAGAATGTGTTCAAGGGCATTTGAATGGCTACACCGATATTTCTCTTTGTCCAATCCCTCCCCCAGTGATCTACAGGGAATGGCCAGATCTGTTGCTGAAATTTCACCCTACGTTGCCAGCACCAGTTTGGCTCAGTGCATAGAGCGTTGGCCTGCGGTCTGCAAGGTCCCGGGTTCGATTCCAGTCAAGGGCATGTACCTTGGTTGCGGGCACATCCCTAGTAGGGGGTGTGCAAGAGGCAGCTGATCGATGATTCTCTCTCATCGATGTTTCTAACTCTCTATCCCTCTCTTCCTCTCTGTGAAAAATCAATAAAATATATTAACAGAAAAAAGAAACTTCTCCCTAAGTAAGCAGGATGTAAGAGAAGGAAGAGACATAGTAAAGTAGTTTAGATTTGCCTCATGAAAAATCTAGAGGACAGAATTGCAGCTCTTAATTGATTACACCTTGTATTTTTCTTAGAAATGTAGTGTTATTTAAGAAATTCCAAATATATTTGACTTGCCAGCTTTAAAAGTTCGAAGTATAAATTAAATTGGGAGGAGTTAATTGCGGTAACTAAATGCCTAGAGTATGGCAGGCTGAACTGTATTACATGTGTTAAAAATAAGCAGTAATGATTAAAGATCTCAAGGATTGATTTGTTCTCATTTGTTAGATGAGAAATCTATGTGATGCTTACACTTAAAAAATTATTTTAAGTCAGCGATGCAGTATTTTTTGAAGTCGGTTTTTCTGAAGTGATATTTTAATGTAACATGTAAAACTTTTATATTTGACCTGTTTTGTTTTGCTTTATATGCCATTGTTGTCATTTGTAATCACATTGTAAGCTTGAATTTGGGCTTATACCTGCATTTTGTATTTTGTAAACTTTAGGGAGTCATTTCAAAAGTTTATAATTTATTTAGAATTGTGCTAAAACAATGAAAATAATTATTTGTATGATTTAACCCCCTGCGACTGCTTGGACAATTTTCACTGATGTTCTGCCCCTGGGGGGGTGGGGGGGTGGCACACTTAGAAATGCAGATAAATCTGTTATCTGTAGGAAAAATGTGGCATTTTAAATTTCAAGCAGCTGGAGGCCTGGGAACAGGGTACTGGACCTGCTCCCTCCTCCCTTGCCTTTTCTTTAAAATTTGAGGCATGGTTATGTATTTTTGAAGGATATAGAAAGAAAGTTTAGAAGTTAATTTGAAATTATAAAAGGCCAGCAACTAATAGGAAGGAATTAGTATGTTTATTGTAGAAAGCAGGGAGCCTCCTTGGACATCGAAGGATTGTGGACCTCAGAAGGAACAGGTACTGAAGGAACACAGCTGCTAAACTGGACAATGGGCCTTTGAGGAGCTAAAGAAGGCTCTTGTCTCAGCACCTGCCCTAGCCTTGCCAGATGTCACGAAGCCCGGCTTCCACCTCTACATGGGTGAGGTAAGGGGCATTGCCACAGAGGTTCTCACTCAGACTCTAGGTCCCTGGAAGAGACCTGTTGCCTATCTGTCTAACAGACTGGACCCTGTGGCAGCAGGGTGGCCAGTGTGCTTCCAGGCAGTGGCCACCACAGCATTGTTGGTGAAGGAGGCAGATAAGCAGACTCTGGGCCAACCTATTCTCCTGGACCAGCCCTGTGTCTGGTTTCATAACACTCTGGCCATCAACCCTGCCAGCCTGCTTCCAGATGATGATGAAGGAACCCATTCATGACTGCACAGAGGTAAAAGACGACAAAGTACTGTTCACGGATGGGAGCAGTTACGTTCAGGCTGGGACCTGATATGCAGAGGCAGTGGTAGTCAACCTGGACCACACCATTTGGGCACAGTTCCTGAACTTTTGGCATTAATCCTGGCCCTTTGATGGAGATACTGTGCCATCCACAGAGAAAAGAGGGTTACCAACTAGAACCGGAAGGAATTGGCTGAATAGAAGCAAGCCACCGAAGGACCAGATAATTGGTGGACCCTCCATATGCAAGACTGTTGGTCCCAGAGGACCTAGGTCAGAGTTGCCCAGTGACACCAGGTTACCCACTTAAGTGTCACCAAAACTTCTGAACTTCTGTGAGGCAGAGTTGCTAGAAGTACTGTCTGTGCACAGGTAAATGCTAAGCAAGGTAAGGGGGTCCCCCTGGGGATTCTGGTCCCAGGGAACTTCCCCAAGAGAGCATTGGTACGGTGTTTCCCCCAAAATAAGACATCCTTCGAAAATAAAATCTACTTACATGTTTCCTTCTGAGTGAAATATAAGGCATCCCCCCGAAAATAAGGCTCCCCTAGGCTAAACATGAGATTTGTTCCACTGATTCTGAAAGAAATGGAGTCACAAGAAATTCACCAGGAAATTCAGGAATTGGATTGTTATGATGATGTTCCAGAAGATGATGACATGATTGTCATTGAATAAATGAGTAAATTTTTGATACTGTAGGATTCACAGTTTGGTTTGTGTTGACAACTACCGTACTACAGTACCGTACACAGGTAATAATTTTCCTTTATTTTCATTTAACAATAAATGTGTACTGTATTATTCTTCATGGAAAAATAAGACATCCCCTAAAAATAAGACCTAGCGCATCTTTGGGAGCAAAAATTAATATAAGATACAGTCTTATTTTCGGGTAAACAGGGTAGGTGGATTTCAGAGATTAAGCCACCAGCAATAAGGTCTAGTTTTTGTAGACACTTCAGATTAGGTTGAAGTATACACCACTAGGATAGAAACTGCCTCTATAATAATCAAGAGACTACTCCAGATTATACCAGTATCAGATAACAGCCCCACCTTTGTAGCCAAGGTATCTCAAAGTATAGCTGTAGCCTTAGGACAGGCATAAGCAGGACTCTGAAAAGGGGTTTAACTAAATGTGTCCTAGAATCGGTGAAAATTGTACCAACCCCCTGTCCTTTGCCCTCTTATGGGCCAGGTGTACCCCCTACTGGGATGGATTTCCCCCCTCTTTTTGGATCATGTATGGTAAACCTTCCTCCATCCTTCTCAGAGTCAGGGAGAAGGAGAAAACTGGAATTGATAACCATTCCCTTGCTCAAGTCCTTACAGGCTCTGCAGTTTGCTTTTTCCAGATGCACTGCCAGTGCCCACCGCAGACCCTGTAGCCAGGGAACTCAGTGTGGGTAAAGAAATTCACTGCCCAAGGACTCAAAGGGACGCTACACTGTTATCCTGAGCATGCCCACTGCTGTTGAAGTAGATGGCACCCAGACCTGACTAAATGACTCCCAGTTCCTGCATGGTCTGGATCCTGGCAACTAGCGGCCTCACCTGTGAGATCCCAGCCTGGGCTCCACACAGGCCAGGAGGCGAATTGATGCCTGCAGGAGGGGAACTGGATTCAGTGAGGACAATACTGATGAGAACTGTGGTACTAAGGATCTTGGTAACTGTATTTGTTGTTTATGCTGAAAGGAAGTAGGCTGAGTCAATTATTTGACTCATGCACATAAGACAAGGGGGGAATGAGAGGGCAGGACAGGGTGAGGATAAACTCCTGACTCCACTGTGGGGCAGGATGGAGTTATCCTCCATTTTGTGTAACTGGACCTTAGCCCTCGCCCAACCAATCAGGGTCAGCCAAAGCAGTGACATCACCACCGGAGTAAAACCCCAGGGCTTGGCGAAATTCGCTCTCTCTTCTGCCATGCTGTCGGCATGAGTGGGACAGAGTCCATGCTAGCATGGAAGAGGCTCTTTTGTTTATTGCATCGGACTCGGCTCTCTGGTGGTCCTTGGGGATAACGAAGTCTGGGTGTAACAACACAATGGAATAGACTGAGAAGTAAACATTCTAGACCAGTCTGGGAAAACGTATGGTGGGAGGATGTTTATGAATCCATGTGCAGATAAAACACAAATATGTCTTGTATAATATACTCCTTTTTCCCCCCCGAAAGTGTGTTGATAATACCCTGGTGAGTGAAACACACACTTTTCTTCCTAAATACATTGATCTCATTGTAAAAAAAAAAAAAAAAGCTAAAGGGACTGCTGTAATAGAGGACTTTAAGTGCACACGGGTCATTCACACAGATAGGCTACATGTTAGGACACAAATCTCTACAAGTTCAAGAAGACTGAAATCATATCAAGTATCTTCTCAGATCACAGTGGAATGAAATTAGAAATCAACTATAGTAAAAAACACCCAAACACATTCAAACTCATGGAGGCTAAATAGTATGTTATTAAGCAATGAATGAGTTACCAATAAAAATCAAGAAAGAAATCAAACACTTCCTGGAAACAAATGAAAATGAACACACAACAACCCCAAATCTCTGTGACACAGCCAAAGCAGTCCTGAGAGGGAAGTTCATAGCACTACGTCAAAAAACAAGAAAAATCAACAATAAACTATTTAACCCTCCAACTTAAAGAACTAGAAAGAGAACAAGAAAAGCCCAGAGTAAATAGGAGAAAGGAAATAATAAAGATTAGAGCAGAAATAAATGACATAAAGACTAAAACAAAAAAAAACCACACACACACACACACACACACACACACACACACAAAATCAATAAAACCAAGAGCTAGTTCTTTGAAAGGATAAACAAGATTGTAAGAAAACACTATAAACAACTATATGCCAACAAATGGACAATGGGAATGAAATGGACAAATTCATAGAAAAATACAACCTCCCAAAACTGAATCAGGAAGAATCAGAAAACCTGAATAGGCCAATAACAACTAAGGAAATAGGAGCAATAAAAAAAAAAAAAACCACACAAAAAAAAACACAAAAAAAAAAACCTCCCAGCAAATAAAAGCCCAGGTCCAGATGGCTTCACAGGAGTTTTACCACATTCAAAGAAGAACTAAGACCTCTACTCCTCAAACTATTTCAGAAAATGCAAGAGGAAGGAACACTTCCAAACCCTTTTCATGAGGCCAGCATTATCCTAATTCCAAAACCAGATAAAGACACTACAGAGGCCAATATCTCTGATGATCAGAAATGCTAGAATCCTCAACAAAACATTAGCAAATCGGATCCAGTAATATATTTAAAAGGTCATACACCGTGACCAAGCGGGATTTATTCCAGGGATGCAAGGCTGGTACAATATTCACAAGTCAATAAATGTGACATATCACATAAATCAAAAATCATATGATCATATCCATACATGCAGAAAAAGCATTAGCAAAAACCCAACACCCATTTTTGATAAAAACTCTCAGCAAAGTGGGAATAGAGGAAGCATATCTCAACATGATAAAGGCCATATATGACAAACCTATAGTCAACTCAATGGGCAAAAACTAAACCCAATTCCAATTCCCCCTAAGAATAGGAACAAGACAGGGATGTCCACTTTCACCACACCTGTTAAACAGTACTAGCATCCAAACTGGAAAGGAGAAAGTAAAACTCTCATTATTCACAGGTGACATGATATTGTACATAGAGAATCCTAAAGACTACTAGGTTTAATAAGTGAATTAAATTCAGTGGCTTATTATTACATTAACTAGAGGCCCATTGCACCTCCCTCCCCTTGGCTTCCAGCACCAGTTTTTCTCTGGCACCTGGGACCCAGGCCTTTGCTCCGGCCAGAGTCTGCCTTCTACGTCTTCGCTGCAGACCCCGGAGTCTGCCTTCTTCATCTTCGCTGCAGACTCTGGAGTCTGCAGTCTTGTCTTTGCTAAGGCACTCCGCTCCTATAGATCCCTTAGCCCCCTGCCCTCCCTCTCATAGCAGGCATCCTGCCCTTCCCTGCCACTCTGCACCTGGAGCAGATGGGCGGCCGCCATCTTTGGCCTTCCAATTTGCATACTCAATCTGATTGACTGTGGGCATAGTGGAGGTAGAGTCAATTTACATGTTTTTCTATTATTAGGTAAGATAATGAATTCTCAGAAAGAGACACTGAACAAACAATCCTGTTTACCATTGCAACAAAAAAATTAAGATACTTGGGAATAAAACTTAACCAAAGAGGTAAAAAATCAGTACTTGGAAAACTACGTTGAAAAAAAAGAGAAGATATGAACAAATGGAAGAATATACTGTGTTCATGGATTGGTAGAATCGTCTATACTACCCAAGGCAATCTACAGATTCAATGAAATCCCTATTAAAATACCAATGGCATATTTCACAAATCTAGAACAAATACTACAAAATTTTATATGGAATAAAAAAGACCCCGAATGGCTGAAGCAATCTTGAGAAACACTGACTAGGTTGGAGGAAGCACAATACCAGATATCAAGACATACCACAAAGCCACTGTAATCAATCAGCCTGGGACGGCACAAGAACAAGCAACAGACCAATGGAACAGAGTAGAGAACACAGAAATAGACCCAAGCCATTATGCTCAATTAATATTTGACAAAGGAGGCAAGAGCACATAATGGAGTCAAGCCAGTCTCTTCAATAAATGGTGCTAGGAAAATGAACAGATACATGCAAAAATATGAAACCAGACCACCAACTTACACCATACACAAGAATAAACTCAAAATGGCTAAAAAATATAAGTCAGGACACAAGAAACCATAGGCAGCAAAATCTCAGACATCTCTCATAGCAATTTCTCCTAGGGCAGTGGTCGGAAAACTCATTAGTCAACAGAGCCAAATATCAACAGTACGACGATTGAAATTTCTTTGGAGAGACAAATTTTTTAAACTTAAACTTCTTCTAATGCCACTTCTTTTAAAATAGACTTGCGCAGGCCATGGTATTTTGTGGAAGAGCCAGACTCAAGGGGCCAAAGAGCCCCAGGTGGCTCATGAGCCACAGTTTGCTGACCACAGTCCTATGGCAAAGGAAACTGAGGAAAAAATAAACAAGTGGGACCACATCAAAACAAAAAGCTACTGTACAGCAAATAAACCATCAACAAAATGGAAAGGGAGCCCACTGCATGGAAGAACATATTCAGCAATGATATACCTGATAAAGAGTTAATTTCCAAAATATACAAGGAACTCATACACCTTAACAAAAGGAAGACAAACAATTCAATTTAAAAATGGGCAAAGGGGTTCGAGCTAAACCCCAGCACGGGCGGCAGCAAAAGCCCAGGAATGCAGGGGTGACACGTCCGGTGGCCGCACAGTGACGGTCTCGCTGGGCCCTCAGCGGGTCGCCAGCCAGCCCGAGCACGGCATCGACCCCATCCGTGTGGCCACGCGCAAAGGTGGGCAGCTGTGGTCCTGAGGACGTGGGCGCGGGTGCGGGGAGCGGCGGCAAGCCCGCGCCTGAAGGGGTCTTGGTGGGTGCGAGGCCACCTCATCCTGGGGCACTCCTACGGGCGCCTTTCCCGGACTTTGTAGGGAAAGTCAGGTGCATCACATGAGTGACCCCCACTGTCACCTGCAGGGAGAAATGGGGCCCAGCAGGACTGGCTCAGGGTGCAGTGGGACAGGAAGTGGGGCGTCCCCCACTCGAGTTCACCCCCCAGCTAAGTGCTGCTGGCTTCAGAAAAAGGCACCCGTGGGCCGGTGAGGCGCCCCTTCTGCGTGTGACCACGAACTGCAAGCCCGAAGCTCAGGCTCCGGCCACCGCTGCTCTCCCAGCGTACAGAGTCTGTTCCTATCAATTACCGGAGCCATAAAGAAAACAATCTGAGCTGTCATGATGAGGTGTTGCCACATCTGCAAACTTCCTGGCTGAGTGCTGGGCACCTTCATCCTCCGCCTCTCTCTGGTGGCCTTCCTCATGCTGCTCCTGGTGGCTGGGGCGCTGACCACTCTCCTTCCCAACAACAAAGACAAGATGCTCTGGTGGCGGAGGGAGGTGAAGGCCCAGGGCCAGTCCGCCCTGGCTTCCTTCACTCTCATCATGCAGCCGTACAACAGGTCAGATCTGCTGCTGCTGCTGCTGCTGCGGCTGCTCAATCACTACCAGGCAGTGCCGAGCTGCACAAAGCCATCGTGCTGCGGGACAATGCTGGGGAGAAGCCACCGGAGGACTTATGGAATTCTCTGGGGCCGCACCCGGGCCCGTGATCTTCAAACCCCAGACCGCCATCAGGATGGGAAATGGGCTCCAGGCCTTCCCTGAACTGGAGACCCAGGCGGTGCTAATGGTCAATGCCATGCTAATCAGCGCCCAAGACCTGGTGGCTGCTTTCTCCGTTTGGCAGGAAGCACGCTTCCACTGCGTCGCGCGCCTACAGCTACTGAGGCTTTGAGCATGGGGGACGGGGACCAGTACTCCACGGTGCTGATTGGGCCTCCTCCTTCAGCAGCAAGTACCTCGAGCTCCTCCAGAGGCAGCCCGCAGCCGTCCACACCCTGGCCGATGACATGCAAAACTGTGACGACGTTGCCATGAACTTCCTCATTGCCAAGCACACGGGGAAGACTTCGGGGGTGTTTGTAAAGCCTGTGAACATGGGAAACTTGGAGAAAGAAACCAGTGGGAGCCATTCGGGAATGTAACATCGAGCGGAGAACTTCCTGAAGAGGTCTTACTGCGTCAATAAGCTTGTCAGCGTCTATGGCGGCATGTCCCTCAGTACTCCAACCTCATGATCGCTCAGTTCAGCTTTCCCTATGCCAACCACAAAAGTAAGCTGTGTCCGAAACCGGTCTGGCTCAGTGGTAGAGTGTCGGTCTGCGGACTGAAAGGTCCCAGGTTCGACTCCGGTCAAGGGCATGTACATTGGTAGCGGGCACATCCCTGGTATGGGGTGTGCAAGAGGCAGCTGGTCGATGTTTCTCTCTCATCGATGTTTCTAGATCTCTACCCCACTCCCTTCCTCTCTGTAAAAAAATCAATGATATATTAAAAAAAAAAAAAAAAAGTGAGCTGTGAACGTCAAGCAGAAACAAACCTCACGCGGCTTAGCGGTTGAGTAGCTTCTTCACTCGGGTTGCTTGTTTGTTTTTTAAGCAACATCACGAGCCTTTATCCACTCTGGAAGTCTCTACAAAGGAAAAAATTGCAGCACTTCTTGGATGTAAAAGCCACATGAACTTCAAAACCCAAGAGCCGAGGAGGTCTCCTGTGAGGAGTGTTCACACATGGACATAACTCCTGGGTCAGTGACTTGACCGTGGATTCTGAAATGGCCCTACGGTTTCTTTGATGCCTGGCATTTGCCTTAAGGACTCACTGTGAGCTGTTTCCAGGACCAGAAGCGTTTCAGCTTTTTCACTAAAGGACAGTCGCTTGCATTCAAATCCTGAGATGCTTCTTAGCAAAGCCCATGAAGCTGGGAAAAGGCACGAGGAACGATGGGTCTCACCCGTATCACACAGTGGAACTTTCCTGACTCGGTGTTCAGCGTCCCTGTGGTCCCTCAGCCAGCCTCCCCAGGGCTGACTCAGCCTGGCTCGGCTTTGGGGCGACCATCATGCTTTTCTTTCTGTCCATAAGCCTGCGGGACTCTGGGCTTCCTGTGCGAGCGGAAGGACGTCTGTCTCTGTCCTGCTCGATCTCCACGAACGTTTCCTGCATGGATCACAGGAAAGTGCAGCTGCTGTTTGTGTAAGCAGCTCACATGCGGCCAGGAGTCGATGTTTTACCAGGTTCAGGTGGTGCATTTCTGTCACTGAGCCTGACCTCGAGATGGTACATTGGTTTTTACACTTTATAAAAGATCCCTTCTGAAAGAATGATGAGTAGGCACAGGCAGAAGTCAAAACTCTAGTGTCAAAAGATCTTTACTGTGGGGGCATAGGTTATAACATGGATGCTCGAGTCGTGTGTGTTATACAGTCTCTTGCATTCAGAACTTTTTTTTTTCCTCTCCCCACAAAAAAAGAATTAAGACAGTGTTCATCATGAAATTTTGGTTACAAAAAAAATTTTGGTTACAAGAAAAAGTAAGGGATCTTTCTCACAGTGGAGGAATTCTGTAGGGAGTTTGCCAGGTTATGTTACATTGCCCACGCTGCTGTAAGAGCTGGTATGTGTTCCACGGTGTCTGTCTGGTCCTTGCTCACCACTGGCAGCGAGGAGCACTTACGTAGGCCCTTCTCCTCCTCCCATAATGCCATTCTATCCCCACAACTGCAAAGCTATGAAAACATCATAATCCTGGTTTATGTTCCAACAATGAGGTATTTGTATAGTTAGTCCACTATGTCTTATTTCTTTTGCATTGGCATGTGTGTGTGCGCTAGTGCAGTCAGATAAAGAGAGTAGAAAGCAGAACCTCTCTAAGAACGTAACGTTAGTTATCTGCTCTGTCCTCTTGGGATTGCACTGTCATATAAATAAAATGAGCTTTTACAAAAAAAAAAAAAAAAAAAAAAAAAAGGCAAAGGCCTGGTTGGCGTGGCTCATGGTTCAGCGTAGACCTATGAACCAGATCATGATTCAATTCCCTGTGAAGGCATATGCATGGGTTGTAAGCTCAGTCCACAGTGTGGGGCGTGCAGGAGGCAGCCAATCAATGATTCTCTCCCATCGTTGATGTTTCTCTCTCTCCTTCTCCCTTCCTCTCTGAAATCAATAAAAGTAATTCTTTTAAAAAATGGGCAAAGTATCTAAATAGACCCTTCTCCAAAGAGGACATACAGATGGCCAAGAGACATATGAAAACAAAGCTCAAAGTCACTGATCATCAGGGAGATGCAAATTAAAACGACAATGATGTATCATCTCACACCTGTCAGAATGGCCACCATCAACAAATCAACACATGACAACTGCTGGCAAGGATGTGGAGGAAAGGGAACCCTAGGACACTGCTGGTGGGAATGCAGACTGATGCAGCCACTGTGGAGAACAGTATAGCATTTCCTAAAAAAATTAAATATGGAACTGCCATTTGACCCAATGATCACACGACTAGGAATATATCCTAAGAAACCTGAAGCACCAATCAGAAAGAATGTATGCGCCCCTATGTTCATAGCAGCACAATTTACAATAGTTAAGATCTGAAAAGAGCCTCAGTGCCCATCAGTAGGTGAGTGGATAGAAAGATGTGGTACATTACACCATGGAACACTATGCAGCAGTGACAAAGAAGGATCTCTTACCCTGTGAGACAGCATGGAGGGACTGGAGAGGATCACGCTTTGTGGAATAAGTCAGTCAGAGAAAGGCACGTGTCACATGATCTCACTCATGCAGAATATAATTATAAGATAAACTGATGAGCGGAGTGGATCCAGAGACATGGAAGCATGGAACAGAGTGCGGCATCTCAGAGGGAAGGCGGGGGCGGGAGGATGGGGGGAGGTAATCACCAAAGACATTGTCTGCAGATATGCATCACCCTTGGGCAGGTACAATTACATGGTAAAAAGCTGGATGGGGGATGGGGGATGAGTTGGAAGAAGTTAAGGGGGGTGGGGGAGAAGGGGACATACATAACACTTTCAATAATAAAGATTAATGAGAAAAAATTGCCCTAGCTGGTTTGGCTCAGTGGATCAAGTGTCGACCTGCAAACTGAAGGGTCCCAGGTTCAATTCTGGTCAAGGGCACATGCCTAGGTTACAGGCTTGATCCCTAGTAGGGGGCATGTAGGAGGCAGCTAATCAATGATTCTCATCTATCTCTCTTTCCCTTTCTCGTCCTCTCTGAAATCTATAAAAATAAAATATTTTTTAAAAGATTAAAAAAATAATTAGAGAAACCAAGATGGCAGCATAGGGTAGACACCTGAATGCAGCCTACCACAACAATTTTGAATTTAGAACTGGAAAAAGGGGAAACATCGCCCTGAAGCGCCCAACTGGCTGAGAGGAGGCTATGCCATCTGGGAAGGAAAGAGAAGGCACACTGAGCTTCAGGAACTGTGAAGGTGCGGTGAACTGCGCCCGCGAAAAAACGGCCTACTGGCTTACTCCCAGCATGCAGAGAGGGCGGGCAGAGTTCGCTACTGGCTTGCTCCCGGAGCGTAGAGAAGGTGGACAGCTAATGCGCAGCTAGCTTTCTTGTTCGGGAGGAAAACAGAATCACCCTATTGCTCTGATAGATGGCCCCAGACAGGGAGAGGCCAGACTGTCAGACAGTGGGCAGAGATCTCTTGGAGGTGTGTGAAACCAGCAGCCATTATTGCGGGACTCAGAAACCAGACCCTCGTAGGGAGGGGCTGACCAAAGCTTGTCTGCACCACCCGAGACTCCGCCCCATCCAAGTGGAGCACAGAAGCCCTTCCAGTGGCTAGCTTTCTCGTTCGCAGCAAATAGGACTCTCCTAGGGAGGGACAGACAGGAATCCAAAGCTTGTCTGTGCCTATACCAAAGAGGTGCGCGCACCTGCAACCAATCTTGTGGGATTCACCAAAGCTTGTCTGTGCCACCCGAGACTCCGCCCCATCCAAGCAGAATACAGAAACCCTCCTAGTTTAGACACTTCTGATCCTCATAGCCAATTGGCTTGGAGATCAACGCTTCCCAGTGATACCAACAACAAGCAAGGCTTAACAACAAGACTGCACACACAGCCCACAAAAGGCTACACCAAGACTGTCCACCTCAGGTAACTGGGAGGCTGACCCACTGAACCATGTAGGACATCTTAGCACACAAAGCCACCCTACCAACTCAGGGAAGCAGCAAAAATGCCGAGACAAGGAAACAGATCAGAAACAAAAGAAATGAAGGACAAAAAGCGACTGGATATAGAGTTCAAAACCACGTTTATAAGGTTTTTCAAGAATTTCCTAGAAAAGGCCAATAAAATAAACGAGACCTATAAGGATATGAAAAGGGATCAACTAGAAATAAAGAATACATTGTCTGAAATAAAAAATATTATACAGAGTCCTAAAAACAGAATGGAAGATCACAAGAATCGAGTCAAAGATTTGGAACACAAAGAGCCAGAGGACACTCATCCGCAGAATCAAGAAGATAAGGGAATCCAGAAAGTTGAAGATAGTGTAAGAAACCTCTGGGACAATTTCAAGCAAACCAACATCAGAATTATGGGGTCCCAGAAGAAGAGAGAGAGCAAGATACCAAAAGCATATTGGAAAAAATAGTGACAGAAAACTTCCTCCACCTGGTGAAAGAAATAGACTTACAAGTCTAGGAAGCGCACAGAACCCCAAACAAAAGGAATCCAAAGAGGACCACACCAAGACACATCATAATTAAAATTCCAAGAGCAAAAGACAAAGAAAGAATATTAAAAGCAGCAAGAGAAAAGCAAGTAGTTACCTATAAAGGAGCACCTATACGATTGTCAGCTGATTTCTCAATAGAAACTATGCAGGCCAGACAGGAATGGCAAGAAATATTCAAGGTGATGAATAGCAAGAACCTACAACCAAAAATACGCTACCCTGCCGAAACTGGTTTGGCTCAGTGAATAGAGCGTTGGCCTGCAGACTGAAAGGTCCTGGGTTCGATTCCGGTCTAGGGCACGTACCTTGGTTGTGGTCACATCCCCAATGGGAGGTATGCAAGAGGCAGCTGGTCGATGTATCTCCCTCATCTACGTTTCTAACTATCCCTCTCAATTCCTCTTTGTGTAAAATCAATTTAAAAAAACATTAAAAAAATTATTTAAAAAAAAAACTCTACCCAGCAAAGCTATCACTCAGAATCGAAGGCCAGATAAAGAGCTTCACAAATAAAAAAAAAAACTAAAGGAGTTCATCACCGACAAACCAGAATTATAAGAATTGCTGAAGGGAGTTCTTTAGGAAGAGGAAGAAGATAAAGATAAAAATTATGATCAAGAAATACGTAACTATCGCCGAAACCGCCGACACTCAGTGGTAGAGCGTCGGTCTGGGGACTGAAAGATCCCAGGTTCGATTCCGGTCAAGGGCATGTATGTTGGTTGTGGGTACATCCCCGGTGGGGGGTGTGCAAGAGGCAGCCGGTCGATGTTTCTCTCTCATCGACGTTTCTAGCTCTCTATCTCTCTCCCTTCCTCTCTGTAAAAAATCAATAAAATATATTTAAAAAAAAGAAATACGTAACTATCAACAAGTAAAACTAAAAGCCAAGGGAATTAAAAAACCCGATGAACAATATTAACTGGTGAATATAATAGAATCAGAGGTATGGAAGAGGATTCTCGGGAAAAGGGGAGTGGGGGGGGGCGGGAAGAGACTGAACAAAAACTGTGCACCTATGGATGAGGACAATGGGGGGTGGGGAAAGGGCAGAGGGTGGGGTGGGAACCTGGTGGAGGGGAGCAATTGAGGGGGAGGAAAAGAGGAACATTTGTAATAATCTGAACAATAAAGATTAAAAAAAAGAAGAAGAAAAAAAAAGAAGTAAAAAAGAAAAAAATATCCTTGGGTAAGGATTAACAAAAAACAAAAAAAACTCTTATCAAGAACTATGTTTCACTCTTCTGAAATGATCTTGAAAACATTGAAAATGCTATATATTATGGGAAGTTATAAAATTGCAAGTGTAGATGAATAGAACAAAGGTGGAGAAAGGAAGAAGTCACCCTTTTCTTACCATTTCATGCTTAACACCTCATTTTGTCTTCTCCAGCCTCAGACTAGAAATTATACCATTAATTCCTCTGGTTCTCAGGCCTTTGGATTGAATTTCACCACTCTGTTTTCTTTTTCTTTTTTTTTTAAAATATATTTTATTGATTTTTCACAGAGAAGAGAAAGGGATAGAGAATTAGAAACATTGATGAAAGACAATCATCGATCAGCCGCCTCCTGCACATCCCCCACTAGGGATGTGCCCGCAACCAAAGTACATGCCCCTGACTGGAATCGAACCCGGGACCTTTCAGTCCACAGGCCGACGCTCTATCCACTGAACCAAACCGGCTTCGGCACCACTCTCTTTTCTGATCTCCAGCTGGCAGATGCCAAATTATTGAATTTCTCAGCCTTCATAACCACGTCGATGGATGGGTGTGTGTAAGGAAGGTAAAAGAATGTGAAATGAATTAAGGCAAGAAGTGGGAAAATGAATTTTGGGTAAGATAAGGAACTACACCTGACCTGCTATGAAGAAGTCTATGACATGATTGAGACATCAAAAGCTTCACTTCTGAAGCTCTGTGATAGTTAGCCCTGATCTCATTTCTTAAAGAAAGGAGAAAAATATTCCCATCATCACTACCTGACATTAACCCCTTCTCTGGAACTGGTTCAGAAGATATTTTACTCACTTGTAAGTCTATATAATAAATGCTTGAGAAATGAATAATAAAAATAATAAAAAATAAAAATAAAATTGAAAGTGTAATGAGCAATAAAGAAGTAAAACCAAATGCCAATTGTCACTTTCCAAGCTTATGAATAAATGTCACCCTATCCCTATACTTAATCTCATTGTCCTAATATCCTAATACATAAAAACCCTGGGTCGAAATGACCAGTAACGACCGATGCACGAACAACCAGAAGTCAGTCCTGCAGGCATGGTGTTTCAGCACTGACTGTTGAGAGGGCTGGAAATCAGGGCCAGAGGCAGGCCTGAAGAGAAAAGCAGGGACCGATCTGTTGCATCTGTGGCAGCTTTTGATCAGCACTCACATCTCTCTTTCTCTCCCAGTCTGGCCAGCAGCCGCACCTCCATTTCGTTCCAGGCCCCATTGGTAGGCCCAGAGATGCTGACTGACATAGGAACCAACCAATCAGAACCAAATGTGGGTACTGTAGGGAGCCAATGGCTGCCTAGAAGGCAGTGCTTTTGACACTGACTGGCGTAGAAATCGACCAATCTGAACCAAATTGGCCAGCAGGGGAAGGCAGTTGGGGTGATATCAGGCTGACAGGGGAGGGCAGTTGGGGTGATATCAGGCCAGCAAGGGAGGGCAGTTAGGGGTGATCAGGCTGGCAGGCAGAGGCAATTAGAGGCGATCAAGCAGGCAGGTGAGCAGTTAGGAGCCAAGGTCCCAGTTTGCAAGAGGGATGTCCTTAACTGAAAAGGGTGCAGGCTGGGCTGAGGGAACGACCCCCCCCCCTCATGAATTTCGTGCACTGGGCCTCTAGTTCTATAATGATAATGCATTTTTAATTCTTTTAAAATATATTTTTATTGATTTCAGAGAGGAAGGGAGAGGGAGAGAGATAGAATAATCAATGATGAGAGAGAATCATTGATTGGCTGCCTCCTACACACCCCACACTGGCAATAGACCTGCAACCCAGACATGTGCCCTAACCAGGGGTTGAACCGGTGACCTCTTGGTTTCTAGGTCCATGTTCAACCATTGAGCCACATCGACCAGACAGAACACATTTTTTAAATAAAAAATATAAAGAACTTACAATGATAACTCAACATATATTAATCAACATTACTACACCTAACCCAAAGACAGTAACCCTGATGTGTAGTCAGGATAGTCCCCCAAATGCTGCTGGGTTCTGGAAGTCAGCGCAGAGTTTGTAAGCTCTCCACTGCAGCCCCAGCCCTGCGACTTCCTGACCAACAGCCCAGCATTTACGCAGGTGCTGCCATCACAGGCAAGACCCAGGTGCCTCAAAGCTGAGCTCACACAAACTATTCTTGCAACTTTTCTCCAAGTCTAAAACAAGGCAAAACAAAACTTAAAAAAAAAAAAAAATTGCATAAAAGACAGTGAAGACAGTAATGGTGTTACCTTCTTTCTTTCCTTCTCTCGTCCATCCTCTTATCCAGAGCTGCATAAATGGCATCCGCCTCCTCGTCATCCTTCTCGTAGGGCCCGCTTGAGAAGAGGCTCCCAGCATAGCCATTAAACTGGGAACCAAAACACACCCAAAGGGTCAATTTATCCTCCTACACAACCCCCACCAGCAGAGACAAAGCACTTCCAGTTGCAAATGCTAAACAATATTCTGCAACCAGACAAACCCAAATTGAGGAGTAGCAAAGCAGCTGTCAAGGGCAGGGAAGATGGAGGAGTCTAAGCAGCCAAATACAACGAGGGGCTTGGACTAGGTCCGGGACCAGAGGACACAAGATGGGAAACTATGGAATTCAGGTATCACTTGTAGATCAGGTAAGAGTGCTGTCATGTCAATTTGCTGGTTCGATAACTATACTAAGATCATGGAAGATGGAGAGAAGCCTGTGAAGGATAGCCAGAAATTCTCCCCATTTGCAAGTTCCCTGGAAATTTAAAATTATTTCTGAACTAAGTTTAGAAAGCCTTTCCTCTGAGGAAAAATGCCATTGTTAGAGCATATCTGAAGAAAACTTCAATGGACCAAACATCAATTAACAAAGAGGGTGGCCCAGCTGGTGTGGCTCAATGGTTATGCATCAACCCATGAACCAGGAGGTCATGGTTTGATTCCTAGTCAGGGTACATGTCCAGTTTGTGAGCTCGATCCCCAGTAGGGGGCAGGCAGGAGGCTCTCATCACTGCTATTTCTATCTCTCCCTCTCACTTCCTCTTTCTGAAATAAAAACAAACCTCTAACAAAGAGGGTGAACACTAAAGCAACAGAAAGCAAATACTATCACTTAATCCCACTTTACATTTTTATCTTTAAACTAGAGGCCTGGTGCGTGTGTCCCTCCCTCAGCCCAGCCTGCACTCTCTCCACTCTGGAACCCCTCGAGGGATGTCTGACTTGCCTGTATAGGCCGGATTCCACCGGCAATTGGATATCCCTCTCAGAATCCAGGACTGCTGGCTCCCAACTGCTCGCCTGCCTGCCTTCCTGATTGCCCCTAACTGCTTCTGCCTGCCAGCCTGATCACCCCTTGACCACTCTCATGCCAGCCTGATTGATGTCTAACTGTTCCCCTGCCAGCCTGTTTGCCTTCAACTTTCCTCCTCTGCCGGCCTGGTCACCCCTAACCGCCCTTCCTTGCAGGCCTGGTGCCTCCCAACTGCCCTCCCTTGCAGGCCTGGTGTCTCCCAACTGCCCTCCCTTGCAGGCCTGGTGCCTCCCAACAGCCCACCCTTGCTTGCCTAATACCCACAACTGCCCTCCCTTGCAGGCCTAGTCCTCCCAACTGCTCTCCCCTGCTGGTGGCCATCTTGTGTCCACATGGGGGCAGGATCTTTGACAGCTATTGTGTGTTGGAGGGATGGTCAATATACATATTACTCTTTTATTAGATGGAATTTTCACTGACCAAGGCTTGAGTGCCCCCTTTCCCCACAGAGCATGTCTGCTCTAGACTTCTTTTCGAGTATACTTTCCTAAATTCCAAGGGCCCTTCTGCTTCTGTAACTTGTTTCCCGAGTCTACACAGCCCAGCCGGCTCACTTCTATTACCTCTCTAACTTTTTTATTTTTGTGAGTTTATCTGAATCAAACTAAAGACATATGTCAGGAAGCAAGGTCTCAAATGCTCCTCTGTAACTTTCTAAATAAACTTGCTTTTGTAATTTGAGAGGAAAAAAATTTCACTGGCCAAGACAAAACACCAATGCAGTGGTTGTAAAAGCTGCAAGAACATGTCTCTTTAAAAAAAAAAAAAAAAGGTTTTATTGATTTGAGAAAGGAAGAGAGGAACATCAATTGGCTGCCTCCCTCATGCCCTCAACTTGGGAGCAAGCCCAAAACTGGAGTATGTGCCCTCACTGGGAATCAAACTTTTGATCCTTTGGTGCACAGCACAACTCTCAACCAACTGGGCCAGGACAGGTTGGAGAGGTAGCAATCTTTATATTTGTCCTGCTCCCCTCACTCCGCAACAGAAACCCCATGAATCGCTGTGAGTAAATGCACCGCCACATCGAGCCACCATCCAATGCCATCAGCACACAGGGTTCAGGACTGCTCAGCTGTCTGGACTGGCCGGGAGCTGGCCGGAGCCCCCACGTCACCTCGTCGTAGTTGGTGTCGTTCAGATCCTCGTCGTCGTCATCCGCAGCCTGGCTCTTCTTCATCTGGTCCCCGACGGTCCTCTTGCCCGGCGGCGCATGGCGGTCATCCACAGGGTCATTGGCATCCCGGGCGGGCCCGATGTCTGACCGGGTGGTGAAGCCAGTGGCGCTGCAGAAGACCCCAAGACGCCATTTACCTTCTCTGCTCTCCCGCCACACTCTTCACCTCTCCTAACACCTCCAGAGACGCCGGTGGTTGTGCTCTCCAGGCAGAAATCACCCTGAGGTTACTCAAACTTGCTTTTGCCACCACATCCTCCTTAGGAGGGAATGCCCAGGGCATTAGACTGCTCTCCTTCCAAGCCCCAGGCCCCATTCCCGACAACCAGGCCCTCAAACCCAAGCTAACCCCCTCAGAGTTCCTTCTGTGTCCCCCTGTGGCTCCTCTGGGCAGTTTCACCTGATGAGGGCAGTGCCATCCTGGCACCAAGGCAGACACCCTGGTATCAGCTTTGCCTCCCTCAGTCCTTCTCCATCCCATCTGTCCCCACGGTGCCCTGGGTCCAGCTCCCAACCCTTCCTTCTCAGACCGGACTCTCAACAGCTGGGAACTAAGTGAGCCCGTCCCCCGCCCCCTGCAGCTCTGAAGCTCTGCCTTCCCAATGCCCCAGGGCCACGCTGCCATCACCACACTTCTGCTCAGACTCCTCCTCTCTAGTCCCTCACCTGCCGCATCTATTTCCTAACAGCCTATCACACACAATGGCAGTTTCTCCTGTAGCCCTGCCACATTTCTGCATGCCTAAAGCCAGCTTTTCTCCTACCACTTCATCAAGCGTCCCTGGCCTCTGGACCCGAGTTCTAAATTTGTTACCCTCTGTGAACTTATTTATGCATTTGGCCCAACTCTCTTAGCCAACTACAGGTCCTCTGAGGGCACTGTCAAATATGAGGCTTACGTGTACCCCACAGATTCTAACACAACGCCCCAAGGCGAGAAACCCAGTATCCTAACCAAATAAATCATCAAACAGGGTGATAACGACTGCTCACTTATTCAACAATGAACGGTAGTGGTCTGTGTGACAGGGACCCAGTCCCAAGACTCCCGGAGGCCGTCCCTGCGCCTGGGGAGCTGAGAGTTTGAGCAAGAGGGCGAGCCGGCGACAGCAGGGCCAGGAGCGCCACACTCTCCCACGTGACGGGGAAGGCCCAGGGACGCCCCCCTCGCAGAGACCTAAACACCGGCTGGGGCCGCCGCGAGGTTAAGCCCAGTCACCCCGCGCCTCGCAGCACGAGACCTCATCCTGGGCCTGTCCTTCCCCCAGGCGCTGGCCCCGCAGCTCCCACCCTCGGAGGCCGGCCCCTGCCCCTGCCCGGCGCCCGCCCGGCGGCCCACCGCCTCGGCTCACCCTCGGCCCAGCCCCGGCACGTAGCCGAGCGGCGCGGGCATGCCCAGGAACGGCTTCTTCTTCTTGTTCATGGCGCCGCCGCTGCCGAGGGCCGGGAGAGAAGGGGCGGGAGCGGCGGGCGAGGAGGCCGCGGCGGAGGAGGGCCGCGGCGGAGGAGGGCCGCAGGCGAAGGCCGCAGACGTCCGAAGCTGCGCGGCAGGAAGAAGTTGCGGGCTCCGCTCACCCGCGCCCCGGAAACAGAGCGCGGTACGCAAGGAGCCCCGCCCACCTCGGGTACCCGGGGCGGAAGTTCCGGAACGCATCTTCCGGTCGCGGCTAGGACTGCGGTGCGGCGGGCGCTGGAGCGGGAGCGCCTCCAGTGGTGCGGCGGGCCGACCGCCCGGCCCGGACGCCGCGGGGACCAGCCGGCGGGACCGGAGCGCGGCGGCACCTGCTCCGCGTGCCCTCCGCTCCCGCTGCCTGCGCCGCCCGGCTCACCCGCCTGCTGCCCGGAGTCGCCCGGCCCCGCAGGCCCCACCACGCCTGAGTGCTGTGCAGAGCTGGGCGGCGGGGGCCGCGGTTGTGGGCACCCTGCCGGCGTGTGCGCCTGCGTAAGGGCCGCTGCCCGAGCTTCAGGTCCGATGCGGGCACAGACCCCCTACAGGCCCCGCCGCCCGTGGGCCCTCGCCGCTCCAGAGGGCGGGAGCCCAGCCCGGGGGAGCGGATGGAGGAAAGCAAATGAACGCAGCGCAGAGGTTGGGGACTCAGCATGTGGGAGGGTGAGCCCAGCGCGTCTCCACTGTGGGTGTTGCTGAGCGTGGGGACAGGTAGGTCACCGCTGTGGCAAGCTTTAGGTGGACATGCATGACCACTCCGCGCACAGTCCATGGCGCCTTGGCTCACGCCCCACACGAACCTGGGCGAGACTCAGGCAGAACTCCAGCCGAAAGTCTGACCTGCCCTGGCCGGTTTGGCTCAGTGGATAGCAGCCGAAGGGTCCCCGATGCGATTCCTGTCCTCGGTTGTAGGCTCCATCCTCCAGGTCCAATTGATGTGTCTCTCTCACATCGCATCTCTCTCGCTCTCTCTTTCCCCCTTCCACTCTCAAAGTCAATGGGAAAACACCGTCAGAGCGGAGGAACGGAAGGAAAGAACGCGGGCCTTCTGCTAGACCGGCAGCCCCGCCCGCTCAGCGCTTCTCTTTGGAGCAAACACACCCCTCTGCAGCCTCCTCCGAGGTCCTCCCTGCGCCGCCCTGTTAGCGCCAAGCCCTGGGCGCCGTCAGACTCCGGGGCTGCGGGAGGGGACAGACCCTTTCGGTCCTGGAGTTCACAGCGCGGTGGGAGGCCAGGGGCGTCTAACCGACTTCTGGGAAGCAGTGCCCACTTGAGGGAGAGACCTATGGAAAACACTGGAAAATGTGTAAATTAAGGAGTAAGTTAAAGGAGTAAATGGAGGTGGGAGAATGGAGGGAAGTGGTCTTTGACCTGGGCCCCGGGTGGCAGAGGTCCCAGGAGCAGTAAGACCCTCCTGCCACGCACACGAGG
Source organism: Pipistrellus kuhlii (assembly GCF_014108245.1). Taxonomy (NCBI): domain Eukaryota; kingdom Metazoa; phylum Chordata; class Mammalia; order Chiroptera; family Vespertilionidae; genus Pipistrellus; species Pipistrellus kuhlii. The sequence continues at coordinate 662,895 of NW_023425592.1, read as the reverse complement.
GGAAGCGGTGTGCTGGCCCCCGCCTCTCGCACCTGCAGCCGCCAGGACCCCTCAGCGCGCAGTCCCGCCCCGGGCGCCGGCCGCCCTCGCCCTGGCGGACCGCACGTTTGCGCGGCAGCCCGCGCGCCGCCGACACACCTCCGGCCTCCGGAGCGCGCCCGCGCCCGGCTCCGCGGCAGGTGCCGCGCCGCGCAGACTCGGGCCGCGGGGACCGTGCGGGCGCGGGCGGGGGCGGCTGGGGCGGGGCGGCGGCGCACGCTCCCCGCCGGCCACACGGCCGCCCTGCGCGGCGAGGGGCGTGTGCGCGGCCCCATGTTCACGGAGCTGAGCACCCAGCTGAGCCCCCCGCGAGGCCGCGCCGCGGCTGTGCGCGCCGGGCTCGGAGAGCGCCGGGATGTGGACGGTGAGCGCGGCTGGACCCGGGGTCTCGCGGGCTGGGGGCTTGGGGCCGGGGGGCCGGGGGCGGGGCTTCGCGGACTCTGAGCCGAAGCAGGCGGAGCGGGTTGGGGGGGTGGGGGGTGGTCTCGTCCTTGCTGAGCGGGGTTCCTATGTCTTTGTCCTGCGCTGGGTTTGGGGTGCCGCGGCCTCAGGCCTTTGGGATCAACGCTCCCTTGGCTTAGGGGAGGTGACCGCTCGCGGTCCCTGTCCCTAGGCTGGCACCGCCGTGAGGTTCCCTTTCTCTTCGCTCGGGGGTAAAACACGCACACACACCCCCTCCCCAGCCCTTTGCGTGGGCCAAGGCCACAGCTCAACTCGGGCGCTCCCCCACCCCGTTTTCTGCTGTAGAATTAAGACGTTGGGCTGGGAGGAGAGAAGGACAGGCGTGTGGACGGAGATCCCACCTGCAGCTCGGTCCGGAAATGGGTGGGACCCGGCTGGCCGGGGACGGACCGGTGCGGCGCGGGCGGAGGCGTCAGACTGGTTTGCCCAGAGCAGCGCGCTCTCGCCCAGGCCGGGCTGCAAAGCGAGGCCTCGCAGCCCAGCCGAGCGCCTGTCCCCAGACGGTGCCGCTTAGAATAAGTCTTTCCCACGGTACTGGAAGCCACCTCAAGGCAGCGGCCACACTGGCCACACTCAGTCTGACCCTAGACCTCAAGTTTAGAGTCCCCTGGGGCCATCTAATAACAGAGGGGTGCGAGAATGAGTCCGATGAATGGAACGGGGTGGAAGAAGAAGGGGGAGGAAGATGCGGCCCCCCTACTTTCATCCCTACCCCCACTTACTGAGACCTGGACACGGCCAAACCCGCCCCTCCAGCGGTGGAGGGAAGGTCTCTCACTCTTTCGGGGAAGTTCTCTGCCTGGGAACCTGGTCCTGCCTGCTGAGTCAGAGTCTGGATGCTGTAAAGACTGGGCAAGCCTGGGCCCAGCTTTCTGTCGCGCCCCAGGGCCCTGTTGACTTGTGGGCATTACCCAGAGCCTCCCTCCCTCCATTCACTCGTTCACAATGTTTCTGGGCACCTCCTGTGTGCCAGAACCTGTGCAAGTCCTTGGGAGGGGCCTGTCCAGGTGTCTGGCCTCCCCCAACTCATGTCACCAGCAAGCCCAGAAATTATGGTAAAACTAAAAGTTGGCAGGTGTTGCCGAAACCGGTTTGGCTCAGTGGTAGAGCGTCGGTCTGCGGACTGAAAGGGTCCCAGGTTCGATTCCGGTCAAGGGCATGTACATTGGTTGCGGGCACATCCCCAGTAGGGGGTGTGCAAGAGGCAGCTGGTTGATGTTTCTCTCTCATCGACGTTTCTAACTCTCTGTCTCTCTCCCTTCCTCTATGTAAAAAATCAATAAAATGTATTAAAAATAAATAAATAAATAAATAAAAGTTGGGGTAATAAACTTGTAGGGAGAGACATCTCCAAGGGTCCTGAGTACATAGCTGCACCCTGCACCCTGTACGGAGCAGCCTATGCCAGCGAGGCAGCGCCACGCACAGAAACCATCCCGGACCCCGGCCCAGTGGGAGGCGGGAGCAGGAAACCCGGTGTTGGCCGCTGAAGTTCAGGCTTCTTGTCAACGAGCCACTCCCAGTGAGCACAGCCAGGCAGGCAGAGATGGCAGGCTGGCCACCTGAGGGCCTCCCACCACACGGCGGGTAGCAGGCAGGTCCTACTGTGTGCCCTGGCTCCGTGTGGCTTGTGCCAAGGCAAGGGTGAGGCCAGGCTGTCCCAGGGCAGCCCCATTGGCTGTCCGTCTTGGGCTCCTTGGCGAACACATCTCTCTAATGCCATCAGCAGTAGTCCTGCTCCCCAGAGCATGGGTGTTGACTTGTTTGTTCTCCATCTTCGCGCGAGGTGGGGTTCTCAGGACAGCTCAGGGTGCTTCCTCTTGGGAACCCCTTGTTGGGAAAGCAGCTCCTTCCTCTGAGGAGGGGAGATGGGCTGAGCAAGGAGAGTAGCCTCTGGCTTTGCCCCTGACCACTCTGACCAGTGCCCTGCTCCACAGCCACTGCCCACTTCAGCTTCTGCCGGACCCTCCTGGAGCACACAGTGTCAGCGGAGAGCATCCCCTGCCACCTGCCTCGGATGCCAGGCTCCAGCCTCACCTGGCATGACTCACGAAGCCAGAGGGCAGCGGGTGGCCGGCCAGTCAAGCTCCTGCAGCAGCCTGGCACAGAGGCCCCCCAGGTACCCAGCTGCCATCCCCGCTCGGCCCCGGCCCTCCCCACCACCTCACTGCATCTGCTGCCCTCTCCCCACAGGGCCGGCTGTACTCTGACCGCTGTGGCCTGTACCACACCAGCCCCTCACTGGGTGGCCTGACGAGGCCTGTGGTCCTGTGGAGTCAGCAGGATGTGTGCAAGTGGCTGAAGAAGCACTGCCCCCACAACTACCTCATCTACGTGGAGGCCTTCTCCCAGCACGCCATCACCGGTGAGGGGCCAGGCCCCAGGAGAGCCGTTTTCTCCTGACAGCCTCTCCAGGCCGTGTCTGCAGAATCTCATTGTCTCTCCCAGTCTCTCCTTTCCTCTGGCTTTTCTCTGCAAAGTCTCTGTCCATCCTGTCTCTCTGAATCGACCTGTCTCTGTCCCCCCCACCTCTCTCTCTCTAACCCCCCCTTTCTCTTTCTCTGTTTCTCCTTCTCCCTGCCTTTGGGTCTGTGCCTCGCCTCCCCTCCCCACTTCTCTCTCTCTGCCTTCGCTCCTGATATCCACAGGACATTGACCTGGGCGGACCCCTTTCCCGTCCCTGCAGGCCGGGCCCTGCTTCGGCTGAATGCGGAGAAGCTGCAGCGGATGGGACTGGCCCAGGAAGCCCAGCGGCAGGAGGTGCTGCAGCAGGTGCTGCGCCTACAGGTGCGCGAGGAGGGGCGGAGCCTGCAGCTGCTCAGCCAAGGTCAGTGGGAGGAGCCACGAATGCCTAAGAGACTTGGAGAGGTCTGGGGGATCGGGTTGCAAGTTGCCCACTCTTGTGTACAGGGCGGGTGGGTAGACCTCAGGAGCGTGGTTGTGGGACCCAAATAAGGGCTCTCCTACACCCAAGGTGGTGTGGAGAACTCCAGAGGCCCCCGTTCCAACTTACCCATCTACCCATAGCTTCCTTCGGACACATGTCCTAGTTGCTGCCCAAGGCTTGAACCCCAGACCCCAGCACTGTGACCAGAGCCCATGGCAAAGATGAGGCACAGCCCTTCTCGGACCTCCAGGAGTCCCCAAGGGCCACGCCTGGCCCAGTGGAAGGTGGGACCAGGATTGTCACCTCAGCCACCTCTGGTTGTGCACTGTGGGCTATGCCTGGGGGTGGGCTGGTGGGGGCTTCATGAGTGTGTGCCACCTCCCAGGACCTGAGCCCAAACCCACCCCTGGTGCTGCTGGCAGCATTTGGGGCGGCCACCTGGAGCAGGAGCGGGGTTTGGATGTCCCCCAGACTCCCAGGGAGTGCTTGCTTATTTATATTCCTCCACGCCCTGCCCTCTCCCAGGACGAGAGAGCTGTCTGTCACTCGTCCAGTTCTGCACCCTCCCAGCACCGGGAGGACTACCCACCGAGGGGGATACTGCCAGGCTCTGTATGCTGTGTGCCCGCTCCCTGCCCTTACCCAGGCCCAGCAGGCCAACATGCTGCCCAGATGATGGTCACCAGTGTCCACTGGCCAGGCACCCTGCCCACCACCTTCACTCATTATTTATGTGCCCCTCACATGCCGCATCTACTCCTGGGAAGTGAGGGTAGAGAGGTTCAGGATTGCCCAAGAGCCTAGGACCTGACAGGCAGGAGAGGGACCCACGCCAGCACAGGCAGCCCGATCCTGGCCTTAGATTTGGGAAAGCTTCTCTCAAGCTCATGAAGCCACCCTGAGGCACAGTGATGGGCGGGCATTCCCCTGTCCTTTTCCAGGGAAAACCTAGCTTCTCCTAAGAGACATCCCCTGCTGCCCACTGGAGACCCAGCCAGTGTGAGGCGCAGTTGCAGGAGGCCTGCAGTGGGCGGGGCTGCCAGCAGAAGGTCCGGGAGGCAGTCCTGAGCCTCCTGCCTCCTGCTCCCTGGTTGCTGCTCCTCTGGGGCTTCCGAACCTCCGGCACAGACGAGGCTGAGCCCCCAGCCTGCTCTGTGCCCCCAGCTGGCTTCAGGAAGCTGGCCTGGTGCCCATCCCCTCTGGAAAGTCCCCTGCCCTGTCTGGCTGCCCTGAGTGTTCCCCATTCTGTGCATTGCAATTCACCCTTTCCAAAGGGCCCCTCCCATCTCTGCCCCTTCTCCCTCCTTTGTCTTGTTCCCCAAGCTCGTCTTGTCTTTCTTGTTTTTGCGTTCACTTTTTTTATATTCTGATAAAAAGACCAGAAATAAACCTGGTTCTCAAGTGCCCCAGTGTGGTGTCCAGTCAGCTGGCTTGTAGGGGTGGGGCTGCCCTGAGCTGGAGCAGGGGTTTCCCGGTCCAGCTGACTCCTGCCGAAGCCACCAGGGGGCAGTGGTTCTGCGTCGTGACAGGCACCTGTTTAACCCAGGAACGAGGGGGAGGAGCCAGAGCAGAGGCTGGCTCAGGCCGAGGACTGCAGCTGGACACTGGCACAGGTGAGCCAGGCTCCTGGGCTGCTGTAACCAGTGGCAGCTGGGGGGCTTCACGCACCAGGAACCGATTCCCTCCCGGTTCTGCAGGCCACAGTTTGAGACCAGCAGGGCTGGGGCGACCTCTTCCTCACCCTTCCCAGCTCTGGTGGCTGCTGAGGATCGCTGGGCCCAGAGACACGTCACTGTCCAGAACCTCACAGTCATGGTCACTCCGCCTTCTGTCTGCCTCCTATCTCCCTCTCACGAGGACACTGTCACTGATAATCCAGGACGACCTCATCTCAAGACCCTCACTTCATCACGTCTACAAAGACTTTTTCCAAAGAAGCTCCCACTCACAGGTTCCAGAGATTTTTTTTTTAAAGATGTTTTTATTGATTTTTAGAGAGAGAAAAGGAGAGGGATAGAAAGAAATATTGATGAGAGAGATCGGTCGGCTGCCTCCTACATGCCCCACACTGGGGACTAGGCGCAACCCAGACATGTGCCCTCACCAGGAACTGACCATGACCTCCTGGTTCATAGGTTGACACAACCACTGAGCAACACCAGCTGGGTGGTTCCAGAGATTTGATGTGGCTATCTTTTGGGGACTCCCATATAGTTTGTGACAGGGCAGTGCCCTAACATAAAAAAAACACGGTCATAGCACATGCTCTGACACATGTATGTAGGCAGTAGCCAGACACCAATAGTAACTCAGGCATAAACCAACCCCTGCAGTCTGAGCACAGACACAAACACAGAGACACAGTGACTCCAGCATCCAGACCCAGAGCAACACACTCCAACACAGTATCTTAGACACACAGTGACCCCAACTTACAGAAAAACACATGACATTACATGAGACCTGACCTCCAGACATGCTGCAGCCTGAGCATACATCTGCTAGGTCCGGACATACTCCACCCCCTGTGTCCAGCCATCTGGAAACTAACACAAGTATCTTCTACCTCGTACAAGACACAGACACACCCTGACTCTGACGTCCAAAGAGGATGTTGCCTGACATACATGGTAACTCGGACACACACCTAGCGACACTGACACATCACATACAAGGACATGCAGACTTACACAGGGAAAGCTGACAGCCTTGGATGTACCTCAGGACACGCATGAGGACCTCTCCCAAAATCGTGTGTCAATCCTGTGGTCACACAGGCCTTTCTGGTTTCCAAGGGAAGGACTGACAGACTGACCTCTCCACAGGGTGCCCCAGCTTGCCTCTGCCTCATGGTGAGACCTTGGCCTTGAGGAAGCAGATCCCCAGGGTCCCTGTGAGAAGTGGACCTCAAATGTGCCATCTTTTGTGTCATGCCCCCAGCAGTGCAGCCAGACCTGCTCCGGGGGGAGGTGGGGTCAGTGGGGGGGTGCAGTGTGCGGCTGGGGTGGGAATGGCCTCAGGGAAGGAGGCGCACCTTGTAACTTCGTTTCCAACTAGCACTGCTTCCCCCCTTTCATTCATTCGCGCATCCTGGCGGGGTTGCTGTCCATCTCCCCCACACCTGACCTCAGCTTCCCTGCAGGGGGCCCAGTTCTGGGCACAGAGGAACGAGGCAGTGGCCCCTGTCCAGGAGCACCCATCCAGAGCAGACAGCTGGTCTGAATGGTCAGCAACCCGGTGAAGCGGGGCCTCAGGCCAGGAGCCAGGTCCCGAGGCGGCCACAGGCGGAGGCGTGGCTGCCGGATGGAAGAGGCCGGACTCGGCTCTGCAGGCCACGGCTGCCAAGCTCGGCCCCAGGACCCGGGGCGCCTCAAGGCCGGGACGGAGCGGCGGCCGCTGGCTTCCATGCGAGCGCGCTGGGCCTGGGCAGGACCCCGCGCCCCTAGGGTGCCTCAGTTTACCCCACTGTCTGGAACAGCGCCTCCCGCCCATGGGCAGCAGAATGGCCACTTGGTGCTGGAGGCCCCCAGCCCCGCCGGCCGCCCCCTCCCTCCGCCCCTCCGCGCAGGATACCGCGAGAGTCCCGCCCCAGCTGTCAAAGGTGGGAGGGGCGGGAGCGCGCATGTGCGCAGCCCGCGCCGCCGCCGGCCCGCGCCGCGCCCGCCCGCGCCGCCGTCCGCCGCCCGGCCCCGGCCCCCGCCCCGCCTCCGGCCCGCGGGCCCGCAGGTAAGCGCCCGCCGCCGGCCCGGCCCCGCCGCCCGCCGCCCGCCGCCGCCCGGCCCTGACCCCGCGCGCAGGGGGCCGCGCCCGCGCCCGCGCCCCCGCCCGCCGCCCGCCGCCCCGCGCCGCGCCCGGCCCCGCGCTGGCGCTGCGGCCCTGCCCCCTCCCCCTCCTCCCCCTGCCCCCTCCCCCTCCCCCCTCCTCCTCCCCCTCCCCTCCTCCTCCTGCAGAAAAAGTCGCCATTTTGGTTCATGCCTCCCCCTCCCCAGGCGCCCGCGATCGGCCCTTCCGGGGCCAGGCCGGCCTCCCCGCGCAGGTGACAGGTGTGCGGAGGCCAGCCGCCGGCGTCATCCCCTGGCGGCCTCTGCTGGGTCCGGGGCCCAGGGGCCTGGCCGTGCCCGGTGCCTGCCTGTGGTCAGCGCGTGGTGCTCCCACAACCGCGGAGGCCCCCCCCTTTTTGTCCCTGCGGGCGCTCCCGGAGGTGGAAGCCCTTCCTCCTGTGGTGAGAGTTGCAGGCCTGGATGAAGGAGGGTCTCTGCCTCCTGGGCCCCCAACTTTGAATTCTCCCCTCAAACCGGATAAAGACTGGAAAGGGGTCCCAGCAGGAATCTGCACCGAAGGCCACTTGAGGTCATCACGGGGCTGGGTGACTGATGTTGGCGGGTCTCCTTTGGAAGTTGCAGAGAAGTTTGTTCAGAGCTTTCCAAACCTGTAACTCTCTCCAGGCCCAGGATATGGGCACCTCCTTGGCAAGGTGCAGTGACTGTCCTGACCACTGACCTCAACCTTACTAATAGCTTCTGTAATCCCTTCCCATCCTCTCTGATCTAAGTTAGTTGGAAACTGCCAGGAGAAGGGTCACTTGTTCACATAGCCCCCTCCCCACCCTCTTCTGCAGAGGACCCAGCAGGACTGAGCTCAGAGCCCCCCAGCTCACATGCGAGGTGTTCCCTGTGGCTGGGTGGTGCTGGTGGCCCCGTAGATGGGGACAGAGAGGTTCTGGGGGGAGGTGAGGAGGTCAGTCAGGTGGAGGTTGGCCGAGGAGCCCAGCCTGCATGAGGCCTCCATCGGGGTGGGGGTGGGGGCCCAGCAGGAGCAAACAGAGGAGAGGATCCACTAGCACAGGGACTGGAGTCCGGTCCTGCCTCTGGAAAGGGACGCACATAGTTGGGGAGAGTGGTTAGGGGCCTCAGTGCCCCTATTGGCCATCTCCCACCTGTGCTCTGGGGAGGAGGGCCCAGGGGCACCTGCCTGGGTAGGTGGCGTTGCCTTGGGTCTGGGTGGGGCTGAAAGGAAGGTGTCCCAGGGTGCCCGGCCAACACAGCTGTGTGCCAACAGCCTGTGGTGTCATAATTGGCCCCAGAAGGAATGCTGTTAGCCTGCTGCCCAAGCACCTGCCTCTCCTGGGGCAGCCTGCCCCGCGCTGGGCGTGAGGTGCGTGGCTCTCGGCACCTCGGGGCTGTGTCCAGGACGCATGGAGCCCACTGGGCCTGGGAGGGTCTCAGGAGGGGTGAGATCCTGCCGAGCTGATGGGGTCTCCTAGGGAGAGCGCGGCTGGGCAGTCACTCCCCTAAACTAGAAGCCCCCTCACCTGCGTTCCCTGTGACCGGGAGCACAGGCAGGCTGGTTCCTTTTCCGCCGCCAGTGAGCAGGTTTGTTTGTGGGCGGGGGAGGGTGCAGGACAGCCGGCCCTGATGGACCTCACAGGTCTGTCCACTTGCTCTGCAGCAATGGCTGATCCTTTCTGTGTTGGTGGCGGCCGCCGGCTCCTGGGGTCCAGCAGGAGCGGGCCTGGGAAGGATGGCAGCCAGAGCGAGGCCCGGCTTCCTGTGCGGCACGATCCAAAGCTGGGTAAGAGGGTCAGGCCGAGGTCAACTCCAGGCTGGCACAGCAGCCGTGCTGGGTGTGGGCACCTCCTGAATATCCAGCTCTGGGTCCAGGTAGCTGCCTGGGCTCCTGAGAGCCTTCCCAGGGTGGGGGCGTCCGGGGGCCCTGGATTCCTGTCCTGGGCTGACAACAGCCTTCCACCCGCCCCATCCTCGTCAGAGGGCAGTGAGGCTTCCCCGGCCTCACCAGCCTCCTGGGGAGCAGGGGAGACTCCAGGGAGCGCAGCTCCAAGCCCTGATGTGCCATGTGCCGCAGGGTTGTCGGTGTCCCGGGGCGGGCACACAGTGCCTAGCCAGCCCCCACTCTGCTTTGACCCGGGAAGTCCAGCCAGCGACAGGACAGAAGGGAAGAAAAAGGGGCGTCCGAAAGCTGAGAACCAGGCCCTCCGAGACATTCCCGTGAGCTCCCCGAGGGCTGGGTGGGCTCATGCTGGGGTCTGCCTGTTAAGGCCTTTTGCCCTGCCTTTGCTTGCCATCCACATGTCCAGCACCACGCCCTGAGCCCACATCAGTGGGCCACTCCGCCTAGGGATTCGTGGCGTGGCCCACGTTCGTGGGCCCCTCGCGAGCACCCTCACTGCTCAGGGTGGCCTGGATCTTGCTGCGGTCCCAAGGCCGAAGGGCTCCTGCAGTCCGCCTGCCCTGCCAGCCAGGGCAGGTGCTGAGTCTGGGGCTCAGGTCCACAAAGGCCGGGGTGGCTGAGGGTCAGCAGCCTGGCCTTTCCCACGCCAGCTCTCCCTGATGAACCAGTGGAAAGATGAATTCAAGGTGCACTCACGGGTGAAGTGTCCCAACTCAGGGTGCTGGCTGGAGTTTCCCAGCATCTACGGGCTCAAGTACCATTACCAGCGGTGCCAAGGGGTAAGGGGCTGTGGGCTGGGGAAGAGGAGGCCTGAACCCACCCTGCCCGGCTGTTGGCTTGGGTGTGTCTGCACAGAGGCCTGGGCAGCCCATCCCACGCCTGCCCTCTCCACCCAGGGCGCCATCTCAGAAAGGCGGACCTTTCCCTGCCCCCTCTGTGAGGCCGCCTTCACCTCCAAGACTCAGCTGGAGAAGCACCGGATTTGGAACCACATGGACCGTCCCCTGTCTGCCCCCAAGCCTGGGCCAGTCAGCCGGCCAGTCACCATCAGTCGGCCCGTTGGGGTCAGCAAGCCCATTGGAGTGAGCAAGCCTGTCACTATTGGCAAGCCCGTGGGTGTCAGCAAACCCATCGGGATCAGCAAGCCAGTGACGGTCAGCAGGCCTGTGCCGGTCACCAAACCAGTGACGGTCAGCAGGCCTGTGCCGGTCACCAAACCAGTGACGGTCAGCAGGCCCGTGACGGTCACCAAACCAGTGACGGTCAGCAGGCCTGTGCCGGTCACCAAACCAGTGACAATCAGTAGGCCCGTGCCGATCACCAAGGCTGTGCCGGTCACTAGACCTGTGCCGGTCACCAAGTCTGTGCCCGTCACCAAGGCAGTACCAGTCAGCAAGCCAGTGCCAGTCACCAAACCTGTGCCAGTCACCAAACCAGTGACCATAAACAAGCCGGTGCCGATGACAAAACTTGTAACGGTTACAAAACCTGTGCCGGTCTCAAAGCCCGTGCCAGTCAGCAGGCCCATTGTGGTCAGTAAGCTGCTGACAGTCAGCAGGCCGGTGGCCATCGGCAGACACACACCGTCCTGCAAAATGGTGCTGCTGACCAAGTCTGAGAACAAAACTCCTCGGGCCACGGCGAGGGCCAGTGGGAAGAAAAGGTAAGGGGTGCCTTCCAGGTCAGGGGTGGGGCGCTCCCTGGCTGCAGCCTGGGATAACGGCCCACAGCGATCCCCTCATCCCCCTGCCTCCTGCTCCGTACCTCCCTTCCTGCAGGGCTGCGGAAGGCCTGGACGCCTGCCCCCTCCCACCCAAGCAGGCCCGGCCAGAGAGCGGGGAGTGTGGCCCATCCAGCGCAGGCCAGGGCTCAGCCCTCCAGCCCCGCACAGAGCCCAGCAGTGGCCCCCTTTCTCTGGGCAGCAGGCCCTTGGGGGGCAAGGAGGCGCCAAGGGCCACAGGGCCTGTGTCCCGGCCTGAGGAGGGAGCTGAGCGCATGAAGCACAGTAAGACGGGGCGAGGGGTGCGGCAGCAGGCAGGATGGGCAGTGGCCAGCCTCCCGATGGTTATTTGACCAGATCTCGGCCCTCTTTTCTCTCCCCTGAGTCAGGAAGGAAGCAGAAGACACCCAAGAAGTTTACGGGGGAGCAGCCATCCATCTCGGGAACCTTCGGACTCAAAGGTGAGGCCCCTGTCAGCCAGGTCCTGAGGGGCTGGGCTCACCACGGTGTGCTCAGGCCCTCGGCCCACTCCTGTGCCACCGCATGTGCACACAGGCCTGGCCAAGGCAGAAGACAAATCCCGAGGCTCCCGAGCCAAGAAGCAGGAGGGGCCTGGCCCTGAGGACGTCCGGAAGAAGGTGCCGGCCCCTGCCAACGCCGTCAGCAAGGAGGTGCAGGCCCCCGTAGCCCACTCAACCCAAGGTGGGGCTCCCAGGGGGTGGGGCTCCCGTGTGGTGGGGCGCGGGCCGGGGGGTGGGGCGCGGGCCGGGGGTGGGGCTCCCGGGTGGTGGGGCGCCGGCGGGGGGGAGGGGGGAAGGGGCGCGGGCCGGGGGGGGGGGGGGGGGGGGGCACACGCGGGCTGGGTGGGGCGCGGGAGGGGGGGTGGGGCTCCCGGGGGTGGGGCTCCCGGGAGGTGGGGCTCCAGGGGGGTGGGGCTCCAGGGGGGTGGGGCGCGGGCTGGGGGGTGGGGCTCCCGTGTGGTGGGGCGTGGGCGGGGGGGCGTGGGGGGGGAGAGGGGCGTGGGCGGGGGGGGCGGGCGCGGGCGGGGGGGGGCTCCCGTGTGGTGGGGCGTGGGCGGGGGGGGAGAGGGGCGCGGGCGGGGGGGGCGCGGGCGGGGGGGGCTCCCGTGTGGTGGGGCGTGGGCGGGGGGGGGGAGAGGGGCGCGGGCGTGGGGGGCGGGCGCGGGCTGGGAGGGGGCTCCCGTGTGGTGGGGCGTGGGCGGGGGGGGGAGAGGGGCGCGGGCGGGGGGGGGCCGCGGGCTGTGGGCGGGGCGCGGGCTGTGGGGGGGCTCCCGGGGGGTGGGGCTCCCGGGGGGTGGGGCTCCCGGGGGGTGGGGCTCCCGGGGGGTGGGGCTCCCGGGGGTGGGGCTCCCGGGGGGTGGGGCTCCCGGGGGGTGGGGCTCCCGGGGGGTGGGGCTCCCGGGGGGTGGGGCGCGGGCCGGGGGGTGGGGCGCGGGCTGGGGGGTGGGGCTCCCGTGTGGTGGGGCTCCCGGGGGTTGGGGCGCGGGCGGGGGGGTGGGGTGGGGAGGGGCGCGGGCCGGGGGGTGGGGCGCGGGCTGGGTCTTGACTGTGAGGTGGTTCCCGGGCCACACAGAGCGGGGCTGAGTGTGGACCCTGGGCTGTGTGCTTGGCGTTCAGGGCATCTGGGAGCCCAAGACAGCCCTGAGGCCCTGGCTCTGCCCCGCAGGTGGCGCTGAGGAGCAGTGGCAGCGGGCCATTCACGAACGGGGCGAGGCTGTCTGCCCCACCTGCAGCGTGGTCACCCGGAAGACCCTCGTGGGGCTCAGGAAGCACATGGAGGTGTGTCAGAAGGTAAGCTGCCCCGGGGCTTCTGTGGGGAGGTGCCCAGAGCAGGTTCTCATGGGCCACCTGTCTGCAGCTGCAGGATGCCCTCAAGTGCCAGCACTGCCGGAAGCAGTTCAAGTCCAAGGCCGGACTCAACTACCACACCATGGCTGAGCATAGCGCCAAGGTACGCCACAGGGCCCAGCTGCCACCCAACCTGACCACTGACACTCACCACAGGCCTTCCCTTCATCTCACCAGCCCTGCCCGCTGACCCTTCACTCCCACACTGCCTGCCCATGGACATCGGTGGCTCCAGCTCGGGGCAGGGGCCCTATGGGGATTGGCACTGAGGCAGGGCCTGCCCCCCAGCCCTCTGACACAGAGGCCTCCGAGGGGAGTGAGCAGGAGGAGCGCGAGCGACTGCGCAAGGTGCTGAAGCAGATGGGGAGGCTGCGCTGCCCCCAGGAGGTCAGTGGGACAACAGGTGGGACAGTGTGGGGCGAGGCACAGCCCCTTGCTGGCCTCTTACTGTCCTGTGACCCCCAGGGCTGTGGGGCCGCCTTTTCCAGCCTCATGGGCTACCAGTACCACCAGCAACGCTGTGGGAAGCCGCCCTGCGAGGTAGACAGTCCCTCCTTCCCCTGTGCCCACTGCGGCAAGACCTACCGCTCCAAGGCCGGCCATGACTACCACGTGCGCTCGGAGCACGCCGCCCCGGTGAGTGGCCGTCCTGTCCTTCAGGCACCGAGCGTGTGTGCCCCCACTTGCTCATGCCCGGCTCCCGGCACCTGCAGGCCACGTGGCTCCTGTCATTCACCTGGGCCTCCTCCCCTGCAGCCCCCCGAGGAGCCCCAGGACAAGCCCCCCGAGGCCGAGGACCTGTTTGGTGCCGAGCGGACCCCCAGCGGCCGCATCCGCCGCACGTCGGCCCAGGTGGCGGTGTTCCACCTGCAGGAGATCGCAGAGGACGAACTGGCCCGAGACTGGACCAAGAGGCGGATGAAGGATGACCTGGTGCCTGAGACGGCGCGGGTGAGCGCCTGGGCTCTGAGCAGGATGTGCCTCCACCTGGGTTCCCTGTGACGGCCCTGCCCCTGGGCCGGGCCGGCGTTGACCTCGGAGGCTCCGCTCTCCCTGTGGAGGGCACAGTTGAGGGCCTCTTTAGAGCAGTGGGCGTGTCGCTGTCAGCTCTGCCCAACTGCCGGGCTCACCCCGGTGCCTGCCTGCCTGTTTTCACAGCTCAACTACACTCGGCCAGGCCTCCCCACACTCAACCCCCAGCTGCTAGAGATGTGGAAGAACGAAGTCAAGGAGAAAGGCCACGTCAACTGTCCCAATGACGTGAGCTGGGGCAGGCTGTGGGTGGGCGTGGGGACGCTGGGACTTAGGGACAGAGCCCAGGTATGGGCCTGGTGACAGCCTTCCAAGTGGCCGGCCTACCTGTGGTCCCTGGGCCTCGGCAGGGTGCTCAGATAACCCTGTTGGCAGAGAGGCCTCGACCTCAGCCCCGAGGCCCAGCCCGCCCACAAGCCTCCCTGGGGTAGGGGCTGTGATTTGTGTGGGGGCGCTGCCAGGAAGTCCTCCCCATGACTGTCTCCCGCCCAGTGCTGTGAAGCCATCTACTCCAGCGTGTCCGGCCTCAAGGCCCACCTCGCCAGCTGCAGCAAGGTGAGTCCGGACTGTCCTCCATGCGCGGGTGCTCAGCAGTGCCCCGGGACCCCGCACGGGGAACATACGACGTGGCCTTTGGGCAGCCTCTTCTGGGAGCCCAGGACCAGCTGGTGCTCCGTGCCCACCCCGGCCCAGGACCCTTTGCCATCCCCAGCCACAGACATTACTCAGTCAGTCCCACGTTGGTCTGCCCACGGGCTGCTCCCGTGGGTGCCGAGGGGCATGTTGACCCCCAGAGAAGCCGGGCCATCTTCCCGGAGCGGCAGGTGGGGAAGTCCTGGGCCAACCCCCGGGCGGGCTGCCGTGTCTTGCAGGGAGACCACCTGGTGGGGAAGTACCGCTGTCTGCTGTGTCCGAAGGAGTTCAGCTCTGAGAGTGGCGTCAAGTACCACATCCTCAAGGCCCACGCAGAGGTGGGTGGCACAGCCTGTGCGAGGGACTGCAGGGCCTTGTGCCTGGACGAACTGGACGGCGGTGGGGGTGGGCGGTGCTGTTTGAGGGAGAGATCAACGTGGAAAGACCCGGCGCCTCTCGCGCTTCTCGTCAGAGCGGCTTCAGCTTCCTGAGGGCCGAGAAGCTCGGTGCCCTCCATCCCGGGGCCTCTACGGCTGCTTTTCTCTCCCCAGAACTGGTTCCGCACTTCGGCAGACTCGCCGCCCAAATACAGGAGCCAGGAATCGCTGGCCCCCAGGAAGGAGAAGAGTCTGGCAGGCGGGAAGAAGCGGGGCCGCAGGCCCAAGGAGCAGCTTCCTGAAGAGCCTGCACCCAAGATGCCCCCCCACCAGGAGGACTGGCCCCCAGGAGGCAGAGACAAGGGGGCCCGGGGCTCCACTGGCCGGAAGGTGGGAGCCAGCAAGTCCCCCGAGAAGTGAGCATGGTGGTTGGCGGGGCCCGGCTCCATGCTGGCCGAGCCCTCCTCTGTCCGGGGTGGGGTAGCTAGCTCTAGGCTGCCCTGCCCGCCAGTTCCCCAGCCCCACCCCTGCCTCCTCCTCTGTCCAGTGGGGCAGCAGCTGCTGCAGGCCCCCAGGCTGGGGCTCCCTGAGAAGGGCCAGGGCAGTCACAGAAGTGCAATCGCCTGGAGGGCTCGGGCTGGCAGAGCCCGGAGGGGCAGAGGAGAGTCTGCAGCCTGGGCCTCAGTGCCGTGAGGGTGGTGCAGAGCGGCCAGATGCCTTTTGGCCCCGGGCACGTGAGCTGCGTGCCCCACCTGCTTCCTCAGGCCCAAGGCTCGGGGTCCCTGGTTCTGGGCTGATGAGGGTACCTCAGCAGCCTCGCCTCTCCACCCAACACTGGAACCCCAGCACCCCCAGCTACCTCCCTGGACAGACCCTGAGTCTGACCGCTGCCGTGCTGACCCGATGGTCCGTCCCCTTCACCCTGCCCGTCTCTGGTTCCTCAGCTTCTGTTCTCTACCTCTCCAGCCACCTCCCTGCCCGTGTGACCCTGCTGTGCTTGGGCCGCGACCACTGGCTTGTGCCCATGGCTCTCTGCCATCCCCAGCTTGGGGCAAGGGGGCCTCTGGTTTTCCGCTTGCAGGGCTGCAGGAGCTGGGCCACAAGGAGCCCGCTCCAGCTTTGCCGTCACTGCGGGCCTGGCTGGGATAGCCTGCTGGGTTAGGGATAGGCCAGTCTGGGCCCTGGGGCCCTGGGCATGTGGGGCAGGGAACAGCCCAGCTCTGTGGAGTGACCGCTGCAGGAAGCAGCCTTCTGTCTGCTGGTCAGGTTTGGCCTGTGGCCAGGTTCCTGTGGGAACACCCTACCCTCTTTTTACCTGCCCCTTTGTTTCTGGGTGTATGGTCTTTTGATGTGAGAGCTGAAGGCCAGGGGGGGATTTGGCAGGTCACAGTGGGTTGATGGGAGCTCTGGGCTGTCTTGGCTCCCTTTGGGGCCTTGAGGACAGCGAGGCCTGCTAATTGGGTTCAGGCTGGAGTCCAGGGCACCTGGCGGAGTGGGTGGACACCTCTGGCCTCCTCCTGGGCCCCGCCTTCCGGCTGTGGCATTGCCTTGGGAAGAGGACACAGCGTCCCTGGTTTGGATGGAGGCTATTTTCCACGGGGGTGGGTGGGTTGAGGGCTCGGCTTGCCGATCCTGGACGATGTGAATTTTGATATTTTCCTGTGTGCTTGTTTCTCCTGGGTGTGTAGTGGATGCCAGTCTTGTGGCTGTGACAAGTAACAACCTTTTTTTATTCTGTTTTTTATACAAAAACTTACAACAATCTGACATTTTGGTGCTAAGGATCTCCTGGTGCCAACGGTGGATCTGGAGGCTGGGCTAGGGCCCCTCAGGGAGGCAGCACTGACCAGGCACCCTCCTGCCCCAAGCTGCCATCCTCACCCGCCCTGGAGAGGAGGGGCTTCACGCTGGGCTGGGCTCTCGCACCCTGCATGGGGGACACTTCCCAGGTTGAGGGGCCAGGCCATGCTGCCTGTCTCTGGCTTCTTTGTCCAGAGGCTCTGCTCCTGGGCAGCCTGGCTGATGGTGGAGGGAGGGGATAAAGATGTGGATCCTTCCTGTCACACACAAGGCACATGGGGTGACCCAGTGTCAGGCAGGGTGGGCACAGTGCCCTGGGTGTCACTGTGGTGTAGAGCCGGTGCAGGTGGGCCAGGCAGCCTCCGCAGGGGCAGCCTCAGGAGGGGAGAGGGCAGCAGGCACCGACAGGAGCCCCAGGTCCCATGTCTCTGCCCTTGTCACCAATGGCTGGAGGAGGTTGGACCTCAGCACCTCTACTGGGGACAGCCTGCCCCAGCCTCTCAGGTACTTGGCCCTTGGGGTGTAGGGGGCTGGTTTTTGCTGGGGGGTGTTTCCAGGTCACCCTCCAAAGTCCACAGATGGCCCCTGGAGTGGGACCCCCGCCTAGATGTGTGGGAAGAGGTGGGGGCTTGGATAACTTGAAGTTTAGCACTTTAACCCCCTAAAGAGGGTGTGGGGCTGCTGCCCAAAGTGGCTGGTGGGTTGGACCCCCTCCCGACTCCCCTGGCTCTGGTTGGTGATGCAGTGGCAAGCTGGGTGCAGAGCCCCCCTCGCAGGGGCAGAGCCCTGGGTGGGTCAGCAGGACCTGCCCGCCTCCGCTCTGGCAGGAACACAGCCAGTCACCTGGCCTTGGCTGACACCTTCCGTGAGAGGGTCCGAGTGGCAGACTCCAGGGCGTAGTAGGCATGGACTGTGCCCGAGACGCAGCCCAGGGCACAACGCCTGTCCCTTTCTGAAGATCTACCTCTGGCCCTGCCCACCCCCTTGCCGCGAGAACAGGAAAGGGCTGGCACTTCACACAAAAATAGGATGCACTTTATTTGCTTGTGCAAAGGCAGATGGATGAGGGTGTCTCCTGATTGACTGGTGGCCCTCAGCTGTAGCCTGCTGCCCCCTACCCCACCCCCGTTCCTCTAGTTCAGAAGGGAAAGGACGGGCGGTGCACCCTGACCTGCGGGAGGCAGGGCTGTCGCCGCGTCCTCGCTCTGCCGGCCTCAGGAGGCTAGTCCTGGAACCGAGGTTCAAAGGGGCCGGCCAGTTCCTCCCGGGCAGCCACACATCCTGTACTTTGGCTTTCTTGGTTTGTTTTTTAATGCCAGTTCTCCGTACATAAGTGCATTTTGAAAGAGGTCCCAGCTATCCCTTGTAACCATATATAAACATATATATTCTATCTACAAAGTGTTTATTTGCAAGATGTTTTGACGACGAGCTCGGGCCCTGCTCACCTCGTGACTGTCCCGGTCCTCGTCCCCGCCCCCAGGCCGAGTGGCACGGGCGGGCCATCAACTGTATGTATTAAAAATGACTGTATCGAATAAATGTTTATTGATTGTTTTCCAGGGACTGTGTGCGGCTGAATTTGTGGCAAGCCGCGGGGTAGGTCCTTCCCGGGCTGACGAAGCCCCATCTGGGGGTGGGTGGGGGTGGGGCGCCCAGCCGCGTTGCCTTGTGGGACTTGTAGTCCGCGGGACGCGCCGGCCGGCTCCGAACTGCGGCGGGAGCGGCCCACCCCGCCCATTCGTCAGCGCCGAGGCCTGCAGCTCATGGCGGCGCCCCCGGCCTCCGCCGACGCTCCCCGCGCGGCCCCGCCGCCCCCCGCGGCCGGAGACGGGACGGACCGAACCGTGGCCAAGAGCGAGGACCGGTAGGCGTGGCGGCCGCGTGCGGCCGGGGTCCGCCCGTCCCTCCGCGCCGGTGGAGCGCGTGGAGCGCGTCTCCCCGAGGCCGGCGGGTCTCCCTCCGCGGCGGAGGGACCTGGGCACCCGGGCTGCCGCGCGTGCCTGCCGGGCGCCCCGCGGGGTCCGTTTCTCCCGGGGCCGCCCCGCCCCCCGAGAGGCCGGCGCTCATGGGCTGCAGGCGGGTGGCGCTCGGACTCCCTCTGCCGCCCGCCCGCCGGGGCACCCTCAGGCTTCGGCGGGGGTTCGCGCGGGCGGGTGGGCGGGGTGGGCGGAGCCTGGCGGGCTGGGCGGCGGAAGTGCCGAGAGCAAACTGGCTCCTGCTCGGTGCCTCCGGGGCCCGCGCCACCAGGGGGCGGTGTGGAGCTCCCCGCGCCTCCCGGCTGGTCTGAGCTGTGCCCTGGGGAAGGCTCCCGGAGGGCTCCCCTGGGCGCCTGGGCTCCGAGGGGCCGCCTGGGTGCTGCGGGGAGAGGAATTAGGCCCACGCCCTGCCTTGGCAGCTCCCGCCGGAGTGTCGGCAGGAAGAGGCTGCGTGGGCTCTGACGGTCATGTGTCCTCCGGGGCTCACACCCTCCCAGTGGCAGCGACTAAGAGCTTGGTTCGGGGTGACAGGCTCTAATAGGACCTGTCGGTGGCACCTGCTGGTTCCAGAGAGTCTTTGATTTAGCCCAAGCTCAGAGGAGGCAGGGCCAGGCAAGTTGTTGAGAAAAGCCCTCCTTGAAGACGGGCTGTGGCAGCTACAGTCCGGGCCCTGCCCTGAGCACAGAACGGGACCCAGGACCGGAGGGCAATGACTGGACTGCAGAGGTCTGGGGACCAGGGGTCTGCCCTGGCGCTGCTCACCGCCCTTTCCTGATGCTGAGGCCCAGCTCCCCTGCAGTCCCTGCACCCCCTGGAGGCCCCGGAGTTGGCTCTGCTGGAGCCCAGGGTCCCTGAGCCTCTCCCTGCCCACCGTCCCACCTTTTCCTTCCACCTTGTGGCACACCTGTGGCCTGTCCATCTTGCCATTGTTTCTTGTGCCCGTAGAGGGTCAGCCCCATGAGGACAGGGACGTGCTGGTGGACAAATGGGCACCTGGGGCGGGGCCTGCTCCTCAGGCTGTGTCCTGGTTGGTCCAGGTGGTGGGGCTGCAGCTGAGGGGTGCAGGGAGGCTGGCCCAGAGCATTGGGAAGGAGGGGTCCTGCCGGGGTTTCAGGGTGGTAGGGTGGGGATGCAGCCCCATTCCTGCACCTGCCCCGAGAAACACACCTGAACCCTCTGTCCCTGAGCCCGGCCCTGGTGAACCAGCCCCTCTCCCCCTCCTACCCCTTGCCTCATTCACTCACTTCCCCGGCAAACTTCCCTCAGCCGGGACGGGTGTCCGGCAGGAGTGGAAGCCTTGGGTGCTGGCCCCAATCTGCAGTCCTGTCCAGCCTCCCCATCTGCCTAATCCCAGGGTCAGGAAGGAAGCTCCTGTGGGCAAAGCCAGACACGCCCATCCCGCCTCCAGATGCCTCCTGGCGGACGGGAGAGGCCCTTTCCGATGTCTGAACCTATCTGGGGTTTTCTCTGGTGAGGTTCTGGCAGCCATACGGATGTTGTTGGAAGCTGAGTCAGGAGGAAAGCCGGCCCTGGCTGGTTTGGCTCAGTGGTTGGGGCATCAGCCCGCAGACCGAAGGGTCTCAGGTTCCATTCCCAATCTAGGGCATGGACCGCCATTGCTGGTTCCATCCCAGCCCCAGATGGATCGCGCGAGGGAGGCAACCAATAGATGTGTCTCTCTCATATTGATGTCCCCCCCCCCCCTCTCTCTCTCTCTCGCCTTCTTCTCTCCCCCCACCCCCTTCCCCCTTCCTTCCATTCGCTCTGAAAGTGAAGGGAAGAGCCCCTGGTGAGGACTGGACAGACAGGGAAGCCAGCGACAGGCAGTGGCCTCACGGGGCGGGTTCGGGACCTATGGAGGCAGCCCCCTGCTCCTTTAGCGACTCCCCTTCCTGAACCCGCTCCCTTCGCCGCCAGATCGGGCCATGCGGTGTCATCCCCACGCGAGCTCTGCGGCCTCTGGAGGGCGGGCAGGGGTTATTCTCAGAGGCTCAGGAGGGTAGAGTTTCAGATTTGTTTATGCCTCTAGGAGGCACCTTGGGGACGGCGGGAGGCCCAGCTCCGCAGCGACATTCACCGCTGCTTGGCCAGCCGGGAGCTCAGACGCCCCTGCGCTGAGGCAGGCCCTGCTCGGAAGCTCTTTTCCGGGTGTTTCAGGGGTGCCCGGGGCAGGTCACACCAAGGCTGGCTTGTCCTCCAGCAGGGTCAGCGCACAGCCCCAACCGGGTGATCCTCTTATGCCTGTGACCTCGGCTCTGGGCCGGCGGTGAGCTGTTCCTTCGGCTCGGGCCCGAGGGGCCTCCCAGCTGCTGCTCCCTGCCTCCCAGGAGGTCGCCTCTGCAGCCAGGGCCTGGCCTCATCCTGGCTGCCCACCCCCCATGGAGGGGCAGTCACGTGGCTCCTGAGTTGTCCTAGGGGGCTGCTGTGGACCGAAGGTAGTGTGGGTGCCCCTGCAGACACCTCGGATCATCTGTCCAGCCATGAGCAGCCCCCCAGCTTACCCTGGCATCAGGATCTCAGGGTGCTGGGCCCTCGGAGCAGAAGGCAGGTGAGTGGCAGACCGGTTGTCCGCAGCCATGGGGAAGAGCCCGCCGCCCCTGCATCTCGGTCGATTCCTGCCGGGGGCGCTGCACATCAGGAGCAGGAGCCAGGCGGGTGCTGGGGCGGGAGGGCACGGGGCTGCTCGCTGCAGGCGGGCTGTCTCCCAGGCCCGTCGCTGAATTGCCCTGTCATCGTAGTCATGTGCCCTGTCCGCCTGTGACCAGGGAACAAGGTCTGCCAGTTTGCCTCATCGAAATCAGATCTGCCCTGTGAGAGGCTCACGCTGAGGGCACGTGAGGCTTTGCCCGGCTCCCAGAGAGCCAGGCTTGGAGAAGGCCGGGGCTGGCGTGGCTTGCAGGCCCCTTGCATGCGGAGGCGGGCGGCTTTCCGGCAGTCAGTCCTCCTTGCCCGGCCCGGGGGTCTGCCCAGGCTGCTGCAGCACCGGCGCCGGAGCCGTCCTTGCTGTGGTCGTCATGACCTCAGTAGGATGCCAGCAGGCACAGCAGGGACCTGAAGGCTCCCTCCAGAGGCCACCAGTCTGGGTGAGAAGCAGAGGGGCAGCAGCGGGGCCAGCTCTGGCCTCCTATCGGGTCCGTTCTGCAAGGCCTTCCTCAGCTCGGGTCGCCCCTGCCGGCCGGGTCTTGCCCTTTGCAAACCATAATTCTCAGGGTTCCTCTGGAGCAGAAAGCACAGAGGGAGGGGCTTCCTTGTTGCCTGGATGCTCCGTCTGCCATTTCCAGGGTGACAGGGCCTGGGGACACCACAGTCTCGGGCGGCTGGTCCGTGCCCGTCTGAGTCTCCTGGTGCTCCCAGCCACGGTGCTGCTGTGGCCTGTCCCAGGCCTGCCTGCCACCGGGTCACCTGGGCACCCGCCCCCATGCGATCGTTAGCACCGGGTTCTGGGCAGAGCCGAAGGCAGTGGCTGTCTCACAGCCACACCTCCACGGGGCCCGCCGTCCGCGCTGCGGGCTCGCCTGCCCGTCCTTGCAGACATGGCCCTCCGCCCTCGAGGCTGTGGTGTGCCTGTGGGGCCGCGTCGCCTCTTTGCTGCCCCAGCAGGTGCCCAGGCACCCTGGCACTGAGGGTTGTAGCGGTGACAGGACTGAGCGGCAGCCCAGCCCAGGACTTGGCCTGGTTTCTGATAACAAAGGGGCACACACGTGAGGCACTCACGAGGGCAGGAGTCCTGCTCCAGACCCGGGGCCCAGGGTAGCCGTGGCTCTGCTCGCTGTGCAGGGCCCCGAAGGGCAGGCAGGCTGGCGGTCACATTGACACCTTCGTTTACTTCTCGCCCAGCCCACGTCCTGGACACCTCCCGTGTCCCCACCCGCCTCAGGCCTTTCCTGAGCAGGTGTCAGCCAGGCCTGTTGGTTTGGGGCCTCAGGCGGGAGGAAGTCCCCCTGCGCAGCGCGGCATGGGGACAGCTGGCACTGGGGCTGCCTGCCTGTCCCAGGTCGAGCTGCCACCCTGCGGGCCGTGTGGCTCCGCCCCTCCCCGCTGTTTGTGGGTTGCCGGAGGGTGAGAATCGGTCAGTCTCCCTCCTACATCGTCCAGTCCCTGCCCTGGCAGGGAGGCACCCCCGCACTCCATTGTGGTTTCCGTTCCTCTGAGCCTGTGTGAACAGTGCCGGAGCACAGCCCGAGGGCGCCCGCACGGGGAGCAGCCAGCCAGCCAGGCGGCCTGACGCGGTGTGCTTGGCGGGGCCCAGCGAGCTGTTCCCCTTCCGCAGCAGCAACGCCGAGGCCCTGGACCGGCTGCTCCCGCCCATGGGCCCGGGGCGCGCGCCGCGGAAGCGCACCACCAGCCAGTGCAAGTCCGAGCCGCCCCTGCTGCGCACCAGCAAGCGCACCATCTACACGGCGGGCCGGCCGCCCTGGTACAACGAGCACGGCACCCAGTCCAAGGAGGCCTTCGCCATCGGTGAGGGCGCCGCCGGGGCACGGCAGGCTCCCGGGGCGGGGCGGTGGGGAGGGCTCTCCCGGCCCGGCCCCTGGACCCAGGTGTGCGCCCCCCCCCCCCCCCCCCCCCCCCGGGCTCCCGCAGGCCTGGGCGGCGGCAGCGCCTCTGGGAAGACCACGGTGGCCAGGATGATCATCGAGGCCCTGGACGTGCCCTGGGTGGTCCTGCTGTCCATGGACTCCTTCTACAAGGTGAGGTGCCCGGCAGCGGCCGCTCCCCGACACACACACACACACACACACACACACACGCCCCGCGCTGAGCGCACACCTGCCCTCAGGTGCTCACGCGGCAGCAGCAGGAGCAGGCTGCCCTCCACAACTACAACTTCGACCACCCGGACGCCTTTGACTTCGACCTCATCGTGTCCACCCTCCAGAAGCTGAAGCAGGGCAAGAGCGTCAAGGTCCCCGTGTACGACTTCACCACCCACAGCCGCAAGAAAGACTGGGTAGGCCGCAGCTGGGCCGGGAGGGCGCTGGGCACAGGGCGGGCACAGGCGCCAGCACCGGCTCCTCCCTTTGCAGAAGATGCTCTACGGTGCCAACGTCATTATCTTCGAGGGCATCATGGCCTTTGCTGACAAGACGCTGCTGGAGGTGAGGGCGGGGCGGGCCCTCCCTCCCCTCCCCAGGAGGGGGTCCAGGATGTGGTGTGAGCAGCAGAGCAGGTCTGCCACCACAGAGAGGAGAATGCCCCCGGGGCAGACCGAGGGGCCACACTTCTGGCTCTGGGCACAAGCTCAGGGCTGCTACCTTGGTTTCCTTTCTGCCCCCACCACACCACGTTCCTGTCGGTGTTCTCTGCTATCCTCGCGGTCTCTGCGGTTGTCAAGGTGGCTGTGACATTGGGGGGTGGGCATGGCTCCTGTGCATGCTGGTGTCTGAGGGAACCGCCCCGTCTGTCCGGGGGTCCGCACAGGGTGCTCCTGAGCCTGGGGGCAGGGGCAGCCTGGCCACTCCCTGACCTGGCCCTGCAGAGGCTGTGCTCACAGCACCCCCTAGCACCCCCATGGCTTCTCGTGGGGACAGACCCCAGACTCACCGTGAGGGCGGCTGCCCAGAGGAGCGTCGAGCCCCTGGGACCAGGCCTGGCTGGCAGCACCCGCCCCCAGGCCCTCCGTGTGCGCGGCCGCACAGGAGCCGGGCGTGGTCGCCCGGCCTCATGGCTTCTCCCCTCCAGCTCCTGGACATGAAGATCTTTGTGGACACGGACTCGGACATCCGCCTTGTGCGACGGCTCCGCCGGGACATCAGTGAGCGAGGCCGCGACATCGCGGGTGTCATCAAGCAGTACAACAAGTTCGTCAAGCCGGCCTTCGACCAGTACATCCAGCCCACCATGCGCCTGGCCGACATCGTGGTGCCCCGAGGTGAGGCTGCAGGGCGGGCGCGCCGCCCGCCCGCCCGCCCGCCCGCTGCCCGCCCGCCCGCCGGTCACCCTCCTGCCTTCCACCCAGGGAGCGGGAACACCGTGGCCATTGACTTGATCGTCCAGCACGTGCACAGCCAGCTGGAGGAGGTGAGCCCCGCCGGGACCCGCCGCCACCACCCAGAGCCCGGTTCAGCGGCCCCAGTGCTCCTGTCCGCTCGTCAGTCCTGTGGCTGTGGACACAGCGGCTCCCGGCCTGAGCTGAGCCTGCCCACCCTTTGGAGGGACTGGGGTTTGGGCGCAAGTCCCACGTCCTGAGCCCCCTTAGCGGGACCCCGACCAAAGGTCACATGTTCTGGGCTGAGGCCTGAGGCTCTGCCTGCCCAGGCCGAGGGCGCCCAGGCGGAGGGCGCCCAGGCGGAGGGCGTCCAGGCCGAGGGCGCCCAGGCGGAGGGCGTCCAGGCCGAGGGCGCCCAGGCGGAGGGTGTCCAGGCGGAGGGCGCCCAGGCGGAGGGAGGGCGCCCAGGCCGAGGGCGTCCAGGCCGAGGGCGCCCAGGCGGAGGGCGTCCAGGCCGAGGGCGCCCAGGCCGGAGGGCGCCAGGTGGAGGGCGCCCAGGCGGAGGGCGCCAGGCGGAGGGCGCCCAGGCGGAGGGCGCCCAGGCGGAGGGCGCCCAGGCGGAGGGCGCCCAGGCGGAGGGCGCCCAGGCCGGAGGGCGCCCAGGCGGAGGGCGCCCAGGCGGAGGGCGCCCAGGCGGAGGGCGCCCAGGCCGGAGGGCGCCCAGGCGGAGGGTGCCCAGGCGGAGGGTGCCCAGGCGGAGGGTGTCCAGGCCGAGGGCGCCCAGGCGGAGGGTGTCCAGGCGGAGGCCGCCCAGGCGGAGGGCGCCCAGGGCGGAGGGAGGGCGCCAGGCCGGAGGCTCTAAGGAGCGGGCCCCTCTTGTGACTGGGACTGTCCCCGTGTGGGATGCCCGTTCCCGGGGCGGCGGGGGCGGGGGCACACGGCAGCAGCAGGCTGCCCGGTGACTGAGGTGATGTGCCGCCGCCATTGACGCACTGTTCCCTTGTCTCCTGTCACTGCCGCAGCGCGAGCTCAGTGTCAGGTAAGATGCCCCGCGCTGTCCGCAGGCAGGCCCCCAGCACCCACGGCGCCGGGCCTGCTGTCCTCCTGCTGCGCCCACTCGGCAGCCCTGGTCCAGCCACCGCTCTGCCTTTCCTGTTGGGCAGATGAGGAAACTGAGGCACGGGGAGGCTCAGAGACTTGTCTAGCCACAGGCAGGACCCTCGGCAGCCAGAGGGCCGGGTGCACATTTGCCTGAGCAGAAGGGCGGGGCCGGGCCCGCCCAGGTGGCGGTGCCCAGCCCTCTGGCCACTGCCCCGGAGCCGTCCTGTCCTCACAGTGAGGAGGGCGCAGAGTGACGCTCTCTGGAGTCAGGAGGTGCTGGGCGAGCCCGGCGGGAGCCCCTGCGGGGCCCGGCTCGCCAGCCCGGCCGCGGTCTCCCGGCCAGCTTCGCGCAGCCGTGCCAGTCCCCCTGGCCGCAGGGCCACACCGGCCCTCCGCAGCCCGGGAGGGGCTGCCTGTGGGCGGATGGCACCTGGTCACCCTCCAGGGCTTCCCCAGCCGGTCCTGGCCTGCCCGCCTCTGCTCCTCCGGCCGTGCTTCCTGCTGAGCGGCCTTTTCTCTCTTCTTTCCTCCTCTGTAAACCTGGGGGCTGCCCTTCCCTCCCGACATGCTCTGCGCCTCCTCACCTGGCAAGCAGAGGAAGCTGCGCTGGGATATGTGAGGACGAGTGCAATGCCTGGTGTGGTGCCGGGGGTTGTGCTGGGGCTGCACCCGCCTGCCTTCCTCTCCCCTCCCCTGCTCTCCTGCCTTCCTCTCCTCCCCTCCCCTCCTGCCTTCCCCTCCCCTCCCCTCCTGCCTTCCCCTCCCCTCCCCTCCTGCCTTTCCCTCCCCTCCTGCCTCTCCCCTCCCCTACCCTCCCCTCCTGCCTTCCCCTCCCCTCCCCTCCCCTCCTGCCTCCCCCCCTCCTCCCCTCCCTTCCCCTCCCCTCCCCTCCTGCCTTCCCCTCCCCTCCCCTCCCTCCTGCCTTCCCCTCCCCTGGCTACCCCTGACCTTCCCCGTCCCCGTCCCCGTCCCCTTCCCCTGCTCCCTGGCTCCCTCCAGGCATGGGCAGCAGGGGAGCTTCAGCCGACTGTCCCCCTCTCCTGAGGGCCCCACCTCCCCTGGGGAAGGGTCAGGGCTTGGAGCGGGGGAACCGCTGCCAGTGCCTGGCCCTGGAAACCATGGGGCGTGGCCCTGCCAAGGCCCGAGGGGCCGTTAATTGCACGTGTGACCGTAGAGCAGGCGGGTTTAAGCTGGCCGTTGGGAACGCTGTGAAGGAGGCTGTGAAGGAGGCTGTGAAGGCCCAGTGGCCTGGGCTGGGAGGAGGTCCCCCCGGGGGCCTTAGGGGTGGTGTCTGGTGGCCCACGCCTGGCCCTCCCCCTGCAGCTGGCTTCCTAACCTCCCGTCCTTAACCTCCTGTCCCTGAGGGGCCAGGCCGCCCTGCGAGGACCCGCAGGAGGGCGCCCCCCAGCCCGCAGTGCGGCCGAGGCGGTAGCGCTCAGTCCGCCCGTGTCCCCAGGGCCGCGCTGGCCTCCGCCCACCAGTGCCACCCGCTGCCGCGGACGCTGAGTGTCCTCAAGAGCACGCCGCAGGTGCGGGGCATGCACACCATCATCAGGTGAGCCGGCGGCGGGCGGCGGGCGGCGGGCGGCGGGCGAGCGGGCGGCGGGCGAGCGGGCGGCGGGCGAGCGGGCGGCGGGCGGGCGGCGGGCGGGCGGCGGACGGGCGGCGGACAGCGGCGGGCGGCGGGCGGCGGGCGGGCGGCGGACGGGCGGCGGGCGGGCGGCGGGCGGGCGGCGGACAGCGGCGGGCGGCGGGCGGGCGGCGGGCGGGCGGCGGACAGCGGCGGGCGGCGGGCGGGCGGCGGGCGGCGGGCGGGCGGGCGGCGGGCGGCGGGCGGCGGGCGGGCGGGCGGGCGGCGGGCAGCGGCGGGCGGCGGGCGGCGGGCGGCAGGCGGGCGGGCGGGCGGGCGGCGGGCGCGGGCGGCAGTGGCGGGGGCGGCAGTGGCGGGCGGCGGCGGCGGCGGCGGGCGGCGGGCGGCAGTGGCGGGCGGCGGGCGGCCGCCCTCGCTGACGCCCAGGCCCACAGGGACAAGGAGACCAGCCGCGATGAGTTCATCTTCTACTCCAAGAGGCTGATGCGGCTGCTCATCGAGCACGCGCTGTCCTTCCTGCCCTTCCAGGTGCGCAGGGCGGGTGTGTGTGTGTGTGAGTGTGTGTGTGTGTGTGTGTGTGTGTGTATGTGTGTGTGCGTGTGTGCGCGTGTGTGTGCGCGCGCGTGTGTGTGATTGAGTGTGTGTGTGAGTGTGTGTGTGTGAGTGTGTGTGTGTGTGTGTGTGAGTGTGTGTGTGTGTGTGTGATTGAGTGTGTGTGTGTGGTGTGTGTGTGAGTGTGTGTGTGTGTGTGTGTGAGTGTGTGTGTGTGTGTGTGTGTGAGTGTGTGTATGTGTGTGAGTGAGTGTGTGTGTGTGTGAGTGTGTGTGTGTGTGTGTGCGTGTGTGTGTGTGTGAGTGTGTGTGAGTGTGTGTGTGTGTGTGTGTGTGTGTGAGTGAGTGTGTGTGTGAGTGAGTGTGTGTGTGTGTGTGTGCGTGTGTGTGTGTGTGTGTGTTTGAGTGTGTGTGAGTGTGTGTGTGTGTGTGTGTGTGTGAGTGAGTGTATGTGTGTGAGTGAGTGTGTGTGTGTGTGTGTGAGTGTGTGTGTGTGTGTGTGTGTGAGTGTGTGTGTGAGAGTGTGTGTGAGTGTGTGTGTGAGAGTGTGTGTGAGTGTGTGTGTGTGAGTGTGTGTGTGTGTGTGTGAGTGTGTGTGTGTGTGTGCGCGTGTATGGCGGGGCGGCCCCTCGCGTTCACCGGCGCCCCCTGTGCTGCAGGACTGCGTCGTGCAGACCCCGCAGGGGCAGGACTATGCTGGCAAGTGCTACGCGGGGAAGCAGGTAGGTTGGGGGCGGGTGGACCGGCGGGCGGGGGGGCGGGCGGCCTGTGAGGCCGTGCTGAGTCAGCGTCCTCCTCAGATCACTGGCGTGTCCATCCTGCGGGCGGGGGAGACCATGGAGCCGGCGCTGCGGGCGGTGTGCAAGGACGTGCGCATCGGCACCATCCTCATCCAGACCAACCAGCTCACCGGCGAGCCCGAGGTGGGCCCGGGGCCGCGGGCGGCGGGCGCGGGCGCGGGGCTGGGCGGGTCCCCTGACGCTCCGGCTCCCCCCAGCTCCACTACCTGCGGCTGCCCAAGGACATCAGCGACGACCATGTGATCCTCATGGACTGCACCGTGTCCACGGGCGCCGCCGCCATGATGGCTGTGCGCGTGCTGCTGGTGAGCGGCGGGCGGCGGGCGGCGGGCGGGCGGCGGGCGGCGGCGGGCGGGGGCGGGGGGCGGCGGGCGGCGGGCGGGGGGCGGCGGGCGGGGGGCGGCGGGCGGCGGGCGGGGGGCGGCGGGCGGCGGGCGGGGGCGGGGGCGGGGGGCGGGCGGCGGGCGGGGGCGGCGGGCGGCGGGCGGGGGGCGGCGGGCGGCGGGCGGGGGGCGGCGGGCGGCGGGCGGGGGGCGGCGGGCGGCGGGCGGCGGGCGGGGGCGGCGGGCGGCGGGCGGGCGGGCGGCGGGCGGCGGGCGGCGGGCCGGCTTCCCCACCCGTCCCTCTGGCGCAGGACCACGACGTGCCCGAAGACAAGATCTTCCTGCTGTCGCTGCTCATGGCGGAGATGGGCGTTCACTCGGTGGCCTACGCGTTTCCCCGCGTGAGAATCATCACCACGGCCGTGGACAAGCGTGTCAACGACCTGTTCCGCATCATCCCGGGCATCGGTGAGGCTGCCCGGCCGGGCGGGCATGGGCCTCCGGGCCTGCGTCCCACCACAAGGTCTGCTGCTTTCTCTAGGGAACTTCGGGGACCGCTACTTTGGGACAGACGCCGTCCCCGAAGGCAGCGACGAGGAGGAAGTGGCCTCCACGGGTTAGCCAGCGCCAGCCTCTGCCGTCTGCGTCCCCACCCAACCACCTGCCTCCTGACTCTTCTGGTTAAACAGCCTTTCCGTCGTAACTCACCTGTACCTTTCGAAAAATAAATACATTTTTAGAAAAACTGAAATTCTGACCAATAAGCTGGCGCCTGGGAATGCTGTTCTGCCTGAGACTGGGCTTGGGCATGGCCCCCGAGCTGCCAGCTGCGTGGCAGCTTGCGTCCCCAAACTGCAAGGCAGCATGGAGAGGTGTGGTCTGTCCTCTGGCGCCCTGGCCGTGCCTGCCTCAGGTTCAGGCCAGAGTTAGGAGAGGCCAGAGCCGGGCCCTGGGTCGCCAGGCAGCCTCTGCAGGCAGCCGCCCCACCCCCAGTGTGTGAACTAGGCAGGAGGCCAGCGGAAGTCAGTGCGTGGGCAGCTGCAGGAGGGCGTGCTGCGCGGGTCCTAGCCACTAGCCGGATCCCCAGTTGCAGGAGGGGCAGAGCGTCAGCCGGTCGCCTGTGCACTATGTGCGACGTACCTTTGCCGCTCCTGGCTCCTCAGCCGCCGGTGGCAGGCTTGCCTGGGTGAGGGCGCACGGTAACGATGGCTGGGCGGCTCTAGGTGAGCTGTCAGGCTCCAGCGCCCTCCCCCGCCCTCCCGCCCTGACTTCGGCCTCTTTCCTGTCCCCCAGTGTCTTTGTCTCCCCACCCCCCACAAAGGCCATGTAATGGAAAAGCTTGTCATGGGCGGAGACAGGAAGTCACTGGGTGGGGTGTGGCCAAGGGTGGGCAGATAAAGGCGGGAGGCTTGTCCAAGGGGTGGCCAGGGCCCAGGGACAGAGGAACGACCTGGGGCCCAAGGTCAGCAGGAGGGCTTCTCCCGAACCTGGTGAGTCTCCCCATCCCATGTCGCCAAGGCCTGTCCCTTCGCTCACTCATTCTTGTGCTGAGTGCTGGGGACCTGAGGCTGCTGCAGGCCTGGCCCCTCCGGAGGTGCGACAGGGCCCCGAGGCAGGGGAGACGCATTCTGTGGGTGAGGACTGGGGTGCAGTTAGAGTAGCCGGGTGGGGGTAGGTCATTCCTGGGTGGGGCCCCAGTCCAGCTCCCAGAAAACTAACCCGTGCACAAGCCGACACCACCAGACATGCTCGTGCGGCGGCAGCAGTCCACCCATGGACACCATGCCTGTGTGCTAGGAGGAGGGTGCAGGTGCCCCCTCCCCCCATGGGCCCGTCTCCTCCAGCTCAGGGAGACCTGGCCACACGTTAGACTTCTTGGGCCCATTTCTTGCCAGGGGCCCCTGGCGGGGTGGAAGTGGGTCACCTCCCAGACAGCCGTGCGGAGGCAATAGGGAGCCAACGGGACGAGTTCCAAGGTCCGAAGCTGTCCAGGGAGCAGCACCGAGAAAGCTACGGACACGCGAGGAGAGTCCAGTTTGAGAAGACTCGGTGCCCTCAGGGTGGATGCGCCCACCCCGGGTGCTCTCTGACGTCCGACTGGGGCTGGGGAGCCAGTGGCCTTCGTGTGCCTGTCTGAGCGTCTCACCTGGAGGAGAGAGTGAGAGGAGGGGGCTGCAGCCTGGACCTCTCCACAGAACCTGGGGAGGGACAGTTGGACAGGATGCAGACCTGGAGCCACTTCCTATACTGGTTCGGAGGCTTCTGGTGCACTCAGGAGAGACCTGCCTGCTGAGGGCTCTGCCAGCTGCCCCTGGGCAGTGCCTCCAGGACTGACCAACCTGAGAATGGTGTCTCCAGGTCAATCTCAGGTTCGTCAGCCTGTGAGGTGCTGACCCTTCCCCGCAGTGGCTGCCACAGGCACGTGTGGTTGTCACACGGAGGCAGGCATGCTGCACATGCCCACAGGCTCTGGAGGGCTGGCAGGGCCTCCTGGGGCCTCAGCTGGCACACCTGGAGGCAGGAAGCACCTCCCTTGGAGTTCTGGGCCCCAGGCCTGGTGCGGTCCCAAGGGCTTCGGGGGAAGTCCTGGGAGAAGACCTTCTGCTCTGGCCCCTGGGCCAGACCTTAGGTTGGAGGCCGGGGGCGTTTCAGGCTCTTCAAGGTCAAGCTGAGTGTTTGGGGGAGGGGAGGGGAGGGTGCATAGGATTCAGAGGTGGGAGGTGGTGGGGCAGGGGGTATCAGGTAGATTTGGCTGTGCTTGGGTTAAAAGGGCAAGGGGGCAATTCCCACATGGGGTTTGTGGGACCAGGTCTGTGATGGGGCTGGAGGAGGAACTGGGCTGGAAGCAAAGGCCACTTCAGGGGTGACATATCCCCTGGGGCAAATGCTAGGCAGGTGGGCCTCCTCCAGGTGCGCATCTGCTCACCAATGGGCTTCCAGCTAGGAGCCAAGATCACCAGGTGCCACGTGGCTGGATGTGGGGCTAGCTGAGCCCTCACCTTCCCTCAGGCTCCATGCACCCCAGTCCCAGTGGCATTGAGGGCTGGGGAACAATGCATCTAGGGGAGAGGGGCCTTGTCCCAGTGGGGGGCGGTGCCTCAGACACTTCCTAAGTTCTGGGGAATCAGCATCTAAACTGGGGTGCCCAGCCAAAACCGGTTTGGCCCAGTGGATAGAGCGTCGGTCTGCGGACTGAAAGGTCCCAGGTTCAATTCCGGTCAAGGGGCATGTACATTGGTTGCGGGCACATTCCCGGTAGGGGGTGTGCAAGAGGCAGCTGATAGATGGTTCTCTCTCATCGATGTTTCTGACTTTCTATCCCTCTCCCTTCCTCTCTGTAAAAAATCAATAAAATATATTTTTAAAAAGGAATAATAAATAAACTGGGGTGCCCAGCAGGGTTTACCCCTCTGAAGCAGAAGCTTAGGGGCTCCACCTCTCCGAGACTTGGAGTGGGGGTGCGGGACAGCGAGACAGGCAGACCACCACCAGGAGGGGACCTGCTCGCTGATGGCTGGGGTGCCCGGAGCCGGCAGCTAGGGGAGAACGTCACATTTTGCTTGTGGACCGCACGTGCCCTGCGGATCCTCCCCTGGTTCTCCAGGTCCTGCCATGGTTACTGAGCAGAGGAAGTTCTCATGTGGTCCTGGCGCCCAGGTCCCAGGTCCCTGCCTGTCCTCGCCACAGGAATCCACGTGTTCCTTGCAGACCATTCTCGCCAGCTTCTGCAATAAACTCCTTCAAGCGGTCATGCAGACTGACATGACCATGGGGTCAGACGGAGATCTGACGCGGCAGACCCCAGTGGGAGGTCCGGCCCCAGGGCGCCCCCGGGGACCACTCACCTCTGGGTCAAGCTCCTCCAGCCCTGCACCGCCCCCCACTGGGCCACCTGGACACAGCCCTCTGTCAGGTCCGCAGGGTGGGGGAGGGGGAGGGGTGAGGGGTGGAGAGGCTTCCAACAACCCCCGCCCTTCCTTGTAGACCACACCCCTGCTAACACCTGGTCCCTGGTTGTGTCCCTGGCAGGGACCCATGCCAGCAGCGGGGCCTGGAGGACTGGATTACTTCATGATGGTCCATAGAATCCCACAGAGAAAATAATGAATATAATCGTGGTCTAATTAGGATAATCAGGGGAGTAAACAAGCCCTAATTAGTTTGGCTCAGTGGATAGAGCGTCAGCCTGCAGACTAAA
Organism: Pipistrellus kuhlii; assembly: GCF_014108245.1. Lineage (NCBI taxonomy): Eukaryota > Metazoa > Chordata > Mammalia > Chiroptera > Vespertilionidae > Pipistrellus > Pipistrellus kuhlii. Next base: position 629,917 of record NW_023425592.1, on the reverse strand, counting down.
GGGCCCCGGGTTTGATTCTGGTCAAGGGCACATGCCCGGGATGCAGGCTTGAACCCCAGGAGGAAGCATGCAGGAAGCAACTGCTCAATGACCCTCTCATCATTGATGCTTCTATCTTTTTCTCCCTCTCCCTTTCTCTCTGAAATCAATAAAAAATATTTTAAAAAAGAAAAGAAAAAAAGAAGAGTAAACAAGGAAAAATGTCTCAGAACACCAAGACTGGCAGGGGGTGGGAGGGGCCTGCAGCCCAGGGAAGGCGCAGGGTGGGGCAGGCCTCCTCCTGCTCCTGAGAACTAAAACCACCACACCCAAAAGCGCGGCCTAGGCGCCGTGGCCCTTCAGCTGGCGGACACTGCTCAGTGAGAACACACAGACGACCTCCACGCCCGGTCAGGGCGCAGGCCCAGGATGCTTCTTGATGGGGCAGGCCTCCGAGTGACCCCGACCGGGGAACAAACCCAAACTTGGTTGCATCAGGACTATGCTCTAACCGACTGAGCGACTTGGCCAGAGCCCGTGCAGGTTTAACCTTTTCAGAATGTTTCTGCCTTGCCCTGAGCTAAGACCAAAGCCCCAGCCCTCCCCCCGCAGACAGCTCTGCCCACAGCCCCGGGCCTTCCGGCTCAGAGTGGCTGCTCCCGCCCGTGTGCGCAGGAGACACGTGGCTGGACACGAAGCCCCAGGACACACTCATGGAAGCAGAGCTGGCACCTCTCATCCCAGGGGCAAGGCACAGGCACCAAAGGTGGTCTAAGTGCAGGGACATCTCTCCTCTTGCCATCAGCGTGGTGGGAGGATGGGTCCTCCCAGGAGGTACCCTGAGGAGGAATGGGCACCACCGGCTCAGAGACAGATGACCCAGGGGGGACGGTGGTGTCCAGGAGTGAGGACCCGAGTTTTCGCCACAGGGATGTCCCGGTGGGGCAGGCCTGAGTGGCCAGGTCCAAAGGTGGTCAGCACAGAGCACTGGCGCAGCTGAGAGGGGCCACCACGCCCACTGTGCCAAGCACTGGCAGCAGCTCATGCAGCTGGGTGGAAGGAGTGGAGCTGCTGTCTCCGGGGATGGGGGCGGCAGTGCGGGCGCCCCTGGCCTGCCGGCACAGCCCTGGGGGCTGCCCTGGCCCAGGGCTCCTTTTACACTCCGGTCTCAGCAGTTAGAAAGCGGAGGGGAGGGACATCGAGCCATCCCTGGAACAGGCAGGTGGGCGTGGCTTCCCGCCCCCAGGGGACTGAGGAGGGACCCCCCAAGGTGGGCTGGCCAACAGGATTCTTGCAGGAGAACTAAATAAGACACGCCTGGTCTGCAGTGAAAACATTTATTTTACAACAGTTATCTTTATTCTAGGTCAACATTCAGACATACAAGATGGAGGTCACTGTGGGGAACATCCTAACCCTCCCACCTGGCCCTCATCCACTCTGAGGCACCCCGGCTCCGCCAGGTCTGCTCCCAGGACAAAGCCAGTGCGGACAATGCTTCCCACACATCGCACTTAAGTTTTAAAAACCGTCAATACAGTTCAGTGCAAACCGCCTCCCTCCCTTAGTGTGAAACATGAGTCCGTCCTCCAGGGAAACAAAGCCTAAGGTGTGGCCAGGCCCAGGCCGCTCGCTCTTCCTGGAGGGGCGGCGTGGCCCTGCTCCGCTCCGCAGCCCTGGGCCCATCTGTGGTCCCACAGAGACTGTGGACGCAGTTGGTCACTGATTGTATCTGATGCTTAGAAAATTGGTTTTACATGTTCCAAAGTGGAATGGGTTTCTACACCGCCCAGATGTCACACAGGACGTGTGACTGTGATGGGCACCCGCCCCGAAAAGCCGACACTGCAGTGGCTCAGGCACACGCCCGGCACCTGCCCAAACTCTAGGTGTGCGGTGGCGTCGGCGCTGTCCCTGAGCAGCCAGCAGAAGGGCTCTCAGGACCCCCCGCCCGGCCTCGCCCAGAAGCAGGCTGTTTGGAGCCAACCTTTATTGTACTTGCTGCACTGCCCCTGGACAGCAGCAGGCGGCCTGCTGCACGATATATACATACACATATGTACACACACGGAGATACACCACTGTCCACACCTGCAGCACAGACGGCACTAACCGTGCCTGGCAGGACTGTAAAAATGTAGCTTTCGCCAATTCCATAGGCGGAAGGTTCACAGCCAAAGTAACAAAGCAAGCAGGTCAGTCCTGGGTCGCACGGGCTCACAGCTAAGAATACAGGAAGGAATGAGATCACCACCTGGCTCACCCCCGTCACCATCGCCCCGGGAAGATGAGCCGAGATGAGAGCCAGGAAGGACAGACAGGCCCCTTTCCCCGCCCCTCCCGAGAGCCTGGTGGCGGGAGGCCGAGCATGCCCCGATGCCGGCAGCACTGTGTGGGCTTCTTGGGCACAGACGGCCGGCGCTAGAACACCGAGGATGGTCCTGGCAGGAGCCTGGCCGTGACACCCAGCGGCTGACAGCCCGGAGACACTGCCTGCTCCAGCCACAGCCACTCTGACCTCTTCCTGTACCAGATCCCAGCGGGGCAGCTGTATGGACGGATGGGACAGCGAGGGAGGCTCACATACCGAGTGTAATATCTAAAGCAGTTTGAAATGAGAACAGAGCCAAAAGGAAGACAAGGCGAGACACGGCACTGAGCAGAAGAGAAACCTACACAACAAGAGCTGCAGTCAGACATGCTTCCTGCAGGGACCGGGCCTGCTGCCGGACCCTCAGGGCGCCCACAGCACTGGCTGCCCGGCAGGCCAGCCCCCTTAGCAAATCGGATGGGCTTCCTCTCACACAGACCCCAACACCCTGGGCCACACACACCACTTGCCGTCTGACACCAGCACTGGCCCCCCAGCCCAGCTCTGGAAGGCACAGGGCTGCCCCCACTTAGCAGGACCAGCGTCTCTCCAGGCTCGAGAACTCTGCTCACCAAACAGGCCAGGCAAGCAGAGGACACGCACCAGGACCTTCGCCTTGAAAGCAACCAGTCACACTCTGGAAGGGCCTGCCCTCGGGCCACCCGCGGTCCCCAGCACCGTCACCATCAGCTGGTTTTAGCCTCGGAGAGGCCACCACAGCACCTGGCAGGGACTCGGGGACACACATGGAGGGCCTGGCTGGGCGGAGGTTTTAGCCGGGTTCTGGATCGTTCTGGGGAACAGCACTCACTGCCCAAACCATTCCCAGAGCACTCCCGGGGACGGCGGCCACCACGCAGGCTCCGAACGGGCGGCACAGGGATAGCCTGGTCTCACCGCCTCCCTCGTTGCCCGGTGGGCCAAACAATGAGTTTCTTGTCCTTTCAGGAGAGGCCTGGTTTTAGCAAATTAGTTCTAACCCAACATCACAATGCAGAGATACCCTCTCCTTGGACATCTTCATGATCACTAACCACAATGAGCAAAAAACAAAATGGGACCAAGCAGCTGCCCAGGACCTAGGCTGGCCTGCAGGAGGGCCAGCCTGGACGGTCCTAGGACGGAGGGTTCTGCCAGTGGCCAGCCCCCCCCCCGCCAGCTCTGGCTAGCACAGCCTGGCGGGCAGCAAGGGCCACAGGGGAGGACGTGGCTTCAGGAACATGTCTGGTTTGTCTGAGCCAGGGAACCATGTCGCCCAGCGCTCCCGTTTGTCCTTCACTCTCCTGGGGATGCAGCGGCACAGGAGCAGCGAATACATTCATTCTGCAGACTCAGGCCCACATGGGCCCCATGAGCCTCCAGAAGCTGGTGTAGGGCCAGCAGGGAACCTGCTATTTGGTACATCGTAACCCACATCTCCTCAGTCCCTGAAGCAGGGCACCACCCACCAGGCCTGGGCCGGAAAGGAGGACGGACGTGCAGCAGTTCACAAAAGGCTCTGCCCCCAGCAGCAGCAGCAGCAGCAGCAGCAGCAGCGAGATCCTGGTCCGGCTGCTGGCTGACAAGCCAAGGGCGCCAGGCCCCCGGGGCCACCTCTCCCATGCCAAGTGTGCCTCTGACCCCGCGACCTCCTCAGGACCCTGAGGGCTCTGGCTGAGCAGTTGCAGGAAGAGGGGGACAGGGGCTCAGAAAGCAGAGAGGAGGCTGGGCAGCCAGGCGCCACCTGCAGCCTGGACTCGGCCTGACTGGCGACCTGGGCTGCGGCTGCTACTGTGGTGCTTCGACATCCAAAATGGTTACCAAGAGGCCACAGGGCCTGGAGGGACGTGGAGGCTGACTCAGAGAAAGGAGAGGGGAGACGCTGGTGGTGGCCATCGGCCCAGCTCGTGGCACGGGGGCTCAGGCTGGATCCAGGCTGAGGTCGCAGATCAGGAGCTCCCACAGTCCCCAAACACATTCCTCCCGAAAAGCCCGTCACCAGGCCATGCACACAAGGCGAGCAGCAGCTGAAGAACTGTCCTTGCTACCAACCCCCGGGGACTGACAGGACACAGGCCCCGCTGGACAGACCCCAGCTGTGCAGGCAGCGCCTGCCCCGGCCCAGGGGCACGGGCGGGGCGGCCCCTCCACTGCGGGGACACCACCCCACGCGGCCAGCTCATGGCGGCGGCCTGACAGCCCAGGCGGTGCCGCCATTGCTCAGTGCGGTCTCGCTGCAGCACGTCCACAACACAGACAGACATGGAACGGACCCCACACATGCTATTAGAAAGGAAAAACAGAAGACGGCGACCGTAGCTAAACTGCTTTAAATACTGCATGCTACGCACTTCACGTGTTGGGGTTGGCGGGTGGGCGGGCACAGAGGCGGAGGGTCCTTCCCGGGCCAGAGCGGCTCCCTCCCGCCTCTGTGACTACAGTTCATGATGCGAAGGTCGAAGTGGCCAGTGCTGATTGATCCGCACATCACAGCGTCTCCCGAACTTAATTGAACCCGTCGGTGTGGTAGCTGGGGTGGGACTCGGCCGTGAGCTGGGTGGTCTCTGTGGCGGACGCTGGCTGTATGACAATCGGCGTGTCTGTGGCCTCTGAAAAGCAATCACACGCATTTTCATCGCGTGAGGATGGCGGCCTTCCGAGTGCACCATGCGCCCTGTCAACACATCCTCCTGTGACAATGCTCCGTCGCTCTGCTGGGGTCAGAAGTGGCAGGACAAGCACTTGGAGGGAGAGGCTGCTTACTGACCTCCCCCCAGCGTGACCACCTCCTCGCCTCAGGCCGCCGCTGGCCCGAGGCCCACCCCACCTGCTCGGTCCCCAGGACTACAGCTAGCGCAGCTGGCGGGCAGGGACAGCCCCGCGTCTGCTTTACCTCCGAGTCCACGTTCAACCTCAACGGGCCCAGCTGCCACACACATCCTGGCCCATGTCAGTGCCCTCCTGTTTGACAAGACAGGTGGACACGGTTGAGGGCCCGTTCTGGCGCCACCCCACGCACGCAGCCAGGCCCTGGGCGGCACTCACCCCGCTCGTCCGACTGCAGCTGCGCCTCCAGGTCCTCGGGGGACACGTAGAACTCGGTCTCCTCGCCCTCGGGCGCCTTGGGCTTGCACTTCCCGCAGCAGCAGTTGAAGCAGCAGCACAGGCAGCAGCAGCAGTAGCAGCAGGTGAGGAGCCCGCAGAAGACAAACAGGGCCTGGGGGGAAGGGAGGTGGGCGCTGGCTGAGATGGCTCGAGACTGGGGACTCCCCAACAGGGCACCCACACACAGCTGCTGTCACCCTATGAGAGTGACAGACAGAAAGGCGGGTGCTCCTGCTCTCCTCCAGAGCGAGGAGTGTAAGAAAGGACCAACACGGGGTCAGGAGACACAGAGCCTCCAGGTGCGTAAAGAAAACCGTTTCCAGAGGGGACTGCGAGCAGCCCTGCAGGGAGATGCTGTCCTCGCGGGTGGCGGGGCTTTGAACGAGGAAAGGAGGGTGCAAAACGTTCAGTTGACAGGCACACAGCTGCCCACACACAGGATAAGCGGGGCACAGCCACCCACCGAGCACCGCGGTCAGGAGGGAGAGCACATGAACATGCAGGGGCCAGTGACCCGCCGCCCCGCCAGCTCCACGTCCTCACCTTTGCCCACCAGCTGGACAGCACGAAGTAGGTGTTCACGTTCTCCTCCCCAAACTGCTCGGCCACGTAGAGCCCCAGGGAGCCGTACTTGTCGTAGATGTTCCTCTTCGTGGCGTCCGTGAGGATGGTGTGCGCGTTGTTGATCTCCTTGAACTTGTCTGCAGCCTCTGGGTTGTCAGGGTTCTTGTCCGGGTGATATTTCAGGGCCAGTTTCCTGCAGACCAAACCATGGCTGGGTCTCATGTTTCATGTTCACCCACTGGGTGGAGGGCCAGGGGAAGGAACATTTGCCATGACCATCCCACTTTCCTACTCTCCACAGAAGTCAAGAACTGTGGGTCAAAGAAATCTCTGCCATCATTTCCACCTTTCCACAGCGCAAAGGCAACCCTGCCCTGCCCTCTAGTGTCCGAGCGGCTAACTGCACCTTCCGCACAAAGCAGCAGGCAGGGGTCTGATCGGCACTCTGTTGTGTGTTTAGTTATCACAGCTTCACAATGACACCGTACCTAAGGGTTCCGTTCAGGTTCAGCCAGAGGTTACAACAGGGCAAGCAGACTGTCACCACTGCGTGGAACCAAGTCAGTCATTCAACGGCCAACAGCCCCTGCTCAGCACGTCAGAGCTGCTGGCTGCACGACTGTCTACTCCAGGGTAGACAGTCTGAAAAACTTAATGTACCAATTGTAAACTACAAGGGAACACACTACACATACAAAGGTGTTAAACACTTTGTCGGCTAAGAAAAAATTAAAAAAATATACACTGGTCGGTGCCAATCACACCCATGAGGCATGGCTCTTACCGGTAGGACTTCTTAATGTCGTCTGAGGTTGCGTTCTTGTCCAGCCCGAGAACATGGTACAGCGATTCCCCAGAGGTAGAGAGTGAGCGCTGCCGCTGGTCGGCCATGGTAGGCTAGTCTACAAGAAAATTCGAAGAAAACTCAAAAAGTATAAAGTGTACAGACACGGAATCAACCACAGCACAGCAGTTTTCAATTGTATGTGCAGAGGGCTGTGATACCACTACCCTAAGTTGACTTTCAAAATTAAGTGGATTGATCGTAACCCCTAGAGCAGAGAGTGTGAATAGCTAAAAGAAAAATGAAGGGATTGTCAAAATGGATAAAAATGCAAGAGCCACTCACTATGCTGTCCAGAAGAGACCCCCTGAACACACACACACACACACACACACACACAGAGAGAGAGAGAGAGAGAGAGAGAGAGAGAGAGAGAGAGAGAGAAACAGGGAGAAGCAGGTAGCCCACAGCTAAGAACCTTAACGCTGACGCCTTCCTCCACAATGACAGAACAAAAGGCAGCGCCCCCCAGCACTGAGGCCCAAGAACACCATCTTAGCTGTTATTCCAGTTTGGTCCTGGGAGCGTGTCTGTGTAGCATCCACTTATCTGCTGCCATTTTTTCCTGAAGAACACTATAAACACCACGACTGATTCTTATAGGACACCAACCTCTACAAAGCATACACTTTTTACTTTTTTTAAAATATATTTTTTATTTCAGAGAGGAAGGGAGAGATGGAGATATCAATGATGAGAGAGACCATTGACTGGCTGCCTCCCGCATGCCCCCTACTGGAGACAGAGCCTGCAGCCTGGGAATCTGTGCCCTGACTGGGAATTGAACTGTGTGACCTTCTGGTTCATGGGTCGACAATCAACCACAGAGCCATGCCAGCTGGACCAGATCATACACCTTTTAAAAATCACAACATGCCCCAAGTTCAATTATTCACGAAAATACATTGGCCACTGAGAAACGAGACACCATTGCATGTGCACTAAAGAGCATGGGTCAAAGTGAGGATGAGGGTGTGAAGCACTGGAGCGCTCCCATGGACTGCGCCCCCTTCAGGACAGTCCTCAGCACTTCACCCACACTCATCACAGGCCCAGCAGCCCACTGCGGCGCGGCTCTCACCTACGCCTGCACAGACTTACACACGAAGGTTCACAACAGCGAACTCTGGAAACAACCCAAATGTGCACGAGTGAGTGAGTGGATGGACAAAAGGGGTCCAGGGTAACTCATTCTGGGCCCCCTTCGGCTGCCGGGCAGCAGAAAGGCCACAGACTCCCCCAACACGTTTTGTTTTCTTCCCACCGAAGAAAAGAGGGATCTATACACACACAGAGGGCTCCGTCCTGGGTGGGACCTGAGAGACAGAGGGCTGCACAGGACGCTCCTGCCTGCCTCCAGAGCGCAGACAGGTGGCTGCCTGGGCCTGGCAGACGCACAGTTACCGAGGGCTCAGGACCCAGCATGCCACTCACTCCCTGGCCATTTGTCCAAGAGAAGAGAAAACACTCCCCAAAACCTGTGCACAAAACGCTCAAAGTGGAATCAGTCCGCTTCCTCCGATGGAATGGACCATTCACTCAGCAATCACAAAACTGCAGACACAGACGTGAGCCTCACAGGGTTAGTCTGAGTGGGAGGAGGCGTGCGAGGGCAGAGCAGGCCCCGTGGTGGTGGTTTGTTCAGGGTCCAGGGTCCTGGCCCTAGAGGCGGACATGCACTCCACACTGTGAGAGACCTCAGCAGCAGCACACACGCACAGTCACGTGACAGTGGGAATCTGGTGACACTGGCAGTTAGGGCCCTGGTTGTGATATTAAACTAGTTTTGCAAAAAGTTACCACTCTGGGAAACTACATGTGTGTGAATCTAGTTATCTCAATTAAAATGACAATTAACAGTGAGTTACCAGACCAGTTCCAGGTGTCCTGGTTGGTTTAGACCAGCGGTTCTCACCCTTCCTGGTGCCGCGGCCCTCCAATACAGCTCCTCATGTGGTGGTGACCCCCAACCATAAAGTTATTTTGTTGCGATTTCATAACTGTAATTTTGCGACTGTTATGAATCGTAATGTAAATATCTGTGTTTTCTGATGGTCTTAGGCAGGCGTCCTCAAACTTTTTAAAGTGGGGGCCAGATCACGGTCCCTCAGAGAGCTGGAGGGCTGGACTATATGAACTACTAATTCCTACTGTAACACCTCGGCTGCGCTCACTGCCCAAAAAACCTGGCGGGCCGGATCAGACTCCTCTGCGGGCCGCATGTGGCCCGCGGGCCGTAGTTTGAAGACGCCTGGTCTTAGGTGACCCTGCTAGCGATTCTCAACCTAAGACCATCGAAAAACAGATATTTACATTATGATTCATAACAGTCACAAAATTACAGTTATGAAGTAGCAGCGAAAATAACGTTATGGCTGGGGTCACCACCATGAGGAGCTGTATTGGAGGGCCGCGGCACCAGGAAGGGTGAGAGCCTCTGGTTTAGAGCCTGGGAATCAGCCCGAAGTAGACAGACAGCATACTGCGGTCAGCAGCAAGGCAGCTCTAATTCACCAGCCGCAGGGAAAGACAGTCTCACTGTGGGAGCAGCTGTGTTACCTTCCCTGCTGCTGAGCAAGCACCAGTCTACGGCCTTACCGCCCTGAACACGCCCGATCTCTTCTGATTAGCAAACACCTCGCTGCTTTTGCAGGAAATACTGAGCGAAGCTTCAGTTGCCCACAAAGAAGGCTTCAAATATCTCTGAAAAATACCTGCCCAGCAGGACTAAGAAAGGCATGGAATACAGCCAACTGACTAAAAAGTCAGAGAGAAGTGAACAGCCACACCGGAGCCAGGAGGAAACAGCTGGTGTGCCAGGAGGCCCCTTCAGCCAAGGCCACACCCACACCCCGGCAAACAGCTTCCGACACCGAGATCGCTCCAACGGGAAGAGGAGAGGTTTTCAGCAGCACGAGTACGCCCAGCAGGGTAAGTCAGAGGATGGAAGGCAGGTCTGGGGACAGGGCTGCTCCGCACCCCACAGGACACCCTCTGTGGAGGGAGGAAGCCAAGGCGGAAACGTGATGGGGGGAGGGGCTGAGGCACAGGAGAGGCCAGGCAGCCAGCTGCTCTACTCTCCCCTCCCCAGGCCTCTTACAACACAACATGCAAATGCCAAGCGACAGGGAATTCACAACAGACAGCAGGAGGGCACAGGACGGCCCCTCAACCTCTCCAAGGCCATGGGACCGTCAGCCCCGTGCTCCCTGAGTCCAGGGGTCAGGGATCCTGCCCCTGGTGAGGCGGGTGCTACAGCGGTATCATCGCTGAGAGAACGAAGCACAGAGAAGGGTAATCAGTATCTGAACCTAAACGAAGGCCGTGACTTTTTGCCATAGGGATCCAGGTAAGCCACCTGACCCCTGCTGAGGGCAGAAAATACAACAGGTCTCCCTCCCCCGAGAGGGTGTGTTAGAATCAGGATGCGAGCATTCCAAGCCCAGTTGTGGGCCAGTTGGTACAGGGCTGGGTGTCAGTCAGTCACTGCGGACAGACGCAAGGACACGCCCCACCTCACAGCTTGGCTGGCACAGAGCCTGGGGACCCGCAGACAAAGCAGGGATTTGGGCTGATGTTTACCTGCATCTTCTGGAAAACTCTCCACCACTAAGTACTGTGCCACTTCCACCCACAGAAACACAGCCCCGCAAGTCTAACTACGACTCCTTATGGCACTGGTCCTGGAATGTTCTGGAGAATACAGATGCAACAAAGTTTTGTTTTGTTTTGATTTTTAATATATATTTTATTGATCTTTTACAGAGAGGAAGAGAGAGGGATAGAGAGCTAGAAACATCAATCAGAGAGAATCATCGATCAGCTGCCTCCTGCACACCCCCTACTGGGGATGTGCCCACAACCAAGGCACATGCCCTTGACCAGAATCAAACCCAGGACCCTTCAGTCTGCAGCCGACGCTCTATCCACTGAGCCAAACTGATTTCGGCCAAAGTGGTTTTTAAAAAATATATATTTTTATTGATTTCAGAGAGGAAGGTAAAGGGAGAGAGACAGAAACATCAGTGATGAGAGAGAAGCATTGGTAGGCTGCCTCCTGCAAGCCCCCAACTGGGGATTGAGCCCGCAACCTGGGCATGTGCCTTGAAGGGGAATCGAACTGTGACCTCCTGGTTCACAGGTTGTCGCTCAACCACTGAGCCATGCTGCCCGGGAATAACAAAGTATTTTTTTTTCTCAGTTACTCAGTGCTGCTAAATACTTGACCTCTAGACCCCACCCATGGGAAAATATGAACAATTAATACTGCCACATCCAAACAAATGCTTTTATTTAAAATTAGAGGCCCGAGGAAAAACCAAGATGGTGGTGTAGGTGAGCACAACAATTTCAAAACTACAACTAGCTGAAACCGGTTTGGCTCAGTGGATAGAGCATCGGCCTGCGGATTCAAAGGTCCCAAGTTTGATTCTGGTCAAGGGCATGTACCTTGGTTGTGGGCACATCCCCAGTAGGGGGTGTGCAGGAGGCGGCTGGTCGATTTTTCTCTCTCATCGATGTTTCTAACTCTCTATCCCTCTCCCTTTCTCTCTGTAAAAAAAAAAAATCAATAAAATATATTAAACAACAACAACAACAACAACAAAAACTACAACTAATAGATAAAACATCTATAACCCAAAACCACAGGAAGGCTGGCTGAAAGAGAAAGGAGCAAAAGCGCTGAAAAGCTGAAAAGCCTAGGTACGGAGGCACGCAAATCGGACTGGTGGCGGGCGACTGGTTGCGAGACTTTTTTTCATCCAGAAAGGAAACAAACTCCCGATCACTTTAAAATCTAGTTTCTGGGGGCACGTGGGGGACCCAGACACCTACGGGGAGAAGCTGGTCTGTCGGCCATCGGGTCCGAAAGTGAGGGTGCCGCTCTATCCACTGAGCAAACCGGTTTCGGCTAGTTGTAGTTTTGAAATTGTTGTGTGAGGCTCCAGATTAGTTAGTTGCTCACCTACACCGCCATCTTGGTTTTTCCTCAGGCCTCTAATTTTTTTGCATAGGTGCGTGTAGCAATTATTATTTACTGCGCTGGAGCGCGGGGACTTGGAAACCCTGAAAGGCAGAGCCGGCTGACGGCAGCCATTGCTGTTTGCCACGCCCCAGCTTAGTGATGTCCTGAGACCCCGCCCCACACCTTCTACAAACCGGCACAGGCTCCACACAGCTGCTATTGCATAAGCAGTGAAAATGCCGAGAAAAAGGAGATCTCAAACAAAATAAATGGAGAAAAGACTAGATATAGAGTTCAAAAACAGTTACAAGGTTTTTCAAAAATTTCCTAGAAAAGACCAATAAATTTAATGAGACCCTTGAGTATATGAAAAAGAAATTAAACTAACCAGAAATTAAACATATATTGAATGAAATAAAAAAAAAACTATAGAGACCCAACAGCAGACTAGAAGAATGCAAGAATCAAGTAAAAGATTTGGGTTACATAGAGGCAAATGTCAGACACTCCTCCACAGAAGCAAGAAGAGAAGAGAATCCAGAAAGTTGAAGATAATGTAAGAAACCTCTGGGACAACTTCAAGCGAACCAACATCCAAATTATGGGGGTGCCAGAAGAAGAGAGAGAGCATGACACTGAAAACCTATTTTAAGAAATAATGACTGAAAATTTCCCCCACCTGGTGAAAGAAATAGACTTACAAGTCCAGGAAACACACAGTACCCCAAACAAAAGGAATCCAAAGAAGACCACACCAAGACACATCATAATTAAAATGCCAAGAGCAAAAGACAAAGAGAGAATCTTACAAGCAGCAAGAGAAATAGTTAGTTACCTACAAAGGAACATCCATACAATTATCAGCTGATTTCTCAACAGAAATTATACAGGCCAGACGGGAGTGGCAAGAAATATTTAAAGTGATGAATAGCAAGAACCTACAACCAAGATTACTCAGCAAAGTTATCATTCAGAATTGAAGGGCAAGATAAAAAGCTTCACAGATCAGAAAAAGCTAAAGGAGTACATCACCACCAAACCAGTATTATACTAAATGCTAAAAGGTGTTCTTTAAAAAGAGGAAAAGAAGAAAAAAATAAAGATAAAAATTATGAACAACAAATACATATCTATCAAGTGAATCTAAAAGTCAAGTGAATTAAAAACTTGAGGAACAGAATAAACTGGTGAATATAATGAATCAGGGACATAGAATGGGAGGGGATTGGTAATTCTCAGGTGGAAAGGTGTGGGGGGTACAGGAAGAGACTGGACAAAAATAATATACCTATGGATGAGGACAGCGAGGGGTGGGGGTAGAGGGGAAGTAAGGGCGGAAGGTAGAGTGGGGATCAGGTGGAGGGGAGCTATGGGGGAGGGAGAGAGAAACAATTGTAATAATCTGAACAATAAAGATTTATAAAAATAAATAAAATTAGAGGCCTGGTGCACAAAATTCGTGCATGGAGGGGAGACGGGTGTCCCTCAGCCCAGTCTGCACCCTCTCCAATCTGGGATCCCTCTCACAATCCAGGCTGGCAGGACTTCTGCCTGCCAGCCTGATCACCCCCTAACCACTCTACTGCCAGCTTGATTGATGCCTAACTGCTCCCCTGCCATACTGTTTGCCCCTAACTGCCCTCCCATTCAGGCCTGGTCCCGTCCAACTGCCCTTCCCTGCAGGTCCAGTCACCCCCAACTTTCCTCTTCTGCCAGCCTAGTCACCCCTAACTGCCCACCCCTGCAGGCTTGATTGCCCCAACTGCCCCCCCTTGCAGGCCTGGTCCCTCCCAACTGCCCTCCCCTGCTGGCCATCTTTTGTCCACATGAGGCAGTCATCTTTGACCATATGGAGGAAGTCATCTTGTATGTTGGAGTGATGGTCAATCTACATATTACTCTTTTATTATCTAGGATAGAGGCCTGGTGCATAGGTAGGGCCAGCTGGTTTGCCCTGAAAGGTGTCCTGGATCAGGGTGGGGTTCCCTTGGGGCGTGGGGTGACCTGGGCGAGGGGCCTGAGGTGGTTTGCAGGCTGGTCACGCCCATGACAACCTAAGGGAAGGCCCTGGTATCTGGAATTTATTTACCTTCTACAATTGAAACTTTGTAGCCTGGAGTGGAGGCCTAGGCCGGCAAGGGCAGGCAGAAAGCTTGGCTTCTTCCATTGCCTGGGAAACCCAAGCCTCCCTCCTGCTCTCTGTGGGTGTGAGCACTGGGTGGGACCATGGTACATGGGAGCAAAGAATTTTCAGTAACCACCAGAAGCTTGCCCCGATGACAGCAACCAGCGCCCCATCTTGGTCTGGTGCCCCTGCTCACCTGCTCCACCATCTTGCCATGGCCGACGTTGGCCCTGTTCCATGCTCTGCCTCCTGCTGCTGAAGCCCACGATGGTCCACAATGCCCCATGGTGGTCAGCATACATCATAGCAACCGATTGTTCCACAGTTTGGTCTATTTGCATATTAGGGTTTTACTTATAGATAGATAGGATATATAAAATGCTAATACACAAAGTATCCCTTTGGGAGTTTGACCAGGAGTTTGATCGCTTGCTATGACGTGTGCTGACCACCAGGGGGTGGTCAGAAGGAAGGCAGCTGGAAGGCCCTGATCCGTCCTGATCGCTGGCCAGGCACAAAGACCCTACTGGTGCACGAATTCCATAAGCCAGGTCTCTAGTATTTAAATAAGTAAAGGCAAAATGCTACGTGAATACCTTTGGAAGGTATCTGGTAATCGGGTGGTTTCTGGGAAGGACCAGGAACCAGAGGCTAAAGACATCCTTTGCTGGACAGCATTTCTTTATCTAACCCTACACTACTGCCTTTTTTTTTTTTTTTTTTTAAATATATATATATATATATATATATATATATTATGATTTTTTTTTAGAGAGAGGGAGAGAGAGGAATAGAGAGTGAGAAACATCGATGAGAGAGAATCATGGATCAGCTGCCTCTTGCACACCCCCTACTGGGAATGTGCCCGCAACCAAGGTACATGCCCTTGACCGGAATCAAACCTGGGACCTTTCAGTCTGCAGGCCAATGCTCTATCCACTGAGCCAAACCAGTTTTGGCCACTGCTTGGTTTTTAAAATCATGTTCATTGCCATGCTTTTCTATGTTGTTTAAATTAATAAACCCAGGTATCGTTTTCATAAAAAGTTGCCACTAAGAAAATGAGCAGCAGAGGACCTCCCTCACCTGCCACTGGAGGCAGCACTGAGCGTGTCAGCTGTGGGCGTGTTCTGTGCAGGACCCTCCTCTCTAATAAGAATAGCACAGCGATGGAGTAGAGCAATCAAACACGCACTGCACTGAGCACCAAACCGTGAAGAGACAGACCTTCTGGGGCGAGAGAAACATTTTGCAACTTAATTTCACAAACACAGCATACACCAAAAGTCAGGGACATTTGTTAGTATCTGTGCACTTCGAGGAATGCCAATTTTACCTGCATCAGAAAAAGGGGGCAGCTTGTCCTGGCCCGTGACTCAGTTGGTTGAGCATCGTCCTGTGCACTGAAAGGTCTTGGGTTCAATTCCCCTTCAGACACATACTTAGGTTTTGGTTTAAATTCCCGGTTGGGGTGCATGAGGGAGACAACTGCTCCATGTTCCACTCTCACATCAATGGTTTTCTTTCTCCTCCTTCCTCTCTCTCTAAAAGCAATAAAAGCATGCCTTCCAGTGAGACTAAAAAAAGGGAGCAACTGTTGTAGTAGGATATTTGTTCCCAAAGCCGTTAGATAAAGAAAATAAAAAGGAGCATAAGTTCTCCACACCTTCATGGGGCAGCTACAGCCGCTCGCTCCCGTGGCATCGGTAACCACTGCGCATAAAACACCAACCGGCTCTGAGAAAAAGCAGCTGCTACACACAGTTTTCACACTGGTGTTTTGTGTTTTGAGTCAGAAGAGAAAATAAATGCTGTCCAAGCACAGAAATGGCTAAATTAAATTTCTACGCTCTTTCGCACACATTTCAAAAGTTAGCATCTTGTTATGGAGGAGCCACTACGAGGCAATGTGTACGTTTGAGTTTCTGTTCAACTGGAACACAGTCTGAACCACAAGACAGATTTAGCCCACAAATGGAGATTTTGTCTTATCCTGAGGAAAGGTGATGGCAAAAGGGAGACAACAATTGAACCCAAGACCTTTCAGTGCACAGGAACATGGAGCAGTTGTCTCCCTCATGCACACCAACCCGGAATTTAAGCCAAAACCTAAGTATGTGTCTGCAGGGGAATTGAACCCAAGACCTTTCAGTGCACAGGACGATGCTCAACCAACTGAGTCAAGGGCCAGGACAAGAAAGCAAGTTCTGTGAGGTTTTTTGTTTGTTTTATATTTTCATTTATTTTAAAAAATATATTTTACTGATTTTAGAGAGGAAGGGAGAGGGTGAGAGAGAAACATTACTGATGAGAGAAACATCATTGATCAGCTGCCTCCTGCACACTCCACACTGGGGGTTGAGCCCATAACTCGGGCATATGCCCTGATCAGGAATCAGGATCATAGGGTTGACGCTCAACCACCGAGCCACACTGGCTGGGCTTAAATTTTTTATTGATTTGAGAGAGAGAAACACTGACTCGTTGTTCCACTTATTCATGCATTCACTGGTTGATTCTTGTATGTGCCCGACTAGGGATTAAATACAAAACCTTGGCGTATTGGGATGACCCTCTAACCAACTGAGCTACTTGTCCAGGGCCTTTTTG
The DNA here is from genome assembly GCF_014108245.1 of Pipistrellus kuhlii. Lineage (NCBI taxonomy): Eukaryota > Metazoa > Chordata > Mammalia > Chiroptera > Vespertilionidae > Pipistrellus > Pipistrellus kuhlii. The sequence continues at coordinate 613,374 of NW_023425592.1, read as the reverse complement.
TGAGTTTGTTTTTTATTAAAAAAAATTTTTTTTTAAATTGATTTCAGAGAGGAAAGGAGAGGGAACGAGAGAAACATCAATGAGAAAAGAGAACCATTGATCGGCTGTCCCTGCATGCCCCCCACTGGGGATTGAGTCCACTTGCCCTTCACCAGATCAAACCCGTGACACTTCAGTCCACTCGCCGACACTCTATTCACTAAGCCAAATCAGATAAGACTGTGAGTTTTGTTTATTTTTTTTAATTTTTAAAAATAAACCTTTATTGTTCATATTATTACAAAAGTTCCTCATTTTTCCCCCCTCCACCAGGTTCCTACCCCACCCTCTGCTCTTTCCCCAACCCCCATTGTCCTCACCCATAGGTGCACAGTTTTTGTTCAGTCTCTTCCCACACCCCCAACTCATCTTTTCCCCGAGAATCGTCAGTCCACTCCCTTCCATACCTCTGATTCTATTACAGTCAAGTTAATATTGTTCATCAGGTTTTTAAATTCCCTTGGTTTTTAGATTCACTTGTTGATAGTTACGTATTTGTTGTTCATAGTTTTTGTCTTTATTTACTTTCTCTTCCGAAAGAACCCCCTTCAGCAATTCATATAATTCTGGTTTGGCGGTGATGAACTCCTTTAGCTTTTTTTTATTAGTGAAGCTCTTTATCTGGCCTTCGTTTCTGAGTGATAGCTTTGCTGGGTAGAGTATTTTTGGCTGTAGGTTCTTGCTATTTACCACCTGGAATATTTCTTGCCATTCCCGTCTGGCCTGCATGGTTTCTGTTGAGAAATCAGCTGACAATCGTATGGGTGCTCCTTTATAGGTAACTACCTGCTTTTCTCTTGCTGCTTTTAATATTCTTTCTTTGTCTTTTGCTCTTGGAACTTTAATTATGATGTGTCTTGGTGTGGTCCTCTTTGGATTCCTTTTGTTTGGGGTTCTGTGCGCTTCCTGGACTTGTAAGTCTATTTCTTTCACCAGGTGGGGGAAGTTTTCCAATATGTTTCCGGTATCTTGCTCTCTTTCTTCTTCTGGTACCTCTATAATTCTGATGTTGGTTCGTTTGAAATTGTCCTAGAGGACCCCCCGCCCCCCTTTTCCCTAAAGTGAGTGAGTGAGACGGGCAGATGGAGGAGGGACTGTAATGGTGGCGGCGGCCGGCAGCTCCCTGCTCTGACCCACGGCAGACCTACAGCACCCATCCCCTCCCTGCCCCGCTGCCAGCCGGCCTCCGCCCGGCCGCCCGCACGGGGGGCCCCCTCCCCGGCCCTTTCCCGGCTGCTGGCGTCTCGCCCCGCGCCCCGGCCGGGGCCCCACACACACTGGACGAGCTCGCGGGAGGTGGTGGAGGAGGTGGTGGAGGCGGCGGCCCGGGGATGGCGGCCCCTCCGCGGCAGCAGCAGCAGCAGCCGGGACCCGGGGGGGGAACATGAGCCTCCCGCCGGGGGGCAACGGCGCGGGGGCGGCAGGGTCCTCCGGCCGCCGAGGGCGCGGCCCGCCGCGGGCCCCGAGCTGTCCCGGCCGCAGCAGTACACCATCCCGGGCATCCTGCACGAGTGGGCCCGGTTCCAGATGGAGCGGGCGCACTGGGAGCTGGAGCGGGCCGAGCTGCAGGCCCGAATAGCATCTTTGCAAGGAGAAAGAAAAGGTCAAGAAAACTTGAAGAAGGATTTAGTAAGAAGAAAAAAGATGTTAGGGTATGCATTAAAACAAGAAAGGGCAAAATATCACAAATTAAAATATGGCACAGAACTGAACCAAGGTGATTTGAAAATGCCAACATTTGAATAAAAAGAAACCAAAGAAACAGAAGCTCCCACAGTGCCTCAGAATAGCCAGTTAACGTGGAAGCAAGGCAGACAGCTATTAAGGCAATATCTTCAGGAAGTAGGTTACACAGATACAATATTAGATGTACGGTCTCAGCCGATAAGGTCATTACTTGGACTATCCAATTCAGAACCAAATGGATCAGTAGAAACAAAGAATTTAGAACAGATCCTGAATGGAGGTGAATCTCCTAAGCAAAAAGGACAAGAAATCAAAAGACCTTCTGGTGATGTCCTTGAGACATTCAATTTCTTGGAAAATGCTGATGACAGTGATGAAGAAGAGGAAAATGACATGATTGAAGGCATGCCAGAAGGAAAAGACAAACATCGGATTATTAAACACAAAGTAGGAACTTGATTTTCTAAGCTTTTTAGCTAAAATATATATGCTCATATTATATTTCAAATAGAAATAAACTATTATGGATTATAAAAAAAATAATAAAAAAATTGTCCTAGAGGTTTCTTACACTATCTTCAACTTTCTAGATTCTCTTATATTCTTGCTTTTGTGGAGGAGTATCCTCTGGATCTTTGTGTTCCAAATCTTTGATTTGATTCTTGCGATCTTCCATTCTGTTCTTAGGGTTCTGTATAATACTTTTTTATTTCAGACAATGTATTCTTTATTTCTAGTTGATCCCTTTTCATATTTTCATAGGTCCATTTATTTTATTGGCTTTTTCTAGGAAATTCTTGAGAAACCTTATACGCGTGGTTTTGAACTCTATATCCAGTCGCTTTTTGTCCTTCATTTCTTTCGTTTATAATCTGTTTCCTGGTCTCGGCATTTTTGCTGCTTCCCTGAGTTGGTAGGGTGGCTTTGTGTGCTAAGGTGTCCTATATGGTTCAGTGAGTCAGCCTCCCAGTTACCTGAGGTAGACAGTCTTGGTGTAGCCTTTTGTGGGTTGTCTGAGCAGTCTTGTTGTTAAGCCTTGCTTGTTGTTGGTATCACTGGGAACCGTTGATCTCCAAGCCAATTGGCTATGAGGATCAGAAGTGTCTCAGCTATGCCGAAACCGGTTTGGCTCAGTGGTGGAGCGTCGGTCTGCGGACTGAGAGGTCCCAGGTTCGATTCCGGTCAGGGGCATGTACGTTGGTTGCGGGCATGTCCCCGGTAGGGGGTGTGCAGGAGGCAGCTGGTCGGTGTTTCTCTCTCATTGATATTTCAGGCTCTCTATCTCTCTCCCTTCCTCTCTGTAAAAAATCAATAACAATATATTAAAAAAAAAAAAGAAAGAAAAAAAAGAAGTGTCTCAGCTAGGAGGGTTTTTGTATTTTGCTTGGACGGGGCGGAGTCTCGGGGTGGCACAGACAAGCTTTGGTGAATCCCACAAGATTGGTTGCAGGCGTGCGCACCTCTTTGGTATAGGCACAGACAAGCTTTGGATTCCTGTCTGTCCCTCCCTAGGAGAGTCGTATTGGCAATTGGCAGCAAACAAGCTAGCCAGCCACTGGAAGGGCTTCTGTGCTCCACTTGGATGGGGCAGAGTCTCGGGGTGGTGCAGACAAGCTTTATTCAGCCCCTCCCTACGAGGGTCTGGTTTCTGAGTCCCACAGTAATGGCTGCTGGCTTCACACACCTCTGAGAGATCTCTGCCCATTGCCTGACTGTCTGGCCTCTCCCTGTCTGGGCCGTCTATCAGAGCAATAGGGTGATTCTGTTTTCCTCCCAAACAAGAAAGCCAGCCGCGAGTTAGCTGTTCGCCCTCTGCGTGCAGGGAGTAAGCCAGTAGCGAACTCGGGCGGCCACCTTTTCGCGCACAGTTCACCGCACCTTCAGTTCCTGAGGTTCAGAGTGCCTCCTCTCTCCTTCCTAGATGGTAGAGCCTCCTCTCAGCCAGCCGACCAGCGCTTCAGGGCAACGTTTCCCCTGTTTTCCATTTCTAAATTCAAAATTGTTGTGGTAGGCTGCATTCAGGTGTCTACCCTATGCTGCCATCTTGGTTTCTCTCCGATTTTTTTTTTAAACATCAATCGGTTGCCTTTCCATACACACCCCAGCCAGGGATCGAACCTAAAACCTCTGTGTATACAGGAAGATGCTCCAACCAACGGAGCCACACGGGCCAGGAACCACCTGTTTGAAGTAGCACCTCACCACTTTGCTTTACCTAAACCTGTTTCAATTAAATTTCAAAGGCATTTCTGAGACCCAAGCAAGATCTGGGAACAGCCATGCCACCTGAACTACATATCACAGGTTCATTTCCAATGCTCATTCCTGGAGGGTTCAGCCCCGTGTTAGGCTGGACTTTCGTTAGTAACACTGCATCTTTAAGAACACACACAGGGCGCCCATGCAGGTCTGTGCAACCTGGTGCAGCTGCTACAAACAGCAGGAGGCATCCACAAGCCAGCAGACACAGGAGCAGGCATATGGTAAGCACAGGGTTTCTACGCTGTCTGCCCTATCACGCTGCTGCCAGGGGTCCAAGGCTCAACTCTGCTTCTGTCACCACCCCACTCTGCAGCTTCCCCAACACCCCCAGCTGCAGCAGCAAATCACAGACCAGCACCAGCCTCTGTATCCACCAGCCAGGCTGACAGGCGACTAAGTGATGGGACCAACTCCGCCCAGGCAAAGGCTCCGCTGACCCCCCGGCTCCCTCCTACCCAGACCTCAGGGCCCTGCAGAGCATGCCGGCCTGGGCAACCCTTCCTGTCAGCCTGCCCCAAGCACACCAGCAGCGCCCGCTGCTCTATGTGGAGCATCCTGGGCCGTGAGTACATTGTCTGTGCTATCAGTTTGTTTAACAAACATTGAAACATCTGCCATGTACCACACTGTCCTCAAAGCTGGGAACTCCCAGCGAACAAAATAAGCAGAGCAGACAACACCCCTGTCCTGTAGGCATGTCCCCGAGGCGCAGAGCGCCGGGGAAGGCTGCATTCTGGTGAGCACTGCGCGCTGACTCCCGCGCCGTGCATTCTGACTCGTGCTTGCATGTCACCTAGCACAGGTTTATAAAGTTGCTGTGGAATTCAACCTACTGCTGGGGGAAACCCATATACCAATTTTGGAAAAACAGATTTGAAAATATCTTAAAGGAAGTCCATTTCTGTTCCAAGTGTTTCATTATATAATTTTACACAGGAATAAATGGAACATGTAGGCCATGACGTGAGCACCGATCTAAACACTAGAAAAGCAACAAAACCTGGACACTTCCTGCACTGTCCAGTGTCCCTGTCCACATCTCCTGATTAGCTCCCTTGCTTTAAAATTTGTTCCGGTATGTTTCTACCTCGCCTATTAATTTAAATTTCTGAGCTTAAGAAAATGGCCTACCACTGTGAGCTGCTTCACTCTGCACGTGCTGGATGTACAATAGCTGTAACTCACTCATTTCCGGTACCGGACAAATTGCATGTTGTGAAATGCCCACAATTCACCACTCCACTGTCCTGGAAGGTGCCGGGTTGGTCCCAGGTCCTATAACAGTGCTGCTCTGCACACCCCTGAGCAGTGCCTGGGGTGCGAGTTTCCTGAGGTCAGGGCCAGGCACGGAAGCCCCAGCCTGAGGCTGGATCGTGAGGCTGGCTCAAGACCGGGTGATGCAGAAGTTGTCAGCAAGAGTGAACAAACTGTTACACAATAGCAAACAAGCACAAAAGGTACTCTCATCTTCCTTCCTTAGGAAATCCAAAGTAAAACTACTACAATGAGATACCACCACACACCTACTGGAACCACACTTACTAGCTAGAACAGCTTAAAAAAAAGACTGGCAAGACCAAGAGCTGGTGACGGCGAACTGAACCCAGACTTCACACAGCCGGGGGACGTGGAATGGGACGGCCATTCTGGAAAAGACTCTGGAAGTTTCCTATAAAGTAAAAACCAGACTCATCACATAAATCCCAACCTTAAGCATTCGCCAAAGAGAAATGGAAATGGCTCACACGAAGAACCTGCTGGTGAATGAGTGTCATCGCCAAGCCCAGGACACGTGTCCTTGTGAATGGGGAGATAAGGGGCCCTGCTGTCCCCATTCCACCTGGTGACTCTTAGAACACCGAGCGGCGAGGGGTGTCAGCGCCAGGGCAGGGGACGGTCAGGTCCTCTGAAGGGTGATGGTTATACAAACCTGAGACTGCACATAAAAAGTTCCATTTTCTTCAATGTTTACTGAAAAGTAAAACAGAAGAACCTGGGCTTGTATTATATTTTATGTTTTATGATTTACTTTTCTAGTCAGTCATTTTCATGGAAGTTTGCACAAGTACCAGCAGTCTGTGACATTGGAAATTAAATATAAAAACCCAGTCCTTCACCGCACACAGTTCGGGAGGAAGAGATGCAGGGTATGGGACTACCTGTGGACTCCAGGGTCCCTGGCAGGCTCGATGTGTCAAGGATGCCAGCTGCTGCCCACTCCCCACTGTACCTCCACAACGCCGCGGAGACGCACAGAGTGCCAGGGAAGACTCGCCATGGACCCACCCCCACAGGCTGCTGAGGCCAAGTTCCAGGCGCAGAGCTGTGGTGGCATGGGCTGCATGCACACAGCCACACACTCACAGATTCTGAACATGCCAAATTTTTGTGAACTTACCCACTTACCCCATCTTTGTTTTTGTCCAATAAATTTGTCTCAATCCCAAGGTCAAAATTAAATTGTCCTATACTTTCTTCTAAAGTTTTGTTACCCATAGGCAGTCCAATTCGTTGCGCTGAGTCCCAGGAGCCCCGCGTCCCTCCAGCTCGCTGTAGATGCCCGATTGGTGACTAGGAACAACACAGTTTGAGCTGCACTGGGTGTTCCAGGTCAGTGCTGCAGTTGGAAGGCCCCGTATGCTGAGGGGGATGTAGTTATGTGAGATTTTCCACTGAGCGGGAGTCGTCATCCCTAACCTACTGGGTCCTCTTCCATTCTCAGCACACCTCATTCACACTTCCGCAGTTATCTGAGTGAGTCTCAAAAACTTTTACAAAAGCTACAATGCTTTGGTATTTCGTTGTATTTTAATCCTCATCTGAGGATATTTTTCCATTGATTTTTAGAGAGTGGAAGAGAGAGGGAAAGACGGAGAGAAATGTCAATGTGAGAGAAACACATCAATTGGTTGCCTCCTCCATGTGCCCTGACCAGGGCTGGGGAGGAGTCAGCAGCTGGGGCACATGCCCTTGACTGGAATTGAACCTGGGACATTCAGTCCGCTGGCCAAAGCTCTACCCTCTGAGCCAAACCAGATAGGGTGGTATTTCTATACACTCCATTAGATAGCACTACTTAAAATGTTAATGTCAGCATCCCCAAGCCAGGTTTTAGGGCCTGAAGTCTGGGTGATGCTGACCAGTAGCATGAAGGCCACACTAGGGTCCTCACTGCCTCTGAGATGCAGAGGCCACCCAGGACCACCACGTCTGCCCTCACCTCAGGGACAGGCAAGAGAAAGCCGATGCGCTGGGAGCAGGGACCCTGGTCCAGAATACACGCAGCATCCACAAGTGGAAGTAATGTTGAATTTTATGGATCTTCAGGTATAAACTCACAGACAAGTAAGCTCAAAAATTTTTTAAATAGCCGAAACCTGTTTGGCTCGTAGATAGAGCGTAGGTCTGTGGGCTGAAAGGTCCCAGGTTCGATTCTGGTCAAGGGTATGTACCTTGGTTGCGGGCACATCCCCAGTAGGGGGCGTGCAGGAGGCAGCTGGTTGAAGTTTCTCTCTCATCGACATTTCTAGCTCTCTATCCCTCTCCCTTCTTCTCTGTGGAAAATCAATAGAATATATTTAAAAAAATTTTTTTTAAATATATTTTATTGATTTTTTTTAAGAGAAAAAGGGAGAGGGAGAGATAGAAACATCAATGATAAGAAACATTATCAATCAGCTGCCTCCTGCACGTCCCCCACAGGGGATCGAGCCCACAGCCCGGGCCTGTGCCCTGAATGGGAATCAATTAGTGACCTCTTGGTTCCTGGCTCAATGCTCAACCACTGAGCTACACCAGCTGGGCAAATTCAAATTTATGATCACGAAACACAATGTCAATGTCTTTGCCTTAACAAGGTGTAAAGGGAAAGGACAGACAAAACTCGGAAGAAGAGAAGGGGAAGAAGGAAGAAACACCTTCACACTCAACTTGGAGAGACATGCTGTTGACAGGGCAAGACCAAGACATGTCACACAGAGACCAAGAGACCACGCAAGCACCCGAGACGACCAAGGGGGCAGTTACATGGGGACGGGGGCAAAGGTAACTCCTTAGGTGACGAGTCAGTAGCACCTGGCATGCACTGACCACCAGCAAACCCCTCTGGGAAGCAAACTGCTGCTCAGCCTCACACACCCTGGACCAACCATCCAGACAAAAAACTCTGCTAGGACAAAAATACATCTGGTGTCTGAAGACAGCTCTGTCTAATCCTCAGAGGAATCTTCATTTAAAATCCACACTGAACTTCTAAGACTCCATGGCCAAAGGACACTGAAGAAGCAGGTAAGGCTGGAGCGCCTGTCAGGAAGGAGCCAGCTGCTGACAGTGCTGGGGACAGTGAGAAGATTCAGAAAACTACCTGTCTGAATGTGTAACTTTAAATTTAATATTTATTCCAAAATAAAATAATACACTGTGGATCAGAAGGAACCGACCAAAAATGGAACTCCACAGACATATCTGACAATATGATCAGCTGTCTGTTACCTTTATTCCCAACCTCAAATGGATTTCAAATGTAACGATTCCTAAAGTCGCTGGAAATACAGGATCCCCAAATACTTCCCTTTTCTTCCTTCACTCTGAAAATAAAAATCAACAATGAGGCTCAGCCTTAGAACAGAGAGAGAGAAAAAGGTAAAATGGATCACTTGTTCAGGGACAACCTCCCCACAAATCTTCAAAGAACAAGAGGAACAGCTGGGACCGGTTTGGCTCAGTGGATAGAGCGTCGGCCTGCGGACTGAAAGGTCCCGGGTTCGATTCCGGGCAAAGGCATGTACCTTGGTTGCGGGCACGTCCTCCAGAGGGGGCTGTGCAAGAGGCAGCTGATCGATGATTCTCTCTCATCGATGTTTCTAACTCTCTATCCCTCTCTCTTCCTCTCTGTGAAAAATCAATAAAAAATATATTTTAAAAAAAAGAACAAGAGGAACAAAGAACAAAGTCCCAGGCGAAGGAACGCACCTACAGAGGAGAGTAGCTAACAAGCCTTTTCACATCGATATGCACTGTGCTTGGTGGCCACGAAGAAGAGTGTCTTGTGTCCTGGACTCACAGAAAACAAGCATCCTGGCCTGGCCGGTGTGGCTCGGTGGACAGAGCTTTGGCCTGTGGACTGAGGGCCCTAGGTTTGTTGCTGGTCAAGGGCAAGAACTTTGTTGGAAGGCTCCTCCCTGACCCTAGCGCTGGCTGAGCATGTGCAGGAGGTAACCAGTCAATGTGTTGTCTCATGGTAATAGTTCTGTCTTTCTCTCTCTAAAAATCAGTGGGAAAATATCCTCATGCGAGGAAGAAAGAAGAGAAGAGAAGAGAAGAGAAGAGAAGAGAAGAGAAGAGAAGAGAAGAGAAAAGAAAAGAAAGATCTGCCCTCATGACTCACAAGGTCAACAGGAAGCACCAACCCTGGAGCCTGACCACCAAGGGACGGGGACCAGAGCAGACACCCAGAGGAAGGGAAATGCCTGACCCAGGGCCCCACCAAACCTGGGTTTCCAAACTGTAAAATCACTCCTGACAAAACTGTGATTCCCTGGCTGCAGAATTGCCCACACAGTGACTACATCCCTACACCATGACCAGAATCAATCTGTTCCACTGAATCCGGTCTGAGACCAAGTTCCAGGTGCACCATGACAGTCCATCTGTGACAGCCGCCTATTGCCACAGGAACACACCTAAACAGAGCCAGCACAAGGGGAACAGCGCTCGTCAGCACTGCTGCGATTTCACCAACACGGCAGCTACCACCCAGGGGCTCACTGTGTGCAGACATGACACTTGCCCGGACCCCAGTGAAAGCACCCTGAGGTCTGCGGGACAGGTACCCAGTCCAGGAGGGTGTTGTGGGGGTTGGAACCTGGCTTTGCCACTGACGGGCTTAGTGACCCGGGCAAGCTACTAAACACGTCCCTGCCAGCTCCTCCACACGGTGTGCCTGTGTCAGCCTGGGGAGAGTGCTTGCGACAGACACAATAGCACCAGCCATGACGATGAAGAGCTCCAGTTTACAGATGGGAAGACACAAAGTGACATGCTCGGCCACAGAGCTGCTAGGGTTGTGACCAAAACCAAGCCGGGCTCCCAAGCTCCACACAATCTGACTGCCAGTTACTGTTGTCCACACGGTAATTCTCGCCAGCTCTGAGCACAGATCTTGTTTTTTTTTTTTTTTTTTTTTTAAACCAGTTTCGGCGAGGTTATGCTGATTTTAGAGAGAGAGGGAGGGAGTGAGAGAACCATTGAGTGGTTGCCTCCCATATGTACCCTGACCGGAAATTGAACCCACAACCTTTTTGGTTCAACCAATTGAACTATCTGGCCAGTGCACATGCGTATTTATTTTTATTTCAAAATAAATAAGTGGTTAGTAAAATACATATTTAGATAAAAATTATTGTACAAGGCAAGATCTTCTCAATAAGAATGATACTATGCCTCTCCAGGTAACAAATACAAAAAAAAAAGCAAGATCTGTGCTCAGAGCTGGCGAGAATTACCGTGTGGACAACAGTAACTGACAGTCAGATTGTATGGTGCTTGGGAGCCCGGCTTGGATTTGGTCACAACCCTACCGACCCGCAGCTCTGTGGCCGAGCATGTCACTTTGTGACTTCCCATCTGTAAACCGGAGCTCTTCATCGTCATGGCTGGTGCTATTGTCTTTGTCGCAAGCACTCTCCCCAGGCTGACACAGGCACACCGTGTGGAGGAGCCTGCGGACTGAGGGGTCCCGGGTTCGATTCCGGTCAAGGGCGTGTACATTGGTTGTGGGAACATCCCCGGTGGGGGGTGTGCTGGAGGCAGCTGATCGATGTTTCTCTCTCATCAATGTTTCTAGCTTTCTATCCTCTCTCCCTTCCTCTCTAAAAAAAAAAATCAATAAAATAATTTTTAAAAAAATAAAATAATAAAATCAGCATAACCTCATGTGAGGATTAAAAAAAATACTAATAAGAATATGTTTATACACAAGGTCTGTAATGTTGGTTATAATTTTTTGATGTGGAGTCCAACACTAGTATTCTTGTTACATACGTTTGTTTTATTTTATTCATATTTTTACAGAGAGGAAGGAAGAAGAATAGAGAGTTAGAAACATCAATGAGAGAGAAACATCGATCAGCTGCCTCCTGTGCACCTCCTACTGGGGATGTGCCCGCAACCAAGGTACATGCCCTTGACCGGAATCGAATCAGGACCTTTTAGTCCACAGGCTGACGCTCTAGTCACTGAGCCAAACCGGTTTTGGCCCTGTTACATACGTTTAGATGTAAAAGGTATTTTCCTTTTCCAGGGAAATCTGTCTTCAGAACTTTAGGGGACATCTAATTAGGGGAGGTTAACTGGGCTCAACAGACTTGAGGTGAGCCGTCAGCTGGGTGGCCCATTCTGAAGTAAGGATAGGACAGTCACCGGCCCATTCAGGGAGGAGACGGTGGGTCTGGTGAAGTGGCGGTGTATCTAGGCATGCTTCACCATGCTGACTGCAACCAAGGTAAGGTACGCCATAAGTCAGAGGGCAGATCACAGACACATTTCCCCCAAACTAGAGCATGTCAGAAGCAAGGCCCTGCCGTCCACACATGTGCATCACAGTCCACAGCCACCAACACAGCCCCCTCAGATGACACGCTATAGTTGCCCTTGACATTATTATAAAGGAAGAGCTGCCTGTGGGAGATAGAATTTGCTGGTACCAGCCACTTCGGGCTACCCAACTGTCAGGAAAGGCCGGAGAAAACTGCGGTTTTCAGAGCTGTAAATCCTGTGTGCTGTCATTTTAACGTGTGTGACAGTTTTATGTGTGTGTTCTTCAATACCACACCTTTATACTAAGGAAATATGTAGCTCTCAGTTTTCTTATCTATAAAATTGGATAATAACTACCTTGTAAGGCTGCTCTAGGGACTCTGGCTGATGCACATAGTACAACCCATGCCTCGGGGGACAGAAGGCACCCTCAACGAGTTTCATGAGAAAATGTTTCAAACAGGGAGCAACTTTACTTGGAGTAATTAAGAAATACTTTACAAGACCAAGATGGCGGCATAAATACATGATCTGCTGCCTCGCACAACAATTTCAAAACTACAACTAAAAGACAAAACGGACATCATCCAGAACCACAGGAAGGCTGGCTAGTGGAAATTCTACAACTAGTAGGAAAAAGAAAAGCACACTGAGACTCACAGGAGCTGCGAAAGGCAGAGGTATGGAGGCGTGTATGTGGAGAGGGCTGGCAACTGAGTATGTGGCTGGCTTTTTCAAGCAGGAGGGAGACAAAAGCTCCCGACTGCTCTGAACTCCAGCTCCAGGAGAGACTCTGGGGACCCAGACTCATACGGGAAGAAACTGGACTGTCTGGCATCAGGCAGAACTTGAAGGCGGCTTTCTCTCAGAGGTGCTTGCAGCGATTACCGCGGGACACTGAGACCCAGGGGTGTCTTAGGGCAGAGCTGACGGGAAGCCATTGCTGAGCGCAGAGCTTTTGCATATGTCTGCCCCGGCTCAGCGGGGACTTCCAAGAGGTTGCAGGAAGAGCCCCCCTGCAGGAGTCAGTGGGGCTCTGTCCAAGAACAACATAATGGTTGGGAACGTGGTCATTTTCGGGCCCAAGGGGACCCTATTTGAGGATGGAACATTTAAGCTTTTAATAGAATTCACTGAGGAATATCCAAATAAACCACCTATGGTTAGATTTGTCTCTAAGATGTTTCATCCAAATGTCTATGCAGATGGTAGTATATGTCTGGACATACTTCAGAACCGAAGTCCAACTTATAATGTGTCTTCCATTTTAACATTAATACAGTCTCTATTGGATGAGCCAAATCCCAATAGTCCAGCAAACAGCCAGGCTGCTCAGCTGTATCAGGAGAACACGCGAGAATGTGAGAGACGTGTCTCTGCAATAGTAGAACAGGCTGGCGTGATTGTTGACTTGGGTGTAGCAAATAAAGAGGCTGGGCAAATGAAAACTATATATTGATGTGTTTTGTCTCCTTATTCCTCAGTGTCATCACATTTACTTCCATTAAAAGCAAAATAATATTCTGCTGTTTCCATCTTCCCTCGCCAAACTTTTCCTACCCCCTTTCTTAAAAAAAATAAAATAAATAAAAAAAAATATATATATATATATTATTTTATTGATTTTTTACAGAGAGGAAGAAAGAGGGATAGAGAGTTAGAAACATCAATGAGAGAGAATCATCAATCAGCTGCCTCTTGCAAGCCCCCTAATGGGGATGTGCCCGCAACCAAGGTACGTGTCCTTGACCGGAATCGAACCCGGGACCTTTCAGTCCGCAGGCCGATGCTCTATCCACTGAGCCAAACCGATTTCGGCCCCCTTCTATCTTCTTATTGAACATCAAAAAC